>NW_009260174.1:400018-417036 GCF_000687185.1 Egretta garzetta | reverse complement strand
GCCAGGACTGGGGAGCCTGAGGGCCAGCCTTGACAGTGAAGACTGAAGCAAAGAAGGCATTCAGTAGCTCCGCCTTCTCTGTATCTTCTGTCACCATATACATATGTAATCATACCAGGAACACTTCCAGGCAGGGTGAGTGTGTGAAACCAAGAAAACCAATAAATGGTAATAAAAAGAACATCCAAACCAAACTGTTTTTTCCTGGTAGATAGACCTCCTAGATTGTGTCTGATGGACACACTACGGAGTCATTGCCAAACAAAAAGCAAACAGATACATTCAGATGTAGGCAAAATTTCCTCCAGGACAAGATGGTGAAAACCACAACAAATGACACTATTATAAATAAAATATTGAAGAAAACAAAGTAATTTTTGTGATTGGAATTTTAGAGGAGAATGAGTCACATGATGAGACTGTTCTTTGTGAGCAGACCTTTGTCTACACCCAATTTTCCATGCAGACAGGCTAGAAATTTGCTAAGACATGGAAAAATCTGATGTGTTTAGAAGACTGAGAAAATCATAACTGAAATGCTTGAGCTGAGTGTACCACAGACAACGAATATATCAACTCAGAGTCCAGGTCTCAAACTGTATCTCAGAAGAGCACAAGATATAAAATATATGTCAATGACTTTCAGTTCAAAAGCCTGCTTTCACTCGTGATGAGGTTGACTTGTACCAGAGATTTTCAAAATAAGAATTGTGAAGCAAAAAAGGACACCAGTATCCAACACTAAAACAGCTAAAGTATATTAAGATAGACAGTACTAGAGTCATTTAAGCTCTACTTCTGCTACAGATCCAAGACTTCATGTTCAACTATAAGTATGATCATCTGTGTGCCCAGTGATTAGCCAGGGCTAATCAGAAATCATCAAAACCAAGGAAGAACTAGACAGATAAGTCTTTGGGAGCCGGAGAACTACAAAACAATCATGAAAGGTCTAGGACAAGACATCTTTGCTCTGAGAACAATAATCCCATCTGAAAGAGAATATTTCCAAAAAGTGTTGGAAAGATTAGAGCTGGAAGAAATTATCCCATTTAAAATAACATGGTCTACTGCAGTTAACCACAATTGCAGTGCTATGGAGGGCACAGATGCTGTAGAGGAGAATCAGCGGTAGGAACAACCGAAAACTGCTGAAACCCAGGTTGGTTAGAAACTTCCTTGAGGATCTAATAATCTATAAAGTGTGAACCAAACCATTCATGCGTCTTTTTGACTTCTGCTGACCATGGACTAATTAAGTCTTGCAGCTGTGAGACCACTCAAAAAACCATGTCAGAAATGCAAAGGAAAACCAGAATTAGAAAACAAGAACAGCGTGAGGTGAATAATAAAGAACAAATAAACAGCACTGAAATATTTCCAACTAAATTCAATAGAAATATTCAAGTTAGAAGACTTGAACCTGCTTCCTTGTCCCTGTCAGTATCAGACACCAATCAGAGCTACTAATTTCCTTTCCTGGAGGTGTTGTAATTAAAACTAATAATTTTGACTCTAATTCTGCTTGGTCAGCAGTCTTGTTTGCTACTTCCACACCAGGGTGTGGCAGCAGTATTTGTCTTGCAAGACTGAGAGTGCCATAATACATTTTAGACTTTGACAGGATTAGAATAAAATTTGCTCAGTGTCTAGATCCACACTGGAGTGCCCCATTTGAGTAGTCTTGCTACTAGGGGTTTTAAAAATGCTTCAGAAAAAAAGGTTCCATAAAGTGTGTTGAAATATCTCATTGCATTCATACAATGTATAAATACAATACAATTGCTTTGTCCTCAGAGGGCCAGAGGCAATGGGCACAAACTGAAATACAGGAGATTCCCTCTGAACATCAGGAAACACTTTTTTACTGTGAGGGTGACCAAGCACTGACACAGGTTGCCAGAGGAGTGGTGGAGTCTCCTTCTTTGGATATGTGCAAAGGTAGTCTCTCCAAAAGCCACCTCGAGCCTCAGCAACCCACTCTAGGTGGCTCTGCTTGAGCAGGGGGTTGGACCAGAAGACTTCCAGAGGTCCAACCAATCCCAATCATTCTGTGATTTATGGAGAAGAAGAGTTAAACAGAAGAACCATCTTTTCTCTGTTTTTTTTTTCTTTTTTTAGGGATGTTGTCAAATAACAACTACCAGCGGGTAGTGGGTGAGATTTTTTACATGCATAAAAGAAAAGATAACTTCTCTAAGACCTTAGGTCTTGCTAGCTGTCCATCTGAACACTTATGGGTCCCTGCGGAGCATTACCAAGTGAGGCCTGACTTCAACAGCAGGGAGATTATTGTCAGCAGTACTGAACCGGCAGCTGCTGCGTGTCTGTCCCCCAGGTTCAGAGAGCCACGAGACTGGCCATGGAGATCATCACAGACGGAAAACATGGAGCACTTGGAAAAATATGAAAAGGACTGGTGGCCCCATCCCATTCCTTCCCTCTGGCTGACGAGGACTTCCATCCACTGGTGAAACATTGACATGGAAATACAAAGAGTGTGGATGCCCTCAGGCTCAGACCCGCAGTCCTCCCAGTAGCTGCCCCTGCACCTCCTGTATCCCCAGTCCCTGCAGCTTGCAGCCATGCTCCAGCTGCTGGTACGCAGACCTTATAACCTACTTGGCAGCCAGTCCAGTTTGAAGTTCACCCAAATACATGTAGAAGGAGCTCACCCACACATAATATATGATTTACTGAGAAGGCAGGACATGGCCAAGGGAACACCACAGCCTGTTTGCACACAACCAGCCCCCTTCATCCACTTATCCCTCTATTTTCCCAAACGTGTTCCTCCCCAACCTACCTTGATCCTTCCATTTCCGTGCCTTTGGTCTTTCCCCTAATCAACCCATAATAAATTTTTCACATTTCCACAGCCCCCTTCAAACATGACATAATAAGTTTTATAAAATCCCCAAATGCTCTTCCCCTGGATACTGATCCTTGTCCCCCTGGCCAATGACCATTCAGCCTGTAAGGTCATGGGGACCTTCTCCCATTGACATATGGTGGTAGGTGTTCCCCAGCCCATGGGCGCTCCCACGGGACAGCTGGAGAGGAGAGGAAGCAGGTCAGGGATAACTGGGGCTCCCCTACATGCCAATGTACCCCTCTGTTCCTGTGTTTGGGGAGATGCCTTTAATCACAGGATGGTGCACAGGATGGCAAGGCAAAGGTTGGAAGGGATCTCGGGAGATCATCCAGTCCAATCCCCCTGCTAAAGCAGGTTCACCCAGTGCAGGCTGGACAGGACATTTTCCAGGTGGGTTTTGAATATCTCCAGAGAAGGAGACTCCACAAACCCCCTGGGCAGCCTGTTCCAGTGCTCTGTCACCCTCAAAGTGACGAAGTCCTTCCTCATATTCAACTGAAGCCTCTTATGCTTCATTTTGTGCCCATTGCCCCTTGTCCTGTCGCTGGGCACTGCTGAGAAGAGTCTGACTCCGTCCTCGTGACATCCACCCTTAAGATATTTGTATGTGTTGATGAAGTCCCCTCTCAGTCTTCTCTTCAGGCTAAACAAGCCCAGCTCTCTCAGTCTTTCCTCATAGGGAAGATGCTCCAGTCCCCTCATCATCCTTGTTGCTCTCCTCTGGACTCTCTCTAGGAGTTCCTCATCTTTCTTGAACTGGGAACCCCAGAACTGGACACAGTACTCCAGGTGGAGTCTCACCAGGGCACACATATATCAATAAATGTTTTAGGGTAGGATTCATCACACTCAAGTTTAGCCTTCTATAATCAGGTGTCTCACATAAACTGCTCCGATAGGTTGCCTCTCCAGTCAGTAATGAAAAGTAGAACTTCCATCCTGAGGTGCCCACTGCAGGCTGGGAGGGATTGCTCTCTGGAGCTCCTGTCTGTCTCTCTGTAATTATGAGTGGTAGATTTGATTAGCCTGCTTGCTTAACCTTGAAATATCTAAAACTGGTTGAAAGCAATCCTAGCTCTAGGAGTAGAAATGCTCTTCCTCATGGACTCCTGGCTGGTAGGCCCTGTGTAGGGTGGTGTACAGCATGAAAAGTGAAATGAAGACAGTGGAAAAAATAAAATGAAACACAATTTTCTATCAAGTAAAAACTGCATTGTTCTTTGGTAAGCTAGCAACCCTGAAGTTAATTACGGACATATATACACATCAGTATGTTAAATACTATTCTGTTGTTTACAGAAACACAGATTGTGCAGGAGCTGAGATTTGCTGACTAATGTTGAAGTACCTATATACATTCCATATATCTGTAAAAGAAAAAGTGTTTCTAGTGCAATAACACTGCATTTTTTTTCCAACACCACTACAGATTTCTTTTTCTTAACATGGAAACCAAAAGTTTGTCTTTAAGAGGCGTGTAACTCTCTTCTTAACAGGGTCAAACTCAAATTGTTTTCTTCCATGGAAGAAATAAAGGAAGTCTAGGGAAAAAAAAAACACAGATGAATTATGACATTGCAGGTGTAAAGATTAGTATACTCTAACAACATCCAGAAAAAGCTCAGAAAACCTTTGGATAGACTTACACTGCCAACAGCATCTGCTCCCAGGTGTAACCTCTGCAAAACGGTGCACAGCAGCATGGGGACACCTCTCATAGCAAACCAGCCATGCACACACTGCATAATACACTCAATGAATCCCATGAGGCAACCCTACAAAAAATTTTTCCTGTGTGTTTCTTCAGTTTAAAATATCCACTGTTATGCAACGGCTGTGTTGAAGCCCTCCAGAAAGGTGCATTTCTAGCCACCTGTGGATACGTATTGCACAGCCTGGAGTGTGGCATAGAGCATGGCAAGGTGCAAGTGGCTACAGGCTTTCTGGGGTGCTGCTGGGTACTGTACAGGTAAGGAGAGATCCAGCCTGGGGCAGCTGGGTACACACTGCCCTGCAGTGACGGCTGCAGTTAGGGATCCCCAGCACCACAGGCAAGACTCATTTTTGGAGGAAGCAGATAGACTTGCTGGGAAGCAATTAACATGCACGGATTTTGATGATCAGGAGGTGAGGAGCCAGGAGACAACTGGGAAGCTGTACCATTTGACCGTGTGGTCACACCCTTGAGTCTGTTCCAGCATCTCCCTGTCTGAGTACCATCCTCCCTCATGCAGGAGAAGCAAGTGCCAATTATTATCCTCAGAGCAGTGCCGTTTTATGTCAGAGGTAGACCTTATGTTGTTGAGACATCACTCTCTTGAGAGTGGTGCTCTTAACTGTGTGAGGTGCATGTCAACATGAATACAGATACAGATACATCAGTCTGTCCCTTAGAGCTGTGAAGCTGTCACCAAAGGTATATTATTGCTATTTTTCAAGGGGGTAAAGTGAAGCATGGGAGTGTTATGTGGCTATTTCAGGGTCTTCTTGGTCATCCTGATGGCTATGAGCAGCGTTTGGAAGTGCCTCTCTCTGTCCAAACACTCTCAGCCCTATGACCCTGAACATTTAATACAGATTTTATTAAGATCTGTTACTCACTTTCATGTTGAAAAACAGCATCAATCTTCCCGTTAATTCCTGGAAATGCATCTCTTATCAACATGGGAAACCTGTCCATAGACTGACTTCTTTTATCATAGCTGAGAAAAATAATAAACAACCTGGTGTCAATGAAACTGCAAACAACTCATGATTAATACAGCTCCTCATTACCTCCTACCTACCAACAGGTTACTGAGTTCATTGAAGACTGGCGGTATCATTTAGGTAGCACTGAGACAGACACAATGTGCCATAAATAATTATTACTTTATTAGCTGCACTAAAAGAATTGCTTCTGTTTACATCAGCTCAAGATATGTCTAAGAATACCTAATATTTGAACCATCATCATAAATCTGCTAAATATTTTTTCTAAGAGACTGTACATAAAGGAGAAGTAGATAATCTTATCTCAAACATAGGTCAGATTTGAAAGATAATAAAAAGATTACTTTCATGTTCCCTCTCTGTAAGAAATATTTATGAGGAAATATCTAATTTTTTCTTAAGTTATAAGTTACTTTAAGTCATTTTACTTAAGCTACTTCTAGCAAGCTGTTACAGTTTTAGTGAAGTGCAGCTTATCTCTCAGTGCTGGAATAAGAAGGCTTCTGAAAGCATTTTCCTTCTGATACCTTTGCTCAGTAAGAGATTTAATGATCATACAAACTGCTCAGCTGAAGTCCTTCAAGCTATGAGAGTTTGAACTAAAATATGGCTGTCTGATCTTTGGCTTAAACTACAAATACATGACGGAATAGTTACTCCAGGATGATCTCTGTATGTACAATGACTTGGGCATTATGGCGGCAGGAAAGAGAGAAGTTGTGTCACTCATATGCAAAAGTTCAGGTTATCTACTCCTTCTGTTATAGGAACACCTCCTTCAGTTGTTAGAAATATATGTCCTGTAACACAAACCTGAGCAGCAGGGATTGAATTGAAAAGATGAAATAATAACCGTGGGCAGCAGATAATTCTTTGCAGTACATGGCATTTATTAGTAACTTTATGAAACTATCTGCTGGTAACTGGAAGAAGGGTGGGATACTCCTTTTTACCCCACAGAAATGTTTTTGATACAAATAGAACCATAGAAACATAGAATCATCTAGATTGGAAAAGACCTCATCTGGAATCCTGTGTCCAGCTCTGGAGCCCTCAGCACAAGAAAGGACATGGAAGTGTTGGAGCGGGTCCAGAGGAGGGCTACAAAAATGATCCAAGGGCTGGAGCACCTCTCCTGTGAGGACAGGCTGAGGGAGTTTTAAACTAAAACAGGGTAGGTTTAGACTAGATATAAGGAAGAAGTTCTTTACAATGAGGGTGGTGAAACACTGGAACAGGTTGCCCAGAGAGGTAGTGGAGGCCCCATCCCTGGAAATATTCAAGGCCAGGTTGGACGGGGCTCTGAGCAACCTGATCTAGTTAGCGGTGTCCCTGCTCCCTGCAGGGGGGTTGGACTAGATGACCTCTAGGGGTCCCTTCCAACCCAAAACATTCTATGATTCTATGATTTCATCATCACTGGAGTTCTGACTGATTTCCTGAGCTGAGCTGTGGAGATGTAGGATGGCTTTTTTCCCCAAGGCAGTTAAATGAAAATAACTAATGAATTAACTAACTAAATAAATAAAAGACTGTTAAATAATTAAATAAATTTAAAAGAAAGCTAAAAGCACTGTTTCGACTCCCTTTCAAATATTTTTCCATAGCCAGTTTTGACACCAAAAGAGATTACCAAAAGTGTGTGACTAATGCATCATAAATCATGACAGGATATTGATGATGATTATATTTGCTCTTAGTTAGGGAAGTAGAACAGGAAATATTACCTCCAAAATTTGTCCCCTCTGAAGTAATATATTTTCCCCTCATTTCCGTTATAAAAAGCAGCATCAATTTTGGTAACATCCTTTGAAAATCCCAGGGTGTAGATTTTTTGGGGGTATCCAGGAAGTATGGCATCTCCTCTCACAACCCAGAATTCATTCCCTATCAAGAAAAGTGGATGAAAACATGTTATCAGAATCTTCTTCTGGGAATGACACAATCCTTTTCATGAAAGTTAATCTTATAATGGAAAAATGCAGAGACAAAACAATGGTTACTTGAAAACACTCTACATTCTAGTTCTAGAGTCAAAAAAAAAAGCAAGAATAGTTCTTCGCACCACACTTTATGAAAACTGAAAATTCAGTCTTCCTTCATACTTATGTTAGTTTTCCACAAGCTAAGAAAAAGCATGTGTTATCATTTTTAAATTCAAAAGATAATTTTCCAGGAAAAGAAGAAAATAAGGACATTTATTTTGGCAGAAAAACTTTTCTATATTGACATTAAAAAATAAGATACATGTTCCTTATCTTGGATAATATTTTTGCTATCTCTGCGATTGAAATACACCAATTTATTGGACTAAATTAAAGCTTGTGGAATCCTACAGAAAGAGGTTAAGTGCTTTTTAAGCCAAACACAAACACTGAAGGCTACTTGGAAAGGCAACACAGGAAAACAAAAAGACAACATTTTACCTTTAAAAATGACAGTTTTGTCTTTTTCAGGGATTTCATATGCAGCATCAACACCAGGTGGCAGCCATGGCCAGAACGAAGATATTAAATTAAAATCAGCTGTTCTGACTGCAGGATGCTTGCGCCAAAAATGCCTTACATAAATATAGAACAGGTTTTAATAAAATCTGACATTCACACACACTAATGCATGAAACCACAGCATGGCAACCAGGGCAGGATTTATCTGAATAAACCCAGCCAGGTACCCTGAGTTAGTCACCCTAAGCTCCTTGTAATGTCAACGGAAAGAATATTTCCATGGCGGGTTTCCTCTCATCTTGATGCAGACATCTAAAATAGGTCAGATGAACTATTTTGTCAAAACAGCTATTATTTTCCCTTACACAGAAAGGGAGCCTCAGAAAGACCTGGCTCACATGGCTGGTATGGGGTAAGATTTTGGGAATGAAACCCCACCCTGGGATTACCAACACCAGTTTAGAGAAACGGTTGGTGTGCATCTTGTGCAAAATAACACTTTACTGGCTCTGTGGAGTCCTAATTCTGAGGTCAAAACTTGCTTTAAAGTTGATTTTGGGGAGGGTGGGTCTGAAGCAGGGGAATCACAGCCCTACCACATGAAAAGGAGGGGAATCAGCTCTTTTACCCCTTCTCCCAAAGACTTTGGGCTGTCATGCCCTGGAGAGGGACAGTTGGTCTGGGTTTAGCACTGAATCAATTATAATTTCCTTTTATTACTATAGTAAATTGCTACTGCAGGGGCTCTTCAAGCCAGGGACCGGTAACCCCTCAGCTCTCTCAAAGCAAGGACAGCAATTAAAGTGCAGAGTGTCCCAGGGCTGGTGGTGCCTTTTGCCAAAGCTGAACTCTCCCAGATGCCAAACACCTGGTACTTGCTTACAGCCCAAATTGAAAACAGCTCATGTTTTCAGAGGAGACATCTTTCCGCATCCTATTCATAGCATGCCCTGTTTCAAAGGTGATCATCCTCCTTATATTTATCTATCTTCATTTCTCCACCACCCTGTTTGTTTTTGCTTCCCACCTTTTTATCCTGATTCCCTGTCTCACCTTCCTGCCTAGAATGGCTGATATTCTGGGTAAAGTTATTTTTCCATGCTGTGGGGCATAATTTAAAAATGATACACAGAGATTTTACTTTCAAAAAGCTGACTTACTTGCCCTTAAAGAACATCATTTCTCCACGGAAAGTGGTGACAGCATCAAAAATCATATTGGGGCCACAGGTGTTTGGCAGTGTGGGATCTTTTGACTCGGTTGGGTCTTTTATCTCAGTAGATTCCCTTTGGTCATTGTGGGTGTTAGAAGATGGTCCTAAAAGAAGTTTATGGAAGAAATTAAAGTGAGAACTCAATCAGGTACATCCAGTACACAAAAATGTCACTGAAAGGTATTCCAAAGTCTTTGAAATTATAAGCACTAGTTGATTAATAATTATAAATTACCATAGAGGAATTGAATGCCATTAATATCATCCTGATGAAGAGGGAATACTGAAGGGTCAAATTTCCTATAAATTGGGTACATCAGAGCGTTAGGATCTTTGGAATGGAAAAGTCCTAGTGAATGGCCAAACTCATGGGCAGCAACATAAAACAGGTTTGTACCTGAAAACAACAAACAAAACACATAATAGGTGAGCTGTGTCTTTTCATTTGTCCTGAAAACATGAAGGACATATGGTAGGTCAAAAGCTTTCAGAACTGCTGGCCTAAGCAAGTGAAGCTGTTATGGGAAATTCAGTTGGAGATGAAATTCTGGTCAGAAAGAAAAATAATGAAATAATTACAGTAAATTACAAGGAAATAGTCTGTAGATCCTGCAGAAGTCATTGTGGGAGAAGGACCCTGGACCAGTGCAGGTGATGTAACTATCTGGAGAAAGACAAGCAGGTTAGAGGAGAAGGGGGATAACAGGTCCCTCAGCTCCCTCTCAAATAAATCTCCACCCAGTCCACAGCAGAAGTTCAGCTGGGGCCTTAACTTTTTAAACCAGAAGGCTCAGAGGCTTTTTATAACTATAGAAACCAGCTGCCCAATGCGCTTTCAAATCAGCCCCATTTTTAAGCACTTCTTAAAGAAGAGAGGAGACAGACAATGAACCCTTGATTTCATGTACAGCCTGCTTTGGGAAGAGCTTGGAGAACTTAATTTCCTACCCTCTGTGCTTTTGGTCCAGGTTTCGTCCTCATCGAAGTGAGCGTCTCCACCAAAGTCCTTGCCAGGTGCGTAGGCATGAGCAACGGACCCTCCTGGGCCATCAAAGGGGATGAAGTCATTGTGACCTGAGGAGTAAGTCCCATACACAGCTGACTGGGGGGTTATGGAGGTAACAGATCTCAGGCATGGACAGACCTCTCTGTTCTGCTGATTTTGTAAACTTTCAAGTTCCCCTTCCACACAGATTTGCCAAAAGCTCTATTTTTCACAGGAAAAACTTAGGAAAATTTGAACTGATGCATCAGGAGTGAAATCTTGGTGTCCTCAAGAAATGGGCGGACATTTACATACTGCTGCCACAAGGGAAGAGGAGGACGTGGTTTAGGTTGAAATACATTTCCTTTTTTGCTCATAAGGTAAAATTATCATAAACTCTGTCAGCAGCCATCAGGTGCCTGAACCTGACTGGTAATTTAAGTGTTGACAGCAGAAGCAAGATCCTGGGAAGACTGTAAGCCCTTGAACGTAGTCTCCAGAGAAGTATTTAAGGACATAGAGGTTACGTGCAGTGCCTGCATACTCTGCATAGCCCAGATGAGTGTATATGTTTGGGTGGGAACAGAGGAGCTGACTAGAAGAGTGCATATGTGCATGACTGCTAATGAAAGAGGGAAGGCTGCTGGTAAGCATACCCTCAGGGTAACGCCAAAAATACAATACTTGAGTCTGTCTAGAATTTATTTAGCTCACACGAAGTGCATGTCTAATCCCAGGAGTGTAACTAGACCTACCCACTCTATAATGCTCTGCGTCTGGGTATACCCCACAAGCCCTAAGCTTCTTGTGGTTTGTGCACACATTGGGCATCATATATTAGGTACAGATCCAGTGAACTACAGGCAGACCATTATTTATTTTCTCTTTCCTTCTCTTCATCTGCCCTTATACCCTCCCCTGAAGATTGTCAAGAATTATAGCCACAGCACCAGGAGCAGGCATGGTGGTTTTCTGTCTGCTTGTTCAGTCTGACACTGAACTTTGCACATGGTATCTCTCATAAGAAATCAATAGCTTTTCAGGTCAACTGCTCTATACAGGCAGTAATCTGGCGATAACTCGTAATGGTACATAGAGTTTTACCTCTGGCTGCAAAGGAGATCATTATGTCTGCATCACCTCTGTCCTTCTTGATGAATTTCAGTGGGGTCACGCTGCTCCAAACACTTAACGCTTTCTTGATAGCTGCATTGACATCTGCTGGCCGCAGGTCTGGTGTGTAATTTAATATCCTTTAAAATATAAGATAGAGAGACATCTGTGTCCTTACAACTTATGCTGTGTCACACACTGTTTTTACATTAAGAATTCCACTATAATTACCTGTATGTCAGAACTTGTTTTGCCCATTTTGGCTCTCCTGCAAAGGTGGAGAAACTCGCTACGTCAGGGAATCCACAGCGACGTTTCTGTACCAAGTCCAAAGTACCAGAATCCAGTTTCCCCGTCATCTCCAGCCCAAAGAATTCCTGCATTTCTTTTATTTTTTGGGTCATTGGACTATTACTTTTCCAAATGAAAGATTCCCCATCTTTCTTAAAGCCATAGTAATTTTCCAGGTACTTCTAATGAAAAAAAAGGCATTTTAGGAGAGTCAACGCTGTTTGCTTTTGAAACTCTTAAAAAATTATACTAACACCACTTCAGACATGTACCTTTGCTACTTTGCTTTCTGTTCCATGGGTCATGGGTAATAGAGTTTGTCAAAGCCTGTATGAATATTTTTCTCTTAATGATATTTTTTGCACTATATTATCACTATAAATATTTTGTGGTTTACTCAGAATTCATTCAAAATTAGCAATTGACTAATAAATTGATTTTTTTTCTGGTAATGTGCACTCCACTTACCCTGTGCTCTAGGGTTGCCTAGAGTCATTTATAGCAGGTAGTGCAGAAGCCATCTGAAATATATGATTGAATGCAAAATTTCAGCAGTAGTATCCCATTTTCCCACATTTTTGACAGCAATGATTCAGACAAAATAATATCCGTATTTTATGAAGAGTTATGTCTCATAATACCAGAACTCACAGAAATAACCATATTTCCACCTGAATTACAAATCAAACATAGACTGACTCAGTTGTTTAATTATTTGTAGAATCAACACAAAAGTGAATACATCATCAGTTTTAATTTTTCTCTAAAAAAAAATAAAACAAGAATGACTCAGGGTTAGAGAAGCCTTTGTCATCATGGTGCAGAATGCAGCCCCCTCTATTTTGAGAAATACTCAATTACGTTATTCATTCTACTGGAATTTGCAGAACTGGCTCCTCGGCTACTATGTACTAGTTCCAGAGACTGCAACAGATGTTCAGCACTTGCTAAAGATCTCCTCCCCAGAGGTCTACCTTCCTCACCTGCATAAGCTGCATGCCTTCGTCTTCCTTCTGCCTTGTATCTGCAGGAACCGCACAAGAAAGTGCTGCACATAGTAATAGGAGAAAGAGGAGGTTCTCCGGTCTCATTTTCACTAGCCTTTAGAAAAGTCTTCTTTGTAGTCTACCACACACGTGCTTCACCTTTATATAGTACTCGTTTGCTTTATAAAGCTTTCCAATCCCTGACTCATTGATTCTCACAATTTCTAGTTAGCAAGAGAACACATGCAAAGCAATGGCTTTACCGTAAAAAAGATTTGTGCTGTCTTTCATCTGGTTCCACCCTTGTGCAGGTTTTGCAACATGGAAATATGATTAATGAGGAGATAATAGACCCGTTCTTTTTAATAAGCTCATTAACCTTTTACTTATTAAAATGTAGTTTTACTCTTCAAAAACTTAAAACATCTCCCTTTAATGTTTTCCATTCAAAGTTTGTATTGATTTCAAATGGGATGTTGAAGTACCTAAAGGGAAAAACATTCACAGAAGGTTCCAGGACTGTAGACTGCAAGTAGAAAATTTGTTTTCTTTTTTTTTGTAGTTGTTTGTACAGGAACATTTACTTTTGGAAGCTATTGTAGTGCCATCATCTTTCCCTTTGGTAGAGTCCTTCAAAATTAAAAGGTCAGTACTGTAACTCCCTGTTTGACGAACTGGTGCTTTGTTTATGCAGTTTTTCTTTGATACAGTTCTCACCTGCATGAAACTTCCTTTTGTCTGCAGGAAATGTGGAAGTCCCACAAGGAAATGAAAACACTTTTCTCAGAATCACCAAACTCATTATAAAAATTAAGCCAAGGTATTTGCATGCCACTTTTTCCAGCAGTTTCCACTGTTCTCAGAGACTTGCCCCACTACTTCGTATTTCACAGTCTCCTTCTTTTATACTTACTATAGGTTTTAAAGAACACTGAGGTTTTCTGGATCAAATTCTTTGATGGCTTTCCCAGTCAGAGGAGAGGGTCCTCTGTTCTCTGTATCTTCTATTGGTGGTAAGGACTGCTGAGACTCAACATCAGGTCTACTCTAGTGTTGGGCCACTTTTCCTCCACACCTAATCACACCTTCCACACACGGCCACAAATGACGACAAAGCAGAGGCCCTGGGAATCCTGATATGAGATGTCTACTGCCATTGAAAACAGCCTACTCTGTCTGAGACTTCTGCGTGGGGCTGACCCAGGATTTAGGGCAGCACTGCAGGGCAGGTGGGATGTTGCATGTGCAGAGAAATAAACTCTCTCCCACATAGATAGCAGGATAATAGAACTGTAAAAGGAGAGATTATAAATATATTGTACACTTGAGATATTTGCTGATATTTGCTGAAATTGATCCCTGCTAAAGAGCACTGTGTTGGTACCAGAAGGATCCCCAGAGCCAAACATGTCTTGTAGCCATCCACAGTTGGAAACATGGGACTGCTAGATCTGGGCAGCTGAAATGGGGCCAGACCCTGGCAAGGCTGGTGACACTGCAGGGGTTGTCTGGTCACTGAGGACTGAATTCCTACCCTGAGAGCAGACACTTAAGGGAGGCATTCATGCTGGGGCAGAGGCCCCCTCCCTGGTCCTGGAAGGAGATAGACAGGCTCATGGAATGACCCAGAACCAGGGCAGTTGAGCCAAGGGGAAGCAATCCCTTGAAGGACTTTTTGATAATGACTCTGCTCACACAGTTATGTTTGGTGCCCTTAACTGAGTGGGTGAGATGAATCTAAGAACTGGGTGCAGAGTTCTCCTGGACAGCTTACACACCCACAATACCTCTCTGAAGAAATAGCTTACAGCCCCACTGTAGCTTTCCAAATTTTTTCTCTTCCCACACAGTATCTCTATGTGTACAGTGTCCCTATGGTTCTAGAAAAAAGAAGTAATTTTCCAGCCAGTAGGACTCGATAAATTTTCCTTACTCATCTTTCTCTCTTATGGCCATTAGAAACCATCAAAACCATCTAGGAAGCTATTGATGAAATTTATACAGTTTTCTGATTAGCCTTCTCAAATCTTTTTTTGCTACTCTGCCAACCTCTCTCTCACTTTTCTTGATAGTATTCGCCATTGCTCTCGAGAGATAAATCACCTCCTCAAGCATTTTTCAACCACCTAGATTATGCTTTATGAAAAAAATTCCATAACAACAGAGATCTTCTTTGATGTTGTCCTTTGAGGTGACTTCATCCAGAAGTAGTATAACACATGACAATTTCTTGTTTTGGCTTAAGGAAGTGACTGTGAAAATTGCTGTGTTCTCCTTTCAACCTTTAAAAGTGTCTGGATATTCTCTTAAGATTGCCCTTATCTTTCCCTTTTCCAGAGTCAATCTTCTGCCTTGGATGCATTCCCATAGCCCCAGCCCTTGCTAGCTGTACCAGAGAAACACACGTAACAGTGACAAGAAGTGTTAAAATTTGCTCCTTTTTTGGCAAGGTTATTGCTAATGCACAGTTTATATATTTAGAATCATAGAATCATGGAATCATTTAGGTTGGAAAAGACCTTTAAGATCATCAAGTCCAACCATTAACCTAACACTGCCATTAAAGAACTAATGCATACTGTAGCGTACAGAAAAGTGAAAGAACGTCTTGTAGAGCCTCAGCAGGATGTAATTAAGCTGGCTTGTTCTGCAAAGGACAAGGACTTAATTACACAGAACTCGAAACTGCCCCACTCCGCTGGCTTACGCACCCTCTGTGTCCTGGCCCTGGCCAAAACCTGGGGCAGCAGGTCCATGCACAGAAAGCTTCTGAGCTGCAAAACTGCAGCTTCAGCCTGTGCTGCCAATGAGCGGTGCTTAATTCAGTTCCTTCGGCACCTCCTTCCTGGCTGCACTGCAAACCCTCAGACCTGGCTGCACAAACCTCGCCTCAAAAATATCATGTTGTTGATGAAGATGAATGTGTGACCTACTTCTGGATTTTATATAACAGTCATCCGTCTCCAATGCAGTAATGCTGACTCACTGACAGGGTTCTTCTTGTTTCAGTCAGCTTGCAGACAGGTCACCCTTGCTCTCCAGTGCTGAGTATTCAGGGCCTCCTGGCAGCTTAATTCTTAATTTTCTCCTTGACTATGGCAGTGCTGTCTGTCCCTGTGAGTGGAGTCTTGCTTTGTATGCAAAACATGCCCAGGAAGATCTTAAATCCCAAGCACACAGAACAGCATTAGACAAATATTTCCAAATTTCCTCCACAACCACAACAACCATCTTGAAAATCAGGCCAGGAAGAGGAAATGCAGAAGACCCTTGTCACAGCATCTCCAAAGACTTCTGTGTAACAACACTCATTTTCCTTACCAAGAGCAACAGCTGCTTCTAGTGGGACTGAACCAGCCTTCCAGCTGCAGAGCAAGTGCTGGCGACTGAGCTGTCAGATGTCCAGGTCTAGAGTGCATTGCTTTGCCATGGCATTTAGAATTGCCCAGTATATGTGACTGAAATGCCAGGTGAGCAGATGCTCCCCAGACTCTTTTTGCTTCTTGTGCTCCTGATATTTTCATGTTAGTATGTACTGTTAGAAGCTCACACAGCCTATTAAACTGTCAGTGAAGTCATTAAGATATTTTTTGCCTGAGTTTTCATGTGCAAGAGATTGGGTCTGTGACAACAGTTGTGCTGTCAAGAATCTCAGATGTAACTGGGTTTTTTGGTGTGTCTCTATTTTTCTATGCCTGGTCTCAGACTCCAGGGAAAGTTTATATTCATAGAGGATGACTACTAGAAATTTATGGACAAATTTCCCCTGCTGGTATCCAAGAGGTCTTTAATTCCAGCAATCACTTATGAGTTATAACAAAATCACAGTTACAAGAAATCTTCTCTTGCCCACTAAGTGTAGACAGGCAGTTCCAGCACTCCAGTTTCCAAACCCATCTGAATTACATTTTGTTATGCCATTTGCCAGGAATTTCATTGCTTTTCCCAAACCAAAAGTAATGTTCTTTTGTTGCTAAGGTTTAAGACATTGACAAAGCAGAAATATGGATGGAAAATCCATGGTTAACACATCTCATCAGTCCCCTTGTCCAGGTGAAATCCATACCATGTTGTCTTCCATTTACAGTTCAGGTTAGACCAAAACATGGGACACTTTCTAGATTTGCCTTCACAGCCAAGTAAATATAATTCATTTTTCAGGTATTAGTAGTTTAAGATAATTAATACCTGGAGGTGGGGGGAGTATTTTAATTTAGCTGTTTCCTTGAGGTCATAAGCTTACATAAGCTACATAAGCTTGCATAAGGTTACAAGCTCTCCACGGGGTCACAGCCTCCTTCAGGCACATCCCCCTGCTCCGACGTGGGGTGCTCCCCGGGCTGCAGGTGGGGATCTGCTCCCCCGTGGGCCTCCCTGGGCTGCAGGGGCACAGCCT
>NW_009260174.1:389059-399994 GCF_000687185.1 Egretta garzetta | reverse complement strand
CGGGGGACTCTCTGCTCTGGCGCCGGGACCCCCTCCTGCCCCTCCTGTTTGCACTGACCCTGGTGTCTGCAGGGCTGCTCCTCTCACATCCTCTCACTCCTCTCTCTGGCTGCAGTTGCACCCTTTTTTTTCCCCCCTTCTTAAATATGTTATCCCAGAGGTGCTACCAACATTACTGATTGGTTTGGCCTTCATCAGAAGCAAGTCCTCCTTGGAGCTGACTGCCATGGGCTCTATCAGACATAGGGGAAACTTCTGGCAGCTTCTCACAGAACACAATACATACAAGAAGGTAACTACTTAGGATATCGAAGTGTGTAGGCACTTTTAAAATCAAAGGGAATTAACTCCATTGTTTATGTACAAGCAGTACTCAGAAGTGCCCTACCTAACCCTGGAGGCATCTAAAGTCCTTGGACTGAAGTTTCTTCTGGACAGGCTGTGTACACAGCACAAGCTATTGAGAAAAATACTGGGAGATGTTGGGGCAACACCAGTTTTCCTGTGTCTCTGCCCTGTCTGGACTGCTGCCAGGTGAGCTCACCCACTTGTCAGTCCATGACTTCACTGTGGTGTACCACTGCCCTTGTGGCAATGCTGAGCCATTCAGTCCACACTTGACTTTTTAGCCTTGCTGAGATTCACAGCTTAATTTCTCACCTAAGTTGGTTTTAGGCCTTGCTTCAGTGGTGCTCAGTGTGAGTACGTATCTAGTATGGCACAAAGCATGCATGAGAAGCAGAACATAGCAGAGAAGTTTTCCAAGATCAGACATGGCAACATCTCAGCTGTTCGTCCTCTGTCTTGTCTGCTAGCACAGTGAGACAGTGGGTCTGTGGGAATGCCTGGAAACACATGGCTTCCTCTCGCCCTGATGGATGGTCTGACAGAAGTTAGTAGGTGTTTGGACCAGATGTCTGAGGGATCTGTTCTGTGCAGAAGACCCGGAGCAAATCTCACCTCTGTGTAACAGGGTTTGAGCTGTGGTAACTGGAAGACGGCCCTCATCAGCCATTCCCATCCCCTCTTGCTGCCTTTGCTGATTCTGCTAGAGAAAAAGGAATAGCGAGGAGTCGTCAGCTTCCTTGTACAATCACATCATCAGAACAGTGTTGTGAGAGATGGGATCAAATCCCTTCAAGGATAGGATGCACTTCAACCAAGCTTTCTTACAGCCCAAGGGTTGTTTAAGTCACTGAGCTATTGCCTTGTGAGGGGGACCCAAAAAAAGTGGATGGAAGAAGCGTGTGTGCTTTTGCCTGTGTCTCACCACTTCTCATCTGGAGGATTTGTCTCCAGTAGTGACATGAAAATCCTGGGTTTTTTTCTTATCACATTGGCTCGTTTGCTCTGGGAAGTGGTTGGCTTGCTTGCTCTGGGAAGTGGTTCTTGTCAGTAGCTTCTTGTCCAGCATTGTGAGTTGGACCATCAGCCCTGATTCCATTCCAGTGGCACATGGTCACAGCTCAGCAGGGGTAATATCCTGACTCCCTGGGACCCTGTGATCATATCTCCATCACTTCCCACCCTACCTGCATGCCATCTCCATCCCCAGACTGCACATCTACCCTCCTCTCCAGTAGCTCGTCCTGCTGCATCACCGACTCTGCCCACTGAAACCACCCACAGCGGCACTGGATTACGGGTCCTCTCAGCCCATTGCCATGTTTCCCACCTACCAACAGGCACCTGTGCCTTTCCCTGTCCTGACCCCTCTCTCCCCATGCCATGGGGTCATGGCAGGTGAGGCCACAGCCACGACCAGTATCTCCACAGCCCTTCCCACACTGTTGGGTAGCATCTCCTCCTACCTCTTCTGCCTTCCCCACATTGTTCCCCAGTGTCTTTGTTTCCCTCCTTTGTCCTCCAGGTAATTTCTAATTGCATGTCAAAACTGTCCACCTACTTCTTCTTCTCTTTAAATTCCCCTCTACAGACATTGAGCCCTGCTAAGAATGATGGTGGGGTCCTGGTGCCATTAAGGCTTGTGTGTAGTTGTATCAGATGCCTTGTCTCCAGCAGACTGAACCAGAACACAAGAACGCGGCTATACTCAAGCAAAAAACTTTATTACTCAAAAAGCAACTTGGTTAATAAATAGTTGGAAAACAAAATAAATTAAACTGTACATTAAGTTTTAAATTTTTAAAGTTCTTAAATTAGAATTATTGAAGGCCATCATTTCAGACTCAGATGCACAATAACAGCCGAATGAAGCTGTTTATAGCCAAGGAACATGAAGAAACAGTTTCTGGTACAAATACAGCCACTGCACCATCACTTAGTATTTCTAGCAATTAAACCAGCTGTTGCTCTTCATTTTGCGAATGAGTTTCTTGTTCTTGATGTCAACCTCATACTGGTTTGATCCATGGAAAAAGTAGAAATGTCCTAGAATTGGAAGGAAAAAATATTGGCAAATTAGTGTTTCCTTGTTGTACACCTATTGATAGATACTTGCTATTTTCTTGGGTGATTTAAAAAAAAAATCAGAACAAACATTTCATATATGTGTATTTGAAACATACACTTTTTTGGCTTTGGTTGCTAGCCTTTAGTTTTGTTTTTAGTTACATTTTAATTTATTTACCATTTTTCTGAAGGGCAGCATCAACTGGGTAGTCAATTCCTTGGAAGTCAGCTGTTATTTTTCTTGGATATCCCCTTTCCATTGATTGGGTATTTTCATTGAAACTAAATATAGAAATTGAATGAAAACAAGAAACAAGCATGTGATAGGTCAATGCTGAAACCAGGTGGAATTTTTACTAAATAAGCCTACTCTCAGCTGAAAATCCAGTAACTGTGAGCATCTGTGATCTCATACAACTGTATAAATCCTGGCTGTGTGAATATTTACATCTTTAGTGGCCTATGCAAGGCTGTTTTCAGAACATCGGACTAAATAGTTCACTTCCATTCACTAAGACTGATTATAAGGCTGGATGGGGCCTACACTGAGCAATAAAATTAAATAATTTTTCGAACTGAATATTTTAATTTTACAGCATCCAAGTGACCCCATGAGTGGAATGTAAACTTCTGTTGTAATAATATTCTTTCAAGAAAATATTACAGATTAATTATTAGGGCTAACACTACTGCTTATCTGAACTGTTTCTTAAAAAGTAAGTATTTTAATTTCCTTCCATAACTTTCTTGATAGATTTGTCATTTATAAATTTCAGAGAGCACTTCTGCCCCTAATAGCTACTGAATGAATACATGAAATGATGCCATAGTCTACTCACATTATCTTTTCTACTAAGTTCATGTAATATTGCTTCCTAATGAATAAACAAAGCTCTGTTAATCACAGAGTGGTAAGAATAAATGGACGTTTTCTTTATCTCAGGTGTTACAGACTTTGTTCTATGAAAAGACATGAGTAATTGCCTCTGGGTTTCAGCTTTATGCTGGCTGAGAAGGCTGACAACAAAAGAGGCCATGAACTTACTGTACAAATGCTAATAAAACTTAACATTTTAAAACCTGATTTGATTATCTGCTGTGCAAAAGAGGAATGAGCTTTACCTCCAGTACTTGTTGCCTACAAAGAAATAGGTTTTCTTTGTAGTATGGTCATGAACAGCTGCATCAATTTTCCTGACACTGGTGGGAAAGCCGAGGTGCTGAATAGGCTTGGGGAAGCCCGGCTCTATTCTGTAGCCACTGACAGCCCAGTACTTGTCATCTGCAGGAAAACCAGAAAAAGTTAGTAGGGATTCCTGAGGAGGCTGTTCTCCTTTTCATCAAACCCCCAGATCTTTCTGTGTATAAAATGCCACCAAACACCACAGGTGTCCAGCTGAGAACATGACCTTCTAGGACACATGTAAGTTTGAATATTTCAGAGCTGTTGGATTTTCCAATTTTTATAGTCATAGAGTGTTATATACCCAATAGTTAAAAATCAACATTTTTTCTAGGTATGTTTGACACCTTTAAAAATGTATTTAAATAATGTAGGCAATCATCTTTGTCTCAGCTATGATCTTCTCTCTCACTGACAAAAGAAGAGTAATATCATAGTAGAGGGCTGTTGTGAACCAGCATTAGTTAATGACAGTAACAGCATTTTCAAAATGAAAATGGTTTTAAACATTAAGAATATCTTTTATTAGTATTAGTATTACCATTAGTATAGTATTACTTCCATTATTATTATGTAGCATTAGCAGTACTACTATAACTTTATTCATTCATAAAAAGGACTGATGAAAATGAAATAGAAATACCTTTAAAAAATATCACTCGATCCTTCTTGTCAACCTCATAAGCAGCATCAAAGCCAGCTGCCAGTGATGGCCAGAATGAGGAGATGGTATCGTGCTCAATGCCTGAGAAATATGGACTTTTGCGCCAGACATAGCTGATAGAAATGAAAACAGTAACAGCAGAGTTTCATTGTCTGTATTTCACTAGGAGATCAGTAGCCCAAAAATGCAATTTAAATCCTACTCCTTGGGTCCTGGAGCCAATCCTCCCTATGAGGCAGAGATATCACCCCTTTTGGGCTGTAGTGCTTCACTTTGCCCTGCTCTCTCATAGACATTTACCCTTTACTACTGGTTGTTCTGAGGTCACAGGACAGTTGAGGTTGGAAGGGACCTCTAGAGGTCATCTTGTCCAACCCCTCGGCTCAAGCAGGGGTGCCTAGCATTGGTTGCCCTGAATACCTCTCCACTGGCACCCTGATGGCTTGCCCAAGACAAAATGTGATGTCTGTGGTAGTGTAGACAATTGAAGCTTTCTCTTCACCATGTCCCATGCAGGTAGGCAGAGCTGCGTTCTTAATTTCAGTTTGGTTACAAATGTTCATCAAACATTCTTAAGAAACATGTTAAAACCCAATTTAAGGAGCAACTGCTCCTTCTTCCCCTTCCCTGAAAATTATTATGTTTTTAAGATACAATTCTTCATTATGTGTTTTAGAAGGGAAATCAGACCCACGTCATCAGAGGAAGCTTGTTCAATCAGAACACAATTACCAACCCAAGGAGTGGGTCAAAACCTGGGCTTGACATGCTGTTCTCCCTCGTCAGGGTGGATATGCCCAGAGAACAACCTGCTACAGTGCACAGTGTCATTGAGTGCCCCAAAAGTGGACACCTGTAACAGCAGGGGCTCCCTACAGACAGCACTGGGCAGACTCCTAGGTTAGAGTGCCACCAAAAGTCACCAGTGACCTTTTCCACAGCCCCCTGACCCACATGTGGGATGGTGTGAGGAGGACGGTGCTGCACACAAAGCAGCTGCAGGCTGAGGAGTGACACTGGGATTATTCATCCTTGCACAATTTTAACAGACATGGGTGATGATATATGATGGCTTAAAATATTTTACTCACCTGTCAGTAAACCACATTACTCACCTAGCCCGGCTGGGCTAGTAAAATTTTGCAAAGTTGCCTTAATACTTTCAGAAAAAAATATCTTCCTCTGTAACCAAGGGAAGATAAATTCCTTGAACTGAACTTAATGCTTTGCCTTTGTGAGTCTCACAAAAAGGTGTTGATAGAAATGAAAGCACTTACCTATCTTTGAAGAACAGTATTTCCCCACGGAGAGTGGTGATAGCATCAAAAGTCATATGAGGATCACAGTCCTCTGGTCTTTTGGGGGTTTTGGATGGTGTCATTTCTGTTGGTTCTTCCCGGGGTGACATTTCAGTTGGTGCTTCTGCAGATGTCATTTCAGTTGGTTCTTGTGGCAGAAGTGCAGGAGATTCCCTGGGGGGTCCTTTGGGAAATAGATAAGTGTAGAATTGGAAGGTGAATTAGAGTGTTTCCTGTTGCAGAGCTTCAGGATATACCATATGGAGCCAAATACATAAGTTTCTTAAGGTTAAAATTCAACTAGTATATTAATGCCAGGTAAAGTTCCTAGACAATTTAACTTCACTATCTGTGCTGCTGACTGTTAAAATGGTCTCTGGCATTGTTTTGCCTTGACAAGCTGTTGGTTTCTCAAACTGTATGTGCTCAGGAGTTAATGTAGAGCAAACATAATTTCCAAAAGGCAGTTGTGCATGTGACCACCCTTTTGTGGAAGATAAGACAGTTTAATACTACAGACCTGGGCTGTTCCTCTGGTATCATTGGAGAAAGGCTCTTGGACCTTTTGACTTACTGGCATGGATACAGCCCCAAGATTCCATTTTGCAGATGTAGACTCTTAGCCACAAAGAAACCAAGAGATTTGCCCAAAACTAATATCAGGAAATTAAACCTCAGTATCCTTCTTGTAGTAGAAATTTCAGTACATTTTAGCTGTTGGGTAAAATTCATTATAAATGCTTATCCATCATACACCAAAAAATGATGCTTCTTGCTTACCATAGAGGGCCTGAATGCCATCAATATCATCCTGAGGAAGCCTGTAGTCCCTTGTATCCCTGGCCATATATATAGGATACATCAAAGCACCAAAGACGTTGGAATGACCAAGACCAAGTGAGTGGCCCAACTCATGAGCAGCAACAAGAAATAAGTTGTATCCTAAAAAAAAAAAATCCATCACAAAGAACAAACACTAGATACATTTTCTTGCATAACAGTGGAATACAGGTGTCATCCTCTCATGCATGATATATTGTTTGTGGTCTTAATAAAATGGCAAAATCTATGCCCCAAGTAAGAGGTTCTCTGGTATTCTGGAGAAGAGATGAGTTTTGAATTATAAACATTTATTTCTGGTAGGGAAACCAATCTGGGGACAATCTCATGTTGCAGAAATTTGCCTGCCGACAAAGAATCAAAGTTTCTTTAATGTTAATAATGACTGAAAACTGGGTGAGAATATTTTAGTCATCTGGTCAGATTTTGGGAATCACAAATGACATGGAATTCACCTGGTAATGACTTCACAAAGACTAGTAACATATAACATCATCTCTGGACATTGCTGGAAACAAGAACACTTTGCTGTTACATTTAATTTTGTTTACCAACAAACTCAAGATTTTCTTTTCCTTTGCAGAAGTTCAAGATTTGCATCACTTTAAATCAGAAAAAAGAGAGAGCTCAATATTACAACTTTTAAGGTCATTACCTGAGGGTGAAAATTCCCTGCCTTACAATGTCATGATTACCCAATATTGCTATTTCATGCTAATCTGATTTCCTTCACTGGAGTTGTAATTGCAGTCTGTGCATTAACTTCAGAGGACTGTCATGACTGCAGTCCAGGTCAAAATACGCAGAATCATTTTACTAAATTACACTGACATTTTACATCTCAGTAAATACTGGAACTACTTCCATGAGATCTGTGACTTTACAGTGTCTTCAAGACAACAATGTCTAATAAAGAACAGGCAACACAATATTTAAGGTTACCTACCATTATGGGTAGTAAATTTGGTCCAGTTTTCATCTTCGTCGAAGTGGGCATCTCCTCCTATCCCACTGCCAGGGGGGTAGGCATGAGCCAGAGTTCCTCCTGGACCGTCAAAGGAATAGAAATCACTATGAACTAAGAAAAAGGGGAAAAAGAAGTCATGCTTTTCATCATCTCTGTAAGAAAAAGCAACAGATATTTATCATTCCCAGGCAAGGGAGTCCCCTTACATCCAGATGCAAAGGAGATCATTATATCTGCTTGACCACTGTACAGCCTGATGAATCTCAAAGGGGTGACGCTGCTCCAGAGCTGGAAGGCTTTTGCAATTGCTTCTTCTACATCAGCTTGTAGCATGTCTGGAGTGTAGTTCAAAATCCTGTGAAGTAAGAAGAAAAGAATTAAAAGCACCAGATCACATGTGGCTGGGGCACATAGTATCAAGGTCAAATATTTTAATCAGTGGTTATTGTTATTTATGTGTCTGGAGCTGTTTATTTTCAAATTATTTGCTTACATAACAGAGGACGTTTTCACTTTTTTTTTTTCGTGTCTTTCAGAAATCCTAATGTGTATACTCTCATTTGTATCTCTCCTATCCACTGGGTATATTATTTAGTAGGCTGTTAACTAGCTCCTTTATATATGTATACTGCTGTTTTGGTATTTTCATCACTGTTTGGAAGTCTAAAGAAAATGATATGAATAGTCCCCACATTCGTGGCCCTTTCATTGTGATCGGCGGTTTTATATAAAGTACAGGAATAAATAGTAAAGAACCTGTTGGCATTGCTTCTGCCTAGCATTCACAAAGCTTCCCAGTGGTGTACAAAAAAACATGCTTTAATATATGTTACCGATATGTCACGTCTTCTTTCTTCCACCTGGGGCTCTGTGGGAAGGTGCTGTATGAACGGACATCTGGTATTCCACATCTCGGCTGCTTCATCATGTCCAGCGTGTTACGATTCAGCTCCCCAGTCACCTCTAGCCCAAAGAACGACTGCATTTCTCGTATTTTGTCAGCCATGCGATTAAGGTTCTTTGATTTAAAGAGGGAAGTTTTCTCCTCTTTAAAATCATAAAATTTTTCCAGATATTTCTGATGGGGAAGAAAAAGCAACAGTTCAGATAATAAACATTTTGTTTCAAATGCAGAGAGTTGTTAATAAAATATTCTGCATCACTAATACATCACTGTTCATTTTCTCAATAAATTACTTCTTAGATATCTGTCTGTAGTCCTTACCTCAGCAAATTGCATATCTTCTTTTTCCTTTTCTGGAACTACTGGGGCAGCACAAGAACATGCAATATATAGTAACCCAAGGAAAGGAAGGATCTTTGTCTTCATCTTTACCTCCCTGTCCTACCAGCCCCTGCTAGACACCCTCGCAATCTCTTCTTCTGTCCAAGGCTCACCAGTGTGTCTCTATTTATACCGGTTGTATGCTTACTAAAGTCAATAACTGCATGACTCAGTTTATAACATCCTCTGATTTCCCACAGAAAGACAAAAAAAAAAATTGGTTTTAGAAGCGAGCTAACACATGACAAGTTTACCTTTCCTGAAAACCCCTGATTTCGCAATCATATTATCAGTCAGTATTTTTTATTCTTCATTCTTAAACTGGAACAGTATTTTAAACTTACAAGTATCTAAATCCATAATTGGTCACCTGGATAAAAGTCAAGTCATTTTTCAGGGGTGCTAACAGGACCTGGCTCTTTGTGAGGGACGAAAATCTGTAATTCC
This sequence comes from Egretta garzetta, assembly GCF_000687185.1. NCBI lineage: Eukaryota > Metazoa > Chordata > Aves > Pelecaniformes > Ardeidae > Egretta > Egretta garzetta. Next base: position 390,898 of record NW_009260174.1, on the reverse strand, counting down.
TTGTCGCATATAATAAGAAATCTCCCGAAACTGCCTCTCAGTTTTCTCAGTGTGGCACCCATGCAGGTCCTCAGCATGTCAGGGATGAACCCCTTCCTTTAGCCCATCTTGTCCTTGATAATTTTAGTGACATAGCTGATTATACAAATGGTTAATTTATCTCTTCTCTTGAACCTGATATCCCAACTTTGTTACAGAACCATCACCTGTGCTGCTACCTGGCCTGTGTAATCACAGATTTATGGCTGCACCCCCTTGTTCTCCCATACTTGACCCAGGCAACCCACACACAGCGTACAGGTCTCAGTAGAGTGCCCCGGATCGTATATCCTGGTCTGCATAGCCTAACAGCCAAGGGCATTTTCACAACTAAAGAAGAAATGGCAGAAATTGCCCTAGAGGACCACAGGCACCATGGAGACATAGGGGTCTTCAGAGGAACATTTTAATACATGTCTCCAAAGTCAGATGGAAGATGACAAGGATTTGAGCTGTAGATTCCACGTTCCCCAATTTGCCAGAAGTCATACTTTCGGTTCCTATGTCCTTTTCTGAAAGTGGTGCATTGCACTTTATGCAGGAGTTGCAGAACCACTGTCACTCAGTTCCCTCTTTCTTGCCTGTCATTTCTGAGACATCCATCTTTTGAAGTAGAAGTCTCCTGTGTTTACTTAGTGCCCACATGCAAGTTCAGAAGGAGAAATATGAGCTAAAAATAACCTCCTTTTTGAACATGAGAAAAAGAAGGAAAAGAAACCACTTTTCCAGTGAGAGCAAACATACTGGAAACTTCAAAAAAACAAGCCTAGCACCACAGCAGCTGAGCTCTGCAGTCTGTGAGGTGGCCTGGGGAAAAGGTATGGCCTCCTTCCAAAGGAAACTGGTGTTGAACTGCCCAGCTGGAGTAGGGTCACAGTGCATGCATGACCCAGGTCAGAGCCCAGGTCCCCAAACCGCTAAGTGGCACAGATGTTTATGTCTAAGACTGCACTGGGGTGAGGATGGCTTTGCCAATAGCTCACTGCTGCTGTAATGGGGTGCTCCCATTTGGGTTCCCATAATGAGTTCCTCCCATCCTGGCCAGCACTCCTGCTGTTTCCCTGTGCCCTTCTGATATCAAGTGTGCCCCCAGTGAACTGCTTCAAAGAGCTGAGGCTATGGGAAAGAAGCCCAGAAAAATAACCCCAAACCCAGCAACAATAGTTTTCTGCTCAGGTTAGCAACTGCACTGGCTCCCTAAGGAGTGAGAAGAGCACCTGAGCCAGCATGAAGGAAGGGTGGGATGCTGCAGATGGGAACGGGGATGCAGGGAGGCAGCCAGGCATGAGGCTGGGATGCTAGGACCTCTCCTTTTGGTAGCAGCAAGATAAAAGATTATCTCTGCTGGTCATGGAACAACACCTCAGGCTGCATTTGTAGAGTATGGTGTCTGTGTTTCTGCAAAGAAATTCAGACACAAAGCAGGGCCATTTTAAATACTGTGTTTGTATCTCTGCGCCTAACAGCAGCAGTTAGCATATGGCACTTATCCTCTTTGCTTTCAGCTAAATGTTTTGTAAACACCCTGCTTGCTGTGTCCAGGGGATCTGGGGTGAAGCAGTCAGAGCGCCAAGATGCAGCACAACCAGTTGGCAAACATTTTAGCAAGCCCTTTTTAATGCTTAGGAAGCTATTACTTCTGACTTTTTCATGGCTGCTAATAGGCATGCTACGGCTGCTTCATAGCCATTGGCGTCTCCTACCAGAGTTTGTTGCCTGCATGCTCAAGCTGACATTTATGGAGTGGCTGGGGAGGGCTGGGGGGGGGAGCCGGGGCGTGCATTAAGTAAGCAGTTTGTA
>NW_009260174.1:343053-388945 GCF_000687185.1 Egretta garzetta | reverse complement strand
TGTGGGGGAGAGCTGGGTTTTGCCTTGTGAATGCATTTGGCAGCACGAGTGGGGAAAACTCACAGATGAGGCAGCCTGCACAGCTCTGAGATTTGTGAGCAAGTGTGCTTTTTCCTTGCATGTGGGCAAGTGTGCTTTTTCCTTGCATGTGGATCCAAGAGAGGGCTTGTGTTCTTGTGCAACTTTGAGGGTTCAAATTAATATAGGTATTCAGTCCTGGGTTTAGGTGTTACAGGATGCAAACAGAAACTGTGCTGTGGCTTTAATCAGAGGTTTAAAGTGCTTGAAAATTACCTTGTCAGTGGATGTGGTGAAGATTTATTCACAAAAACACAGCTCTGATTTAAATGAGGTGGCCTGAACTGAAGAGATGACCTCACATGGCATTTTTACTTTACCTATAGGGTCTATTGGTCCATGAGTTCTCTTCAGGGGTGCCCAGAAATACTTAATTCTTGATAAGGCTGAGCAGGTCAGGTGCCTGTTTCATGCCTTGGCCCCATAGGTAACCCCAGCGAGATGCCCTGGGAGGCTGCTCCCCTCTGTGCCCCGAATTTGCTGTTGCCCTCCAGCTGGGTTGGAGACTGCACAGGCTGCAGCAATGACTCTTGCCAGCTTATACAGCAGCGAAGCAGCCAGAACGCATTCAGGAATACTGCTCATTTCTTCCCTCAGCTCATCGTCACTCAGACTCATATGTCCCATATCACGGGTGAGTGCCTTAATCACCGCACTCTGGGACAAGAATGGGTGCTTTCCCAGGAAGACCCCTGCAGTAGAACAGAGCATTTCACTGAAAGCCTGCCAACATCCAGGCTAATACTCCTCCACCACAGGACTGTTTGTCCTCTGGCCGTGTAATTCATGTTATCCTGTGGGGTCTAGCCCAACTGCCAGGCTTTTCAGCAGATTTGTAAAAATTCTAGCTGGGAATTTTGCCATTTCTTATTTTTATATGGTTGAAGTTTTATCCAGAAATGTCATGCCAGTTCTGTTTGGCAGTTTTGACTTATGGAAAGAAGTGGAAGGATACTTAACATAGTGATATAAACAATCGTCATTAATTGTATAAACAACTGTAAATTGTCAAAGGAAGCTTGAACTAAACATAGACGTGCTATTTCACTTCCTAAATTTGTCGAAGGATCTGTAGATGACTTCTTTCCTACCTCCTCTTCACTCATACTGTTTCTAAACTCTCCCTCTCTGACCTGCCTGTGTCAGAGAAGTGGGACAGGGTATGAAGGTCTTGGACATACCCAGACTTGGAAGAAGCTGCTGGTTTTTTCCACTTGAATGGATTTGCGAGATAAATTCATACAAACAGGTTCTGGGACTTGAGGAAAAATAACTGAAGAGAAGAAGACACAAGCCCTTTACATCATTGTATGGGTCAGTCTTTGCTAGATAACAGCTGGATAATAGCAAAGAAGTGGTTGGGTGAGGTAGGCAAGCAGAAAATTTGCCACATGGAAAAAAAGTAGGTCTGCTATTAAAAGACTCAGGGAAACAGAATATTTACTTAAGATGAAGCACTTTCAATCTATGTCTGCAAGACAGTATTCTGAGAGTATTGAAACCGAGCCTGAATTAGGTGTTGATTTGAATCCCACAATCTTGCCTCCATATCCATATACTTCCATTCATCAGTGGGATCTCTTCATCCTATTTTTATAATATAGAGCTGCTGCTAATAATTGTGTTAGCAATTTTTCTACTTCATCGGAGCATTTTGTCCAGATTCCACTGCAGAGAGATGACATGTAGAGATAGCCTCAACGGCTGATTTTAATTAAACAGGAATTCAGACATTTTTTGATGTCTTTATCCTCTCCTTGAGTGTTATCAACAAAGCTGAAATCACTTCCATGCTTGTATTTAGTATGTAAACAAGTTTCATCAGTTGCATGTCATTTCCTCTCAGCAATGTCTGACTTAGTAGCTTCTTACGAATGCATGGTCACAAAGCGATTGCAGTCCATTGGTGTTGCATCATCTGTCAGTGAAGAAGAGATAGGCCAGAATCCAACGCCCAAGAATTTTGAGATTTGCAGGAATTAAACTGGAATACAAAATTTTGAAATTTTGGCACCCTACAGATGACCCCTTATCTCATAAGTGGCAATATATCAGGGCCATACTCTGAATTTAGACACGGCTTTGAGCAATGCTTGAGGCAGGTTGTGAAATCAAATTAATTCACTGTTCCTATTAGATTCAGACTATGTCACTGTCCCAGCACACCAAACCACTGAGAAACTGAAATATGGGCATGAACCCACCTTTCCTTCTGAAGGAGAATGGTTAGTAAAATGCTGCCCCCTCTCTTCCCCCACGCACAGACTTTAACGGTCAAGGACCTAAACCCATGCAATTCTTATTCTGTTATAAAGGGGTATCAGCAAGCTTCCAGATCTCTGGGTTGGTAGTTAAGGTGACAATCATTTAGTCTCAAGAATATTTACTGCAGTTTCTTCATTTTGTAGGACAGAAAACAAGTCCACAAGAAATCCTTTCCCATGTGCCGTTGGTCATCCTATCTTTTAACAACTGCTTAAGCTTAGATATTTCCATAAGCCATATTGTTAATATGTTTTATGTTAATGTTATATGAACCTGACTGCAATCCTTTGGAGTGAGTATTAAGAGGAGATAGGGAGCACCCTTGTCTAAAGAGTGTCCAAACTTTTCTGGAATTCCTTTTGGTGTGGACTGGAAAAAGCTTACAGCTTTGATAATTTGACATGGTAGTCCTGCCTAAAATATTCAGCCACGATGCTGTAACTACACAAAACTCAAGACACTTCCTGAAGAAGCCTGAGCTCTGTGATTCTTTTGGAACAAGCACGGAGAGTAGGGAACCAGTTTAGGAAACTGTCTGTCATCCTTCTGCTATATGTATATGGTTATAATCTGAGAATTTAGGCAATCAGCTACTGGCAATCTTGGTCTTCAGTTCATGTTGTGTATTTTAATATTGGAATCTCATACAATATCCGCTATCTTTCATGCATGCTTCTTAACTAGAAAGCCTTCTGGATACAGATGGCTTGTGATAGATGCAACATACTTTTTTATTCAGGTGCAGAGGCTAGAACAGCCATTTTAAATACTGAGTAATGAAACTGAGCAGCGATTGGCGCAGTCTTAAGCCCTGTGTGGCAGAGGCCCATTTCGTGAATGAGACTTGTATATTAAACTTGGAATTCATAGAATCATAGAATGTTTTGGTTGGAAGGGACCTTTTAGAGGTCATCTTGTTCAACCCCCATTCTTTGACATCTTCATATTTGCTTGACCCTTTTTTGATCTGGATATGGTCACCACTTTGTATAGTAGTCTACAATGATCGTTAAATAGCTATCAGTAGTCCATGTGTACCAAACAGGAATTTTAGCTTCATTACTTACCATCTTCAGCTGGAGATCAACATCATTTGTGCAATCAATCACTTCTTTATTTTGAAGAACTTCTGTTAGAGAGTGTATAGTATTCTAACTCTCCCCCTGTAAAAAACAGATGCATCTGGGAGCAGAGACATGTGGGAGTTCATTGGCATGCATGTAACAGCCATTCAGTTCTTTATCTTGTCCTCTCTGTGCGTGCCTCATGCATTGTCCCTGCCTTCTGACAAAGCTCTTTGCCAAGGAGAGCTGGAGGCAGAAGGGGAGCACACAAGACAGTGGAAGACACTGTGATTTGGTTCAAAATTTCTGGTGCCACCACTACTGACAAAAGTACATATTTTTCAAATGGCCCATACTTCTGAATGAGATGGCTTCTTTCCCTTCAGATAGTACAAAAATCACAAGGAGGTAGTATCTCCTGTGGAGCTGCTCACCTGCTCAGAAATGCTGATAGCCATCTTAGAGCCTTGTCTGCTCCAAGCAGCCCTGCACCCACAAAGGTTTCACTTAACAGAAGGATGTCTTTGAACAAAGTGATGAAGAGGGAAATCTTTAGATGCTACCACAGGCAGCCAAGGGTATGATTTATCAGCTTTCTAATAATACTGGCAATTAAATGGTTTGAGAAATGTACTTCTTAGATGTGAAGCCACAGATCATAGGACAATTGCCAGACATAAGCAGGGTAGCCAAAAGAATTGAGTATTTGTTGTATGTCTAAAAGAAGGAAAATATTGATTTAGTTTAAACTCTTGTAAAAAAAAAGGCTGGTCAATTTTTCAACCACTTCTTTAAAGATGCTTACTATGTGAAGGTGCTGTCAATGTGCATTCATGGCAATGCTAAGCTAAAAGGAAACAATCAGCTTTTCACATCTCTTTTAAATCTGAATACCAAAGAAAATGCTTAGTTCGAATACCAGTTCAAATAACCGATCACTACAGTTAACACATTAAACTGCCTTGCAACACAATTCCAAGAACGTTTCTTGACTAGGATGAATTTTAATAAATACTGCAAATATTAAATTCAAAATCTGTTTGATTTATATAGAAATTGCTTTGAGCATATGATTCTTGTAGTTAACAGAGAACCACCTGTGATCTCAAGAATGCAGACTCAGGCCAAAGCAAAGAAATGAAAAGTCACTTCCCAGCCGTGGCTTCCTCCAGCTCACCACTAGCTGCCTGTACAGAGGTTGCTGTCCTCTCAGAACATCTAGCTGATACATTCAAATGAATCCACGTTACCTCATCCAAAATAAGTTGGACTATTAAACCTTTGTGACTTTTATTTTTTAGTTAAATACAAGTTATTTGAGTGAAACATGTCAGGGAGGTATCAGCTCTGCTGTAGAGCAGAGGGAGGGACTGGTGAGCAGCAGTTTTTCCAGCTGGCACCGCTCACGATGGCACAAGAGCCAAGCTTGTATGCGCAGTCATGAGCAAGGACAGGGATTAGGTTTCAGGCATTAAATTAAATTCTTTTTTCATGCTTACAATGTTCTCAAGAAGTTGGACTCACATGACTTGTTTGGAAATGATTATCCAGTGGCCTCCAGCTAATTAAAAAAGCACACGGCAGGCTCATCAGGATGTTGTCTCACTAGTTTTGTAAGACTTGATCACAGTCTTTTCTCTCAATGTTGTGGTTTAACCCCGGCTGGCAACTAAACACCACACAGGCGCTTTCTTACTCCCTGCACAGTGGGATGGGGGAGAGAATCAGAAAGGTAAAAGTGAGAAAACTTGTGGGTTGAGATAAAGACAGTTTAATAGGGAAATCAAAAGCTGCACACACAAGCAAAGCAAAGCAAGGAATTCATTCACTGCTTCCCATGGGCAGGCAGGTGCTCAGCCATCCCCAGGAAAGCAGGGCTCCGTCACATGTAACAGTGACTTGGGAAGACAAACACCATCACTCCGAATGTCCTCCCCTTCTTTCTTCTTCCCCTAACTTATACACTGAGCATGACATCATATGGTATGGAATAACCCTTTGGCCAGTTGGGATCAGCTGTCCTGGCTGTGCCCCCTCCCAGCTTCTTGTGCACCCAGCAGACCTGAGAGATAAGAAGTCCTTGATTAGTCTAAGCACTGCTTAGCAACAACTAAAACATCAGTGTGTTATCAACATTATTCTCGTACTAAATCCAAAACACAGCACTACGCAAGCTACTATGAAGAAAATGTGCACCCAGCAGACCTGAGAGATAAGAAGTCCTTGATTAGTCTAAGCACTGCTTAGCAACAACTAAAACATCAGTGTGTTATCAACATTATTCTCGTACTAAATCCAAAACACAGCACTACGCAAGCTACTATGAAGAAAATTAACTCTATCCCAGCTGAAACCAGGACACTCAAAAATCCCTTAGGATAATGCTTCACATGCTAAAGACCCAGTAAAATGTTCTCAGAGCTATGAGAAGTAGTTCAGGTGAATGTGAACAGAAGGAAGTGCAGGGGGTTGTCACAGAGTTTGAGGAATGAAGTAATAGGTGGCTGCATAATTCATAGTGGCTGATTTTTCCCTAGATCATGCATTTACAACACACAAAAGCTTGTCAATGCATCTCCTCTGTCCTTACTATAAACATCTCATCATAAAACCATTACAATCTCCAGATCATACTTGAACTTCTTGCAGTGGAAGACACTTCATCCAATGCACCATGTACTCTCTCGGTAGTTGTGTCGGACAAACTAAGGGAGACTTACACAATGCCTTTCAAAGATGAGCTGGAAACTAAATCACATGGCTCTGCTGAATACCAAAACCACAGCATCAACACACACACAATTATGGCACATCATGATCTCCTTCTCAGCCACTAATCTATCTACTGTCCACAGGTCAAAATTCATCTTTCTCTTTCTTCCAGGGATAACTAGGGATTTATTTCCCGAGGGAAATTTTGATTAGCCATGCCTGCCTCTTAATAAGAGCTTCTCAGCCCCGCATATGCCAACTATCTTTTCCTATAGAGATGATTACTTCATACACCTGTGATTACACTCTAAATGAATAATCTCATATAGTATTTGATTTTGAAGCTTCTCTTTGTCAGCCAAAGAAGTTGGTTACCATGAAAATTTATCTATCGAATAATAGAGCTTCTTTTATATATGCTGTTTATCAGATGGATACCTACAACATAAAAATAGTAACCAGATTCAGTTTAATTAGTGTTAAAAATATCAAAAGGCCACAAGAATAGGCTATGATTTTTTTTTTATATATTGTCCATAATTTTTTCATAGTTTAGTGTTTCTTGAAATGGTCACTGATCTTTGGACTTGCACTGCAAATACAGGATTAGAATTGCCTCTGGTGACACAGGAATATCCTTAGAGCTTGGATGTTGTGGAAAGCAGATCATTAGTTCATTCCTCTAATGCCATATATTATCTCCTCATTCTACCTGAGAACACAAATAATATTTATGAAGCAATTAAAAATGCAACAAAAGAGAGTTCAATCCAGTTGGAGGCCAGTCACAAGTGGTGCTCCCCAGAGCTTAGTATGAGGGCCAGTTCTGTTTAATATCTTTATTAATGATCTGGACAAGAGGATTGAGTGCACCCTCAGTAAGTTTGCAGACAATACCAAGTTGGGTGGGAGTGTTGACATGTGTGAGAGTAGAAGGGCTCTACAGAGGGATCTGGAGAAGCTGGATCAATGTGCCAAGGCCAATTGAATGATGTTCAACAAGGCCAATTGCCGGGTCCTGCACATGGGTCACAACAACCCCATGCAACGCTACAGGCTTGAGGAAGAGTGGCTGCAAAGATGTAGAAAAGGACCTGGGGGTGCTGGTTGACAGCTGGATGAATATGAGCCAGCAGTGTGCCCAGGTGGCCAAGAAAGCCAACAGCTTCGTGGTGTGTATCAGAAATACAGCAGGACCAGGGAAGCGATTGTGCCCCTGTACTTGGCACATGTGAGGCCCCACCTCAAATACTGTGTTCAGTTTTGGGCCCCTCACTACAAGAAAGAGAGAGCGGTGCTGAAGCATGTCCAAAGAAGAGCAATGAAACCGGTGAAGGGTCTGGAGCACAAGTCTTACGAGGAGCGGCTGAGGGAACTGGGGTTGTTTGGTCTGGAGACAAGGAGGCTGCGGGGAGACCTTATTACTCGCTACAGCTGCCTGAAAGGGGGTTGTAGTGAGGTGGGTGTCGGTCTCTTCTCCCAAGTAACAAGGGATAGGACAAGAGGAAACAGCCTCAAGCTGTGCCAGGGCAGGTTTAGATTGGCTCTTAGGAAATATTTCTTCATCAAAAGGCTTACCAAGCATTGGAAAGGGCTGCCCAGGGAAGTGGTTGAGGCAGCATCTGGGAAGTATTTAAAAGGCGTGTAGATGTGGCACTTAGGGACATGGTTTAGTGGTGGACTTAGCAGTGTTAGGTTTATGGTTGGACTCAATGATCTTAAGGGCCTTTTCCAACCTAAATGATTCCGTGATTCTATGATTCCATGAAAATAGAGAGAAGTATTATTGTATTCACACTACATGGAAGAAGAATAACGTGAATGATTTTTTTTTAGTTTCCAGCTGTTATTGATAGTTGAAGACATACAGTGAAAGGAGAGCAGGATCATTTAAAAACTTGATTTCTTTCTATTTGTCATCTGAACAACCTCATTCTTTTGACATGCCAAAATCCTGCAAGAAACAGGTTCTTCTTCCTCTATATTCTGGAAAAATGTAAAGATGAGGAAAAAACCAATTCTTTCAAAGAGCAGTTCATCCCAATGCATCTGAAAACAACTTCTAATAAAACATCTCGTCATTATTTTCATGGTTTTTTTCTTCTGAAAACAGGTATTGTGTTTTGTCTGTTCCTGAGTCCTGCAAAGAAAGGACTTCTTTTCTCCTTTGATGAATATTTGATAACTTATTTGCATGTTATCATGGGGTAAAATTAAGAAAAGCTTAATTGACATGAAAGATTGATCATTTTATGTAAAGTGAGTGAGAATCTGGTCTGAATTCCCTTTGGTGTTAATAGGAATTTCATGGGTGGAAGAGTGAAAAAATTCCCCTAAGTTTTATTGTTGCAATAATGGCTCAAATGATTCAATTTTAATAAAAATTGTAGTTGGGCAGGTAATGCAAGAAATGGTTGCTCACTTGAGAAATTTTATGTAATATGAATTAGTCACTGAATATGTGTTAAAAGTAATCATACAAGACTATTAAATTGTTAATAGAGAATTTTTCATTATTTCTCAAACATAATATGCTTGGCAACTCCTTGTTTTTCTTTCCTCTACGAAGAAAGTTTTCCTTTCCTTTAGAAAATATACTGGTCAAATAGACTCAAAATTTCCCAGATTATGTTGTAGCTCTTCCAAACTTCTACACCACCTATTACTTCATATATTTAGAAAACAGTTTCCTGCTCAACGCTGACAAATAAAGGGAAATTTTTTTAAATTTTTTAGCCACATTAAATTCAGAGGGTGCTGAGTGCCAAGAGCACTGAAAACATTTGAGGTTAATTTTTCTCCTGAACTTGGCAAGTTTTGATTTCTGGTTCTACACATATTTTTTTCTTTTTTTTTAACACTATTAGAATTAAGGCGTGAAGTCCTATCAAGTATATATTGCTTGTAAAACATATTTTGCATTTAACAAGAAAAAATAATTCTAATATTTTTTCTTAAAACACAGTATATAAAAGAGTACCTAATGTTCAGCTAAGTGCACAGAAATGGAGAGACCTAGCCGTTAAACTTACAGTGGTGCCACAGATGGTACACACGGCCATCCTAGGAATCTACCTCATATGCAAAGCAATGCAGTGAATGTAAACACGGGCATATAGATGGATAATTATGGCAAAAGAATGAAATATGAAGCTCAGAAACTTCTCTCTCAAAGGCTGTCTTTCTTGCATCTGTGTCAGGGCAATCTCCAGTATCAACATAAGCTGGGGGATAAAGGTAATGAGAGCAGCCCTTTTGAGAAGGACTTGGGGGTACTGTTAGATGAAAAGCTGGATGTGAGCCGGCAATGTGCACTTGCATAGTTTTAAACTAAAAGACAGTCTATTCAGACTAGGGATAAGGAAGACATTTTTTACAATGAGAGTGGTGAAACACTGGAACAGGTTTCCCAGAGAGGTGGTAGATGCCTCATCCCTGGAAACATTCAAGGTCAGGTTTGACAGGGTTTTGAGCAACCTGATCAAGTTAAAGATGTCCCTGCTTGTTGCAGAGGGGTAGGACTAGATGACTTTTATAGGTTCCTTCCAATCCAAACTATTTTACGATTCTATGATTAGTCAGAGATTGTCAGGTGGTGGGAGAAGACAGTCACAGAAGATGCACATTGCAGGTATCCTGGTTTTGTACTGCGTTCTATCAGAGTCTACAGGACATAGTCTGGAGATGGATCATGAGGAGACATAGGTCTTGCTCTCCTTATGTGTGGCACCTTTTATCTTCCTACCAAGAAGCTTCCTTCCTTCCTCTTTATTCATGAACTCTTGAAGTTCTTGCCTTTTCATGCTACTTTTCTTATCTCTGCGTCTCTGTTTCATGAGGTGGTTAAATATGCTTTCCTTTGGGCTATTCATTTCAACTTCAGGCTCACTCAGAGAAGGTCTCTGGAGAATTTTGTATTACATTCCCTTACTGGTACATCATCTTACTGCCAAAGGATCATAACACAGATGAATAATCACTCACACACACAAAAAGACAGAAACAGTTCTAACTAAAAGAAAATGAAAGCAACCATCTTTGACAAAAACTACCTTGTAACTTCCAGACTGAAAGAATCACATCCATCAGAGCAGGGGGAAACCAACTCCCGAAGCAGTACTTGTAATTTCATCTGTCTCAGCTAATGAGGAAAACTTAAACACAGTCTGTATGCCCAAAGGCAGACGGAGAGCAAAGAGAGCTGGACAACTACAGTAGCTGCTTTTTATACTGTGGCTTGTCCTGTTTGCCCTAAACCTTTCTTAAAAAAACATTAATAAGATTGCTGGATGCACAGTTGACCTTGGAGAGGAGATAATTTACAGGTAATGGATTAGAGGGAGGAGATTCCTCCACTGCACTAGCAGAGCCTGAAGGAGGACGGACATGAAGGGAGGTCTTTGTACATGCAGACAAACTGCTTTAGAGGACTGAAAAAACTCATTGCAGCCATACTCTTCATTAGTACTAAACCCCCAGCATATTAAGGATGGGGTTCACTTAAACTGTGTAAAGTCAGGGATCCAGTTGGTTAGTAGTGTAGCTCTCATTAATCTCAAGGTGGTGTATGAGCTATCTGGGGAATATAATTCACTCAAACTACCTGAAAAAACTCCTTTAGGATGGGCTGAACCAACTCTTAGAGTGTTTCCTCTGTTTCTTCATTGACCATAAAAAGATTTTTATAACAGTGAGATAAACCCTTCCACAAGAGACATTCCACATTTTGGTGCAGCTGTACAAATTATTCTGTATTTTTCCTTTTAGTAAAAAAGCTGGTGGCAAAAGGAGCTGGCTGTCATGTTAACTACCTAATCATTAGCACAGAGAATGGCAAACATGGACAAGAATGTGTTCTGCTCACAAGCAATTTATAGGAGACTCGTCCTGGTCAATTGAAGATAACATTGTTCATCATTGGTACAAGAAAGATTATGAAAAGAAAAGGCAAAAACTTCATATTTGATGTTAAACAAAGAATAATGAGGAAAGTCCAATAGGATTTTCATCATCCTATAGCATCTTATCCCCATGGCAATAAAAGAAATATATTTAGTTAATTTCTCTGGAGAGTTTTCTAGGAAAAAATCTCCAGTGAAATCATTGCTACCATACTCCAGTTGTTGAATTAAGCTGAATGTGCCAATACATCTCAATTCCTCCCAGAAGGCATTTCAGGAAAGGAGCCACTTAAGTTGTATTGCTAGAAAATTATTTTGACTCAGTAATCCATAGCAGTTTTCTTGAAGCTAATTCTTTCTTAAGAGCATTAAAATGATGCATGACTCAGGTGCTTACAATTTATTTACCAAAGTGATTCATTTATTAGTATCTGCTTGAGGGTCTGTTCTTGAGCAAAGACTACTGGAATGTATTTGCATTTTGCTGCAACAGTCACGTACCTACCTCCACACCTGGCAGAACTATTCTGATGAGGACTGAACAAATGCCCAGAAGACACAAGTCTATGGGAACGAGGAAACAAAACTAGGACAGAGGAATATTCTGAAAATCACTTGTACTTTAATGAAGGCCTAGGCACTGATCCTTAGCAGTAGCTAAGGTCAATAGCCGTTTTGAGAATTTCCTTGAGAGAATACATTCAATGGCAGTGTTGAATGTATTGCCTCGAGTCTGAGGCATGTATTCATATTTAAATAATGGCATTGGTACCAATGCAGGTGAGACAGCACAGGCCTCACTGCAGAAATCTACACTGTGTGTCATGTAGGTAAACCATGCACCCACAGGGAGAGGGTGATGACAGCCTCCTGGTGACACCTACCCAGGTAAATAAAGAGCATCATGTGCTGGTCCTGGAAAGCATGGTGTGTCTCATACCCTCTTGCGGCCAAGCTTTCTTGCCTTCTCTGCTCCAAAACAGGCACCTTTCATTGATGCTGTCAGCTGGGGTGCCTGGAGGCGTGCAGAGGTATTGCCTGCAGGGTGCTAACTGGTGTTGGGAATGGGCTGAAAACTGAAGAGCGCGGTCAAGTCACTCACCACTGCTGGAACCCTGTCCCTACCAGCTTAGCAGTGTAAGTGTAGTCTCTACTGACTGTCACAGGTGGTATTTCCCCCACAAGTTACAGTAGCTGCCAGAGTTGGAGACCAAATGAAGTAGGAAAAAGATCCTTTCCTTCTTACCCAAGTGCCGTGCCGGATGCCGTGCAACTCAGTCCCCATCCCAGGAGGAGACCCTGCCCGCTGAGCGGCTGCCATCCTGTATGTGGTCTCATTGTACTTGGCAGAGACACCACTGTCCTATTCTCCCCAGGTCCTGCCAGAACACAAGAGATAGACCTAGAAGCCACGTTGGAGTTTGCTGATGTCTCACTTCAGAATATTTAACCAGTGGGGTTGGGCACCTTTTTATTTACCAGACACCTCTGCAGAAGAAATACCAATCCTAAAGCCAACTCATGTAACAAACAAAAGTAAAGGTTGCCATTTACCTATCTGTAAGTCTGAATTTATAGCTTGGACAATATTGATAGGTCTGGGAGGTTTCATTGCTTTGTAGTAGCAAAAGCTGTGTGAGAAAAGACAGAAAACTGAAGGATGGGAATCCACTAATCCCTCTCCAGAGATCTGCCCTTCCTCCTTCTCTTCCCTGTTATCAACAACAGCAAGGATTTGGCTTCTTTCTGTCTTTTCCCAGACTTCTACATTATTTGTCCAAGAGTACTATTGACCACAGAGGCTTCCTGAAACTTTCTGTATCATCAGTTTTTTATGTCCTCAAGCGTATTTTGAAAACATATGTACAATGGAGATTTGCTTATTCAAAACAATTGCTTACAAGCAAATATATAACTTTTATTCCTTTTTGTTATTTTATGTTATTTATTTTATACTTTCTCACCAATCCTTATTAATTTTTTTACGTTTGCAGAATATTTCTGAATTTTCACTCTGAATTTTTTAACTCAACTAATCTTTATTGTTTTTGACTGTAAACAGAGACACCAAACATTTAAATGTTGAAGGCTTCCAAATATATTAGATAGTATCTCAGAACAAGAATTCAAAGACAGAGTTAGTGATAACACAACAGAGCAACAAATGTGAGTGGAACATAATTACTGATATGTGCACATTGTAGGCAGAGATGAGAAGGAAGAAAGGGAAGATCAATTAGCCTTAAGCATCATGATGTGATGGAATAAAAACAAGCAAGTCACTTCAAAGGAAAAGCAATTTAGCTGGATCAAAATTATGTGCAGTTGAGTATCTGATTGAGATCCCTGGGTAGATCCTGAACATATTGTTTGGAATGCTTTTAGAGAAATAAAAGCTATGAAAATCCTCTTCAGAAGTGAAATTAATTTCCTTTAATGTTAGAGCTCTCCCTTTGAAAGATATGCATACTGAGAATGTGATTCATCTCACCCTAAAGTGCACTCTGAAAATACATGAATAGAGCTTTTTAAGAAGAATCTATTTCTTTGCTTTAACTATAACATGAGACTAATAATCATGAATGTGATTAGCATGGGTTTAAACATCTGTGTTTCACCAGAAAGGTCTCACCCTAGCTTCCTAACAAATAATATTAACAGCCGCAGGGTCCAGATGAACCTCGGTATTACAGTCAACCCAGTGTTTACCAGTAATCATTGCCCCCATTGTGAAGTATTCCTATTTTGGTTTGGGCTTTGCAGAGTACTGAGGATATTAAGGAAGAGCTGACTACAAAATGTGTAATTGCATCGATCGACTACTAATAGCATCTTGACTTTCATTGGGCAAAATCAAGGAATCAATCAGAAGCCAACTGAAGTAAAGAGTTCAGGAACCAAATTAGGTCTTGAAACAGAAATTAAGTAGCACAAAAGATGTCAATCGTATAGAGAAAATAAAGAAAGAGGGCAAGAAGAAACAAAGACGATATGTGTAAAGTGGGATAGAAATTTAAGATATTCTAAGTATGGCTTGAAAGCAGAATTTGTCATTCTACCTTTCATTAGGAATACTGGCACTGAACATAAGACCAAACAGCAGATGAGTAAAAACATGTGGACATGGAGTAGAAAACAACATTTTTAAGCTGTAGCATAATTCAGAGCAAAATATATGAACTGAAAACTCTGGAAAAAAGTCAGTAATCAAATGTTGGGAGAAGTTTGTTGAAAAGGAGTGACATAGAGTTACTAGAATTTAGTAAACATATCACCCATATTGGATGTGGTGCAACAGTGATCCAGACAAAAGAAAGCCTGTTAATTCAACCATAGTAGTATGCAAAGAATTAAATGAATTTGAAGATAAGGATAACTAAACATGGAAGCTAACAGAATATGTGATAAGTATGGCATGAACTTAACATAAGAATGTGATAAATGAGCTTCATATCTTCCTTTGTCTAATGAAAATGTTTTAATAGACAATTTAAGTGTGTTAGATCACATTTTCTTGGGCTTCAGTAAAGCACTTGAAGCAATATTGAAGGAAGATTAGTTAAAACAGAGAACATCATGATTAGAAGTAGAACTGCAGGGAGAACAAGGAGCTAACTATAAAGATGATCACTACAGGGTATGCTAAGAGAAGAACTGAAGAGCTTCGGGGATTGGATGGGTCATGGGATCTTTCTTCTTTAGCAATTAACTAAGGACTTGGGCACAAAAAACTAAGTTGAAGGCACTATCAATACACCAGAGAGTGATGCAGGATGACCCTGAGAACTTGTATAAAAGAAATAGAGTGAAAATACAAAATTAAAAATTGAAGACTGTCAGGAGACTGATGTGATTCCTTAGTCATAATCCTTCTAATATCCCGCAGACACCTTGCCAAAAAAGTGTTTTCGTTACCTGTCAGTATTGAGATTTCCCAATGCATCAGATGCAGCACAACACAAAATATGTCTCGGAGTTCTAGAAATCTCCCATATGTTACACTAGGTGCAAGACACCTGTAAAGTATGTCTTCCTGGAGAACGTGATCTGCGACACTGTGACCTATATGGAGCACACCAAGAGGAAGACAGTGACAGCCATGGACATGGTCTATGCCCTCAAGTGCCAGGGATGCACCCTCTACGGCTTCGGCAGCTAAACTCGATTCTTGGGATAGGTTACACGCTTCTAAAACACAAAGGATCTTTTCAGAGCCAAAACAAAAATTTTTGGGGGGTTGGACTAGATGGCCTCTAGGGGTCCCTTCCAACCCAAAACATTCTATGATTCTATGATTCTATGTCTGTCTGCCTTTTCGTTCTTGTGTGGACAGAGCTTGTGCAGTACAAGTCAACTCTGCTCAGACAACACACTTGGTGTCCAGAGAGCTGAATGCTTCATATCAAAGATAAGAAAAAAACAACTAAACCCCAAAATTATGAAAGATACAGTAGCAAACTATACCACTCCTTTCTAGCTGGTATTTTGAGTCTATTGCTTACAGTCTTTTCTGAATCCTTGATTCACCATCTGTTCCCTTAAGCAAACCAAACAGAGAATTCAGTATCCTGACAGGCATCATATCAGATGGTGCTTGCTAGAAGTGATCGTTAAAATATTATATAGCCCCTGATGTGGGTCTCATTCCCACAATGTCCCTCATCTCCTAGGCAAGCATGTTAAAAAATGAACAGTGACTTTTATTATGTATCAATTAGAAAATGTCAGGGATATGCATGAGAAAATTAATATCTTCATCATTCATTTTGCTTAGTATGTTCAGCTAATTTTATTGCCTTTTTACCTACGTTAGGATGGACTGGTTCAGCTCTGGATGCATAAATTTATCTCCCTTGACTATAGAGAATGTCTAGACCATTTGACCTTCAGATGACTAAAGTCAAGTAAAAATTAGTCCAAGCCTAAAGGTCCCAAAAGTAATAATTTAAAATGTATGTTATTCTGGGAGCTATTTCAAACAGCAGTCTTTGGTCTAACTTCAGTTTATTCTCTCCAGTCAGTCAAGATTCTCACTCATTTATGCATATGCCTCTAAAAAAAATTAAACCAATTGAACTTAGACTTTCCCTGCCTTTTTATCCTTTTTCCTCATTATTTCAGCTTTTTACAAAACAAACAAAAAAAAGAAATTAAAAGGTGCAAGAATTAATTCTAGAATCAAGGTCACAAGTAAAACACAAAATTCAAAAAGGTCCTCTAGCATACCTTTAATGAAAACACATGCATTAGCATTGTATATTTTTTACTATACCTTGTTATCAAAAAAGCTGATATGACTATTAAAATGGTAGATAATATGTTGGTTTTAATAGAAATGCCTTATTAAATAGTGAATTTCTCTTGAAACATTGATTTACCTACCATTTGCTTTCTGGTGGGAACAAGCCATAGAGTAGGAGTAAGAGTAGGCTTCATTACAACTGCCAATCTATATTCATGAAAGCTTCTGCTGTTATTACTCCTAATCTGCAGAATACAGTAGTCTCTCCATAAAAGTTAGTGACATGACAACATTTTGCAGCACTGCAACAAAGAGACTTTAAATGTGAATTTGCTTCTATGCAGTCTGGACTGCCTACCTGGGTGCCAAACCTTAACAAAGCACAACATACATATATGATCATATATGTGATCTAGATATATTTAAAGAGCCATGGGAAAGTGTGGGAAACAAACTGTTGATATTGCCAGACTGACCTGCCTTTAACAGATAAGGTTATGTTTGTGAGAGAAGATACTAAGGCAGAATATTAAGCGATCAGTGGATCTAGATCCCTGAAGAAACGTTCATTGGGAAGCTTATTATAAGAAACTTGCAATGATACAAATGTCTGCTGGTGTTTTTGTAGGAGGACAAATTTGCCCAGGGTTACAGCAGACCACAGGTGGGAGAGGACAGGGAGTGGGACAGAGCTGCGTGGGAATTCCAGCAGGATGGGACCCACAATTCAAAGCAGGGAGAGAGCTGGAGGGTGACACCAGGACAGGCTGCCGAGAAGGGCCCTGGGCAATGACCCACAGTAGTCTAGGCTGAAATCTTACGTGGGGGCTCTGAAAGCCCATTATCAGGCACTAACACGAAGATATGAGGAGTCACTTTGTTGCAGGTGGAATAGGAACTTATGATCTCAGTAAGGAAATAAAAAACACACCTGCGTCTTTAACCTATGCTTTAATACCAATTTTTCAGCTGAGACACTTACAATTTCAGAATGGGCAGGAAAAAAAACACTATTTTTTTAATGTTACAAAATTGTCCTCAACAAAGAATCTGAGTTACCAGTCTCGTCAAAACTCACAAACAGACACCTATTTATGGCGTTCTACACAGGCAAGAGAGCAAGAGGAAGTCCTGACTAAACACAGCTACAGAAAACAGCTCCACAAGCATCACTAAAACGAAAATAATTTCCCTTTATTTTGTACTTCAGTGCAACAGCGTTTTCTGACTCCCACGTAGCTATTCTGAACAAGCTTCCCAAAGAAATGCTTTAATAGAGAGTTACACAAAGTGAATATATACCATTGTAATCAATACTTTCAAAGTAGTGGATTTTGAATTCTTTTACTCTGGCAAAATTCTTAGCAGTGTGTAGCCCAGAAAATCATTTTTTTTGCCACTAGGATAAGTCCATAGTCTTTGTACTGTCCTGCCAGGATTTCTCTGGACTTGTTTCAGCCTGAACAGATTCTAGCTTGTTTCAGTTGTGATAGCAATTGTCTAGACAACCGTTACTGGCTAAATTGGTTTTAGTTTAGCTTTCGTTTGTAGCAACAGTGAGTAGTTACTCTGCGTGGACTGAACTATGGTGTGGGAAAGTGCAGACACAAGTCTCAGACTAATACAAAAGAAAGGCGTAGATGCTCAGGAAGTGGTTTTTCAGTGTGACAGTTTCAATGGCAGCATTCAAGCTTTTTTGCATGAAATCGGACTATGAGTGGATATCAATGTGAGTAGTCCAGTAATTTGTCTGTCACACTGGCAAAATGTTAAGTATGTTAGGTTATGCTGGTCTTGACGCAGAGAGGAGCCCCAAGATCAGTGGAGGGAACCCCAGTAACACCCCCATTAACACCCTGACCCAGTTGCTCCCATGGCATCGCAGAAGCGTGGCCAGCCTCCCAAAGGCTGGCATGTGCTTCCTGGGAATGCGTGCCCAGCCTTGCTACTGTTTGGACCTGGGGGCATGGAGCTGTGGCACAGCTGCATCAATCAGGCTTCTGGATTTGGTTCCTCTCCTAACAAAGGGGACCAACAAAATTTATTAGATCTGTATAGGTGGCGTGTTCCAGCTTTGCCCATAATAAGATTTTGAGTGCAACTATCAAAATGTATCTAGATGAAGATTTACTAGTGTAGAGTCCGTTACCATGGCTAACACAAAATACTGGAAATGCATTCACCATTACTGCTCGCCCCAGCTACTGTTGCTCACCAGCCACTGCCATTTGCACTATGCTGACTATTTGGTTGTGTGACAGCTCCGCGCTCAGTTTCATCTTTCAATTTCTTTTGATTACAAAAAACATTTAGTGGCAAAGGAAGATGTTTTATTGGTCTGCTGTTCACGGACGAAGGTGGTATTAACATTCTCAGTTTCAAGGTTAAAAATTGCACTGAAGTCAGCCGGACTAGACTGAAGAATACGTCCACAAATACAGATGGGAAAATTGTTTGGTTCTGAAAGTGGTGGTTGTAAGCCACTAATACTGCACTAAGATTTAAAAATAAGATGTGAGGAACATCCATCTTCTTAATACCACATTCAATAGGTCATGATGGCTTCAGTATTTTACCTCTGCTACGGCTCGATCCTCGATCTGATCAAAAGGAGATATATGGAAATATGAGCCAAGATGAAGAAATCTGTTGATCAATGGAGATGATTAGGCGAATTTTCCAACTGCAGGGATGCCCCAGGATGAGGCAGAAAGAGAACAAGACTGAAAAATAACCAGAGCCCCCGAGGTCAGGTTTAGCTTATGAAATGGAGCAGTTCTGCATTTTGCATAACACACAAGTTCCTCAGTGTGCATTTAGAGCACAATCTACCTTCAGTAACAACCAAAGCTTTCTACTTTCTTTATGCATTTGGCCATAAAAAGAATCTTCTTTTTTTTGTTGTTTCTGTGCTAAAGGTGAAAATTATTTCATTTACATAACTCATGGTGCCAGGATGGCCAGCAATAGGACACGAGAAAATAGGATGAAGCTGCATCAGGGGAAGTTCAGACTGGACACTAGGAAAACGTTCTTCACTGAAGAACGTGTTCATTGGAACACCCTCTCCAGGGAAGTGGTCATGGCACCAAGCCCATCAGAGTTCAAGTAGAGTCTGGATGACACTCCTAGTCATATGGTTTAGTTTTAGGTAGTGCTGCAAGGAGCAGGGAGTTGGACTCAATTATCCTTATGGGTCCCTTCCAACTCAACGTATTCTACAGTTCTATGATTCTAAAATGATAGGGGCTGTATTCACTAGTTCCCAGTAATTCAAAAGTTCTGATGGGTTAACACTATATGGGCAGATTGCATTGGTATTGTCTATTCTTTTGGCAATCGTATAAAGCAGATAATACCCACAACAGATTCTTTATCACCGGCTCTATCTTATTCACTAGAAATGTAATTGTGCATCCATTTCTAATCTGGACATCATTGTAGCTGTGTCAACCTGGCTTTTCACAGATTTAGTATAAACCATCACAGAACCATAATCTGTGAATCAAATATATTTATTGCTGGCTTTCCACATTATCCATTGAACAGAAATATCACTTGATTCAGCAGTTCTAGTCAAACTGTTCTCATAAGGAAACTACATAGAACTCAAAATGGTATGTCTGGGGTGGGTGGAAGGTAAACCTCCCTTCCTAACAATCCAGCTAGCCTCTATGTCTGGAAAACTAATCGAGAAGTCACTGGATTTTTCCCCCAGATCAATAAATAATTACCATAACCCAATTCATTCTTTAACCACAATAAATTTTATCCTTCCAAAAGAGGAATTAATTTTTCTCTCACACTCAATCAGTTCTACATGCAAGATACATCACTTTTTCCTTAAGCTCAAATCAAAATTAGGTGTATGAAGTCTCAGTTATTTAAGTGAACCCTGGTTCAATGAATACAAGGAAAAGAAATGACATTAACTCAGAACTGATTACACAAACAGAAGAAGTATTCAGAATTAGTAAAGTAATTAATCCAGTGTGCTGCCTCTGCCATTCCTGTCTCACAGCTAAGTATGAAAAAAGAAATTTTACAATTTATCCTGTATCTCTGTAGCATAGAATGATTTGCTTATTTTCTTCATTTTTCTGTAACACCGTGGAAGCATTTCATCTGGTCTGCTGAAACAAATCTTTATGCAGGTGCATGCTGTTTTCTGGGTTTGTACTTTCTCTTACAGCCCTGAAGGTTCTCCTGTACCTTCCTTTGCTGAATAACTCTGTTTTGCAATCATTCGTTCTAAGAGCGAGTCCCTCGTGTTCCATCATCTACCATCATGTGTTATAGCCTGTTCACTGCCAGGTGGCTTGAGGACAATGCTGTAATTGAGAAGTGTTTGATAAAGTCTCAGGGCATTTGTATTACGTCTCCTTACGGGCAGGGTGTTTTCCGCTGGATGATAGTTGAATTCTGTACCCTTTGAAACTGAATGACATGAAAGATTTTAAGGCATCGGGGGGATGAGGAATAAGATGCCTAATGAGATGCATAATTCGTGTCATTTATGTGACAGCAGTGCCCATGGGATCCAATCAGGGTGGGGATCCTGCTTGCTTCAGTGATATCCAAATGCAGATGCTGGTACGGAAATGGCATATAAGCACATTAACAGGCTAGGGACTAAAGTTGCTCTTTCAACACTAATCCAAACTATGTTAATCTTCACGCAAGTCCTAGCAAGCATTATTTCCTGTTACATGATACACCATAGCCTCACGCATTTGTTCTTTTGCTGGGTGCAGAAAGGCCCTCCAGGTCTTCGCTATTTACTCCACGCCACCTGAAGCAAGAATGCCTGACACAGCAAATGAAAAAAGATTTGTGGCACCTGAGAGCTGTAAGAAAATTAAATCTGTGCAAGTTGCTTGATGGAAATATCCAATGATTCAAAGTGAGGAAGCAGACTAGTCAGCTGGATCATGCTAGACAAGTACTACACCCACACATTAAATCTGGGATGTTCCCAAGAAAAAACCCCAACTGTTGTTTATGATGATCTCCAGTATCAGAAATAACTGAAAATACTGCCGAGCAGTATGGAGCAGAGTCATTTTCTCTGATCTCCACAGAAAAATTGTTGGAATTTGAATGAGTTCAGTACAACTAAAAATGGGGCCACGGTCCCCTGATGCCAGGTCATCTCCCTAAACCTGGGCTCCAGTATCACTGTCTTCTTGCTGGCTTAATACGGTTGTTCATAGAAGAACAGCTTCAGTGGAAGGGCACAAGAAAATGCCTTTGAGAATCTCAGTAACGTGGTGATTACAGCTGTCTCTAGGAAGTAGGTGGCACATATTCGGATCTCTTACGAAAAGGAGGATTTTGAACCTGTATGTCTCATATTCTGTGTAAGCGGTCTAACGAAAATTGAAACAAACGGCTCTGCCCCCTCATCAGCCTTCAAGGGTTTTCCGTAGGGACTGACTTGCTTAGGCCACAACTACTGCGTAAGGTGACTGAGACAACTAGGTTGAAGAATGTGCAGTTTAGCTGCTGTGCTTCATAATGTGCTGCAAACTAGTTGCATGTCTAACCTCTAATGCAGTTCTGGCCATGCTCAGCATCAGAAATATCAGGTGCCTTATGGACTTACGGAGTTAACTAGGGGTTTTGCAAATGTGCAACTAGACCACTGAAAGAGACACTTAGCTGTATAAGTGACACTTAAACGTAGTCCCAGATGCTTCAGAAATGTAACAAATTTTGACATTTTTGTGTTAAAAGCTGTGGGAGTGACCACAGTGACTGCCTGTGAAGCACACCTTTGGCATGATCATGCTACCACCAACTTGTGTGTTTGCTCTTTGCTCATTTACGATCATAATGGGAAAGAATGAAGACAACACGACAACCCAATCTGCTTATTAGTTAATATCACACATGGAGTTACATGGCTCTCCTTGGAATCATTTGTTGAGTAGCAACAGAATTTTTCATCACCTATCCCTCTCACCTCCCCTGCCCATCTCTCTCTTCCTCCCTTTCACTGCTCCCTGCCAGGCCGTCCTTGTGGTTGTCCTTCTTTTTGTCTTTGCTATTCTGCCTAGTGGCTTCTCCATCCAACAGCATGTCATCCAAACATGGGGGAAACAAATAAAACCGTGGATGGGCTCTGACTCCCAGAGGCTGGAGCTCCTCTCACAGGCTACTGAGGTTATGCCTGCCAGCTCACTCTGTGTTACATCTACCTGGAGTGTAAACTCTTTGGAGGAGAAATTGACTCATCCCAAATTGGAGTTATGAAGACTGCTTTTACCTGGTCCACAAGAAACAGCATGTCTGTGCCAAAATAGAAAGCATTTTACCTTTAGTTGCATGGCCCCTAAAGCCTGCCTCTGCCTTTGCCTCTGCCCCAATATTTCGGAAGAAATAAGAGTCCCTTTTGGTCAATGTGAATCATTAATGATACAGCAATTATCATATCATATAGGCTTACAGCTTCTATCTTGACTACATAGACGTGCAGTATGTTGTTGTTTAGTCATCAAACACAAAGGAAGTGAGGCTAATTATGTCATTGTGATATATTTAAAAATAGATATTTTACATGTGCAACGTTTTCAGTAACAAATTACATTGCTGGAAACAATACTGAGAATTGTTTTGATTATATCATCTC
Source organism: Egretta garzetta (assembly GCF_000687185.1). Classification (NCBI taxonomy): domain Eukaryota; kingdom Metazoa; phylum Chordata; class Aves; order Pelecaniformes; family Ardeidae; genus Egretta; species Egretta garzetta. The sequence continues at coordinate 366,052 of NW_009260174.1, read as the reverse complement.
ACCAAAATTTAGCCGACACTTTCTGAGCCTAAACACATCTGTGCCACCTACACAGCTGCAGCTGTTGTAAGGGGGGTGTGTGGTGTTGGGGGGGGGTGGAATTACAACTCTGTAATCTTGTAGCCTGATCTGCAATGATGGGTGATTTAACCTGCCTGTGTATTTCCACATAGGATCAAACCTGTGGGTCTCATATATTTGTCAAAGTTGGCTTGACATTTCTTGCTCCTGGAAGTTTTGCTTTTATGTATCTTTCCTTTTAAGGGCAACAGCATTGGTGGAGTTTACTGGCAATGACAAGCTTCCCCCTATTCCTGTTGCCAAGGTTTGTTCCTATCCTGCCCCCCAAAGTTTGCATTCCATACATTCATTAAACTTCTACTCTCTCATAAAGTAGATTGTTTTCCCAAATCCTTTACTTCTGAGAAGTGTATTTTCAGGCTGGATTTCTTTCCTTCTGCATGTTTTTTAAACTCAAACTCAAACCTGGCATCATAAAATTGCCACAGTAATCTGAGCAGTAAGCACCCTGTAGTAGTAAGATACATCAGAGGAGGTAAAACAAGTCATAGTTTCACATAGCCCTCTGTCTTTGTCTAATGCTAGTATCTATTACTTCAATCCCAAGTGGTTCCACTATAACGGGACAGCTGGGCTTTTTTTGTGATTCAGTATTGGCAGTTAGTGTTGACACACATTGAACTTGTAAATCTCTGACCTTTAATAAACACAGAGAAAATGGTAAACTGCAGATAACTAATCACCAAAACAATACTGATGATGACCTTGACTCCTGCTTATTTGTCTGTAATTTTGGAGGAATTCCTAAAATTGCATTCCCTTGGCTTGTCTTCCCTTATTAGATGGCATTTCTGATAACAGAGGTTAGAGTAAACCTGTCTATAAAAAATAAGGTTATAAAGTACAGACAAAGAGATTGATGATAATTCTAGAAACATAATGACCTGATTCAGTCTGACCTGAATATTGCATCTAGTTCTGGTCACAGACTAACAAAGCAGATAGCAAGAATAAAAGTCTGCCAAAGCTGCTAGGAGAATTAAAAAAATATTGCTCACATCAAAGGGCAAAAAAATGTAACATCATTTTTAAAGTTAAAACAAATGAGAGATCTGCTAAAGGTACATAAACAAGCGATTTACAGAAAGTAGGTGCTCTTATTTATGCTGTTTCTCAATATAAGAACAACAACATATTCAGTGAACTAGGACAATAGTTTAAGAATAAATAATGCACAAAAAATCTACAGAGTTTATTATTTTATATCTGTGATTCATGTGAGGATGTGGATATTAAAAAACACCTGTATTTACGCAAGAAAGATCTAAAGAAAATGCAAAATTCAGCAGCTTTTGAAATATTCCATGACGGGATTTTGTTTACTCCTCACTTCCTTTAAGGATAGAGAGCAATAGGACAGTCTGAGACGGCCTCTGATTTCGACAGTTGGGCAATTCTGATGTTCTGCAACTGTAATCATTAGATCCAAGGAGAAACTTCACACTTTAAACACGTGTCAATATGATGCAAGTCATTCCTTGGAGTGCCATGAAAAATCCAATTCAGAAAGCTGTTAATGGTGCAAGAGGAACTATAAAAATTAAAATTTCTGGTGTTTATTTAAGGCTGCATGCACAGTACCAGTTTGTTTGAGCCTGAACTTTCAACAAGTATTTTTCCCTCTGGAGCTGATGCTTGTACAGCCTCACACAGGGACAGTGAGCCCACATCCGATATTTACTTTGTGCATCAAATGACTCAGTTTCAGAGCGTGTAACTCATACTCCAAGTCTCATGAACATAATGCAGAAAATTCCCCAATGCGAAGCCATGAGCTGTGTGTTTCCTGCTTGGCACCCAGCAAAAAACTGCTGAAGGGCTTCTGCTGTCCTTTGGTGGAAACACTTGAATGGTAACAGATCCAGGTGCTTGTCCAAAACAAAGCACATATTTTGTTAGCATCTTCTCTCAAGTTAGTGTTAAACTCGAGATTGCTTGTACGAGAGGAATAAGTTTCCCAAGTAGAGTCAGTAAAAGCAGCTCTTACCTGGGCAATTACTACCTGAACCAAAGCCAAATGAAGTCAACGTTGAGATTTCTATTTTGTCTGAATTTTGGTTCAGACCCTAGCAGGGCTTCTTATTGATTATTTCTTTCTTAGTTAGCACACTTTAAATGCTCATAACAGTTACACAAATTAAGTAATTGGAAATAAACTGATGCTATCACTTGCTTTGCATTTCCCACTACATCCTGATTCTTCTGTTATAGTTCTGTATCTCCCTTTTATATTACTACACTGTCATTTCACCGTTTTGTGTCACTGTAGGTAGCACTGGGTGCATTTTATTTCCAAGGAATGCTGAGATCACATAATTTCCTTATGGCTGAAGTTTACTTGCACCGTGATTTCCAACAGAATTGTAGACAGGACACTTCTGAGGTACTTAATGACAGCCTTGTTTAATTTTTGCTTCTCTTAGTTTGGAATTGGCCTCAGTTGGAAATCTGTTTTCATATGCAAGCTAATTTTTGGACCAATGATCATATCGAAGCTTCTTTCCATTTGTTTTGAAACAGAACCTCCACATTGGAATTACAAAAAAATGTTCCCAAAGCATTTTTTTCAATAAAACACTCTGATAAATTATTAGTGTGACACACCCAAACTTTCCATGAGAAAAGTTCCTCGGATGATTCCTGAAAACTTCAGCCAGATAGCCCAGACATCAGCTAAGTCTCTGATACAGGCTACTTTGGGGCATAAACTAGTCTTGTTTCTAGGCTCTGTGAGAATCATAAAAAATTGTTTTCCTTTACGACTTTTGCCTGCAGGGTCTAATCTAATAGGCTGAGACTAAAAGATCAAAATATGTAGCTAGAAGGGGAGCATGCATTTTACCAAGGAGAGCATGCATTTTACTAAGCTCAGTTATTCCAATTGCCTGGCCACATCCTCACTGCCCTGGTGAGTCACTTTGTCTGGCTGTTCCTTGTTGAAGCTGCACTCCGTGGCACTGCAGGCGTCTTCTAGTTATCCTGGGGTACCCACACTTTAGTTTGACCTGGGAGACCTCAGACATGACATCTTATCCCATGGGTTGTTGCAGCTTCCCATGACCAAGTTTTTCTGGAATTTGTCTTACCCTGACTTCTCTGCACCACTGCAGATTTTGACCCTATCATGCAGCTCTGCATGATTTTCCTGCCATTATCCACCCATGTGCTATAGCAAAAGAACACATACTTTGGATCAGGGGTAAGATTTATGAGTTACCAACTTTCTATGGCCAAGACATGTATGTGCCAGAACCTGGAGGCCTGCAGAGGGTTAGATATCTGGCTTCAAACCTCTCAGGTGTGACTCCTGTGAGTGGTGACATCTGCTCACTGGTACTCAGTGGACAAGGCTTTACAGCATGTCCCAAGGCTTCTATGATACCTGCTCAAAGGCCCGCATACCTTCTTTTATTGAGGTACCCTATAAGCCCAGGCCAGAACCAACTGACCTGAAGAGTACCCAGTGGTAAATATAGGGAGAGAGATAATTCACTGGACAGTGTGAATGAAGAAGAAGTGAAGCCTTTTGGAGCTAAGTCCTTCCCTGAATCATTAGTCATAATGCAAGCAGCGTGCATCAATTATATTAATTTCAACCCTGACAATACAAAACTGTGCCAGTGTAATTGTTTTTAATATTAACAATGTAAAATACTATATTAGCATTAATAACTCTCAGTTGGCCCTAAAGAAGGGCACTTTCTGCACCTTTATGTCCTCAACAGCAGCAGGGACCATGGTCAGGAAGGACTTGATCTCCTAATTCACCTGGAAACAGTCTGGAACCATTAATTTAATTCATATGCATGGTATGCCTTGACTGCTGGGGCCCTGAAGTCATGGTTGTCTACCAAGTCAACCTAAATTATCTTGGACCCTCTACCAAAAGCACTGACTCCACCAGCCAAAGCTACAGTTGCCCATGTCTTTCCTGCCTGAGATCATGGACTGTCTGCGTGGACCACTCAGGAGACATCAGCAAATAGCACAGGCAAAAGCAACCTCTAAAGTGGATCCCTCCTCCCAACTATACTTCTTCGCATGTGCTCCCTTGCTAATGCCCCTTAGGTTAGTGTAGGGCTGTTCCTGTGTAGCAGGCATTTACAGTTCTTGAACTACTTATCTGTCTCAGGATGGGGCACAGTGGAGGATGTGACTTAGGAGACAGCCCAAGCTGAGCCTGAAAAGGACATTTGTTAGACAAACAGATAGTGGGAAGGACGCTGTGAACTCCAGGCCCTTCAGGCACAGCTGATTCCCAACAGATCCCCCCCAAGTTCCTTAGAATGGCAAACTCTGAAGACTTCAGGGCTATGTCATTTTATAGTCCTGTGAAGAATATGTTTAGACAATGCAAGTCATGCAGATATAAAAAGGAATTTTTCTTACTCTCTTCCTAGGCTGGCAGTCCCTGTAATGGTGAACTTAGAGTGCCATAATAATGTCATCTGGCCTGGAGAAAGCAATACTTGACCATGGAAATAGCTCATCTGTCTCTTTTAAGAAGAGCAGAACAGGGTCATGTAAGGTCCAGCAGAGACTATGTGTATAGATGTGACCATTCTCGGGACACCGATTCATAAGCCTCCTACTGCCTGGTGGTAGGACCCTGGTATAGTCTGTGCAAAAAGTAAAGATACAACTTGAGTGGCTCACTTAGATACAGACACAACTCCATCGTCCCATATTATTATGGCCATAGGAAATTTGTTACGTGACATGTAAGTAAAAAAGCCATAGCTGGATTCTTGCTGCCTGGAAAGACTTTTCTTGGAGCAAAATGCTCCCTCATCCATTTTCTGTGAGGAAGACAGGGGCAGAGCGCACTCTCTATAGCACAGTGTATGGGAGAAAATGGTGTACGACATGGAGGGGGTAGCTGAAGTGAGTGCCCGAGCCACTCCTGAACAGCACTGGCTGGAGATGCAAACTGCAGTATGTAATTGAAAGGCTGTGACTAAAAAGGATGTGTAAACCACATGAAGACTGTTAGGTAGGAAGGAGGAAAATCACAGGCCAGACACAGGCTCTGTGGACTTTGTAGCCTCTGTACTGCATTAGGGAAAACTGGTGAGGTCTTCTCTGGAAACATCCTTTTTCATCAGAAACAGCAGAACCAGCAAAACTGACAATTGGTGTTGACTCACGGTATGTGTAGACACCCCATTTTGCACAAAAAATCCCAAACATAATTGACAGGAGGGCTTGATCCTACACCCCAGATGAGCTTTCTAATTAGTGGGTAGTCAGTCTTTCCAGAGAGTTCTGTTTAATTGTATTTGTCTAAAGAGGAAACATCTCCAGCAGGACAGCATCATGGAGGTATGCTAGAACTAACCCAGACAAAGGACAAGCTTCAGCAACTTTATTTCACAAAACAGCCAAAACTACAACAAAAAACAATGAGAAACAGGGGCAAACTGAAATCAGTCAACCCTCCGATAACATTTAACACATAACAGGTTCAAGTTGTCAGTCGGGGTATTATTACTACCTGTCAATACACAGAAGAATGATGGTCCAAAGTGGGCACACACACACACACTTACAAAGGGGAAGCTCTCCCCCTCTCATGGGTACCCAGAAGGCATAATCAGTCACCCCGGGGGATGGCGGGGGGGAAGGCAAAGCCTCACTCAAGGATATATATCCAGAAGGAATCACTCACCAGAAGGAAGTGAGGGCACTCAATCCCAGGCAGTTTCCTGAGGTGGTGTCCCAACCCAAGGGGAGAGGCTTCGAACTCATATCCCCCACTCCAAGAATACCGCTCAAAGCGGGTCTCCAGCAGTGCCCTGTTTATACCCTGGGTTGGATCTGAGCCATGGTCATCTAGAAGCGTCTCTGAGGCAAGGCACCTCACCGCTTCTGGGCCCTGTCTGTTGGCCATCACTGGTCATGGTCCAGATGCTTCTCCAAACCAATGTGCCTCACTGGCTGTGGACCCTCTCTGAGGGCCAAGGGCTCCTGCCTCTCCTGTCCCCTCCACCAAGGAGGTCTGTGCCCAGGGGCAGGATGCAGCACAAAAATCATGGGAAAGGGGAGTGAAAAGCCAGCGATCACCATGCCAAATGCCCCAATCTCCAGCGGGGGGCGGATGTACCTGCCACAGGCAGATGGAAAGAAACTCACCACAACATAAGTGAATGTGCAGTTCTTTCACCTAGAAGATTGAGGTCTAGGGCCTTGTTTAAATCAATCTGAACAAAAAACTGCAACTGTATTCTTCCCCCAGGCCCAGTAACTATGCTGACTGACAATATGGCTACAGGCTGTTCCAGAGGACAAAGAGTTTTCCATTAAAAATTTCCAGAATTACTTGTTTCTTTCTATTGCAGACAGTAAAGATGTTTTAAAGTCTCAAAACTATTTTCAGGATAGGAAAGTCAATTTCTGCCTAGCTCAGAATGCTCAGTAGTCTTACTGACCTGGGCGGTATTGAGGATTCAAAGATTAAGACCATATTCTTCATTTGTAAAATATTCACAAGCCTGGAAATACTAGCTCAGAATGAACTGCGAAAGGCTTAGAAATTGTAAGTTCTTCCAAGCAAACATGACCACATACTTGATATTTCAGACACTTTTGATCATATTTATACTGTTTTTCTTGGGTTCTTTGCAACTGATGTTTTTCTCCACTTTTGCCTTACTTCCATATTCTGCAGTCATTTCTTTCAGAAATTGAGTTGTATCCTGAAAGACTCTCATATTCCCGAGGAGCTGGAATATGTCTATGTATGTGTGTGTGTAATTTTCCAGTGAATGAAGTTAAACTAGGGGTCTACATTATTCCTAGGACTATCCACGGGGTATAGTGTTTTATGTGTATTGCATTGATGTTGAGACAATAGACCATCAATAGTGGCCTTAACGGTGAATATAGTTAGAAGTTGTTTCCTAAACTTTTTAACGGCCTAACTTATTACTCAGAGACCCACACTTTGACAGAATATAATCATTAAATTGTACTTACTAGTGTTGGGGTTTTTTTATACCTTCACCCAATGTAAGGATTTGCTCTAATTAGTTGCGGCTCCCTCACCCACCATATTATTTTTGGTTCTGTGCAGATCCTCTAAGAGGCAAAGCTGCCACTGCCATCTAGTGTCCTCAGAGCAGGTTTCTGGACATTATGCTGAGAAAAAAATAGTTTTCCTGATAAGATCTAATTCCTTCTCCAGTTTCTCAGCTTGTAGTAAATCTCACGTAGCTCACAGTACCTCTTTACAGGGTTTGTTGCCCTTCCAAGGTATTAATGAATTTAGAGGACAGCTGTCTAGTTTCTCACTTTGGAAAGTTTAAATGATGTTTGCTCACTTCTTTCTCTCCTGGAATATATATTCACATTCTCTAAGTCCTACTTGTTCAGGACCAGGTAACCAGCACAGAAAGTAGTCCTGAGGAGCATCTGACAGATTCCTTTTCCTGCCTTATCCTTTCTCCCCTTCCAAATGATCATTCTTAGTGGAGATCAAAATGGATATAAAAGACATATTAATCAACAACAGTTCATGTACTGTTAGGTGGATTTGTGTAGTTCCGCATAAGAACTAGCAACCTGCTGGGAAGTTATTAATTCTGCTTATATTACACCCTGGGACACAGCTGTCTCAGCCTCTCACGTTCCTTCCCTCACGCATGACATTTCAGGGAAAGCAGTCAGTTCAATTTTTGTCTCAAGGGAAGGGCTCATTTTTTTTCAATACTTGATGGCCTTTGGCAATATTGCATATAGGTCCGCACCAGGTACTCGTGCAATGTTATTCTCATGAGATGGCAGCGGGTTCCCGGGCACCGTGTCCTGTGGTGAGGTTTCCCTTCTGGCTGACGGCAGTGTCAGGGCCCCTCTGGCTCTGACCTCAGCCTTCCACTTCCACAGCACAAGCGTTTTTGTTTTCCATTTTTTCATCACAAAATGCCAGGAACTGACAGCCTGGTACTTTTCTCAGCTGAGGTAGAGCTGACCGCAGAGCAGCGCACATCTCTCACTGGGGATGCAGAAGCATGAGCTGGAGCCTTGCTTGGGCTTGTGCCAAAGGCTACTTCCAGTCAGCCAAGTGGCAAACAGGAATCTGATTGTTTGGGCTGGGGAGCAGCTGGATGTGATCATGTTGAAGCCTCTGGAAGATTCAGCTTCCTATGCAGTAGCTTTTTTCCCTGCCAAATGTTCAGTTTTAACAGAAATTCATGTAGGTATGAAAGGGATTCATAGAATCATAGAATCACTTTGGTTGGAAAAGACCTTTAAGATCATCGAGTCCAACCTTTAACCTAACCCTGACGTCCCACCACTAAACCATATCCCTAAGCACCTCATCTATCCTTCTTTTAAATACCTTCAGGGATGGGGACTCAACCACCTCCCTAGGCAGCCCATTCCAGAGCCTGACAACCCTTTTGGTGAAGAAGTGGTTCATTGACGTCTCCTTGCTTCCCTGTGCACCTTTGCATTTCCTGCCCCAGTGAGGCTCAGGTCAGACTTTTGAAATTCAGAGCACTCAGACTCAGCAACTAGCCCTTATGGAAGACCCTTTATAATTTTGACACAAATTTCCACCAAGTCTTTATACTAAGAATAATGAGGATTAGGGGGGTTACATGTCCAGAACCTTATTTCACTGCAGAGTAATTAAGCTAAACTGCAGCCCAATATCAAGCTTTATTTTTTCAGGCACACCATGTCTGTCAAAAGTGATTTTGATATATAAATGAATGAATTTCTGTTTATTATGCATAGACAATTGTACTGACTTTTTCTCAAACAGTTTTATCAGTATGTCATATAAGAGAACTTTGATTTTAGACCACTTTAGGTGTTTCCATTTGTAAAGTTTTTTTTCGGCTCTAATTCCTTGCATTTCCTTTAAGCATATTAAGGTCTAGAATTCATTAGTTCACAGTTTTTATAGTCAGAAGAGACCACTAAATCTGTTAGGTTACCTTGCTGGACCATCTATATCATGTAAGTTACAGGTTTAAACTCACCTAGCCCATTGGTGGGCAAGCCTGATAACTTATGCTGGGTATTCAGTGTTGATGGACTTTGCTTGGCACGCCTGGCTGATGGATTGACTTAGGGGTTGGTTTTGAGGAGGCAGAAGAGAACAGTGTTGTTTCAGTTAAATATTAATGTTTGGCATTCAAATTAATGTGGAACTGAATTTCACAGTATTTCTTACTATTTTCTCATACTTTCTGTAATGATAAGGGCTAATTCTAACTTAGTTCTTATTCTGCAGATTTGAGAGTTCTTTCTTTATTCCTCTCTGTCTTTCTGTCTTTCTCTCCTCTCTTTTCTATAAAATTCATTTTCTCAAAGGGAAAAAAATGATTTTTAAATAAAGGTGAAAATTTTAGTTAATAAAATGCACAGGCTAGGGTTCCTTCTTTCTTTTGTCCAATAGCTCTGTTTTGCTTTTATGACATGTAGCATATGATATTTTAATTTAAGCCACAGAATCATAGAATACCAAGTTGGAAGGGACCTCAAGGATCATCTGGTCCAACCTTTCTTGCCAAAAGCAAGTTATAGACAGGATGGCCCAGCACCCTGCCCAGCCAAATCTTAAAAGTGTCCAATGTTGGGGAATCCACCACCTCTCTGGTGAGATTATTCCAATGGCTGATTGTTCTCATCATGAAAAATTTTCATCTTGTGTCCAGTTGGAATCTCCCAGGAGTAATTTGCACCCACTACGTCTTCTCTTTTCCATGGGACTCCTTGTAAAAAGGGAGCCTCCATCTTCTTTGTAGCTACCCTTTAAATACTGGAACACGGCAATAAGGTCTCCCCTAAGCTTTCTTTTCTCAAGGCTGACCAAGCCCAGTTCTCTCAGCCTTTCCTCATACGGCAAGCTTCCCAGTCCTTTGATCAGCTCTGTGGCTCTTCTCTGGACCCTCTCCAGCCTGTCCACATCTTTTTTGCATAGTGGGACCAAAACTGAACACAGTATTCCAGCTCTGGCCTGACAAGTGCTGAGTCATTTCACAATGTCATTTTATTCCTCCAGTTTATTTAATAATATTTTTTAAAACTGAAAAATAATCACAGTCCCACATCATTTGCATTGATTTAAAAACGAAACAAAACAAAACAAAACTGAAATCTTACATTGTACTGAAACAATTGCTATAGATATGAAAAAAGTGATCAACATGAAAATAGGTATTCTTTTGAATATTTTGATCTGATTGTTCAGGTTCTCTGCTGGCACAGCTAGGCATAACCTCTGTAAATGTCACTTGAACTACTTCAGTTTACACCAGCTGAAAACATGGGCTGTGTTACCATATGTAGCTTCATGCAAGGTTTCAACCTGCATGATTCTCTTGCTGCTACTTCTTTCTGGTTTCCCCAGTGTCATACAGTCTGATGATTTCTACAGGGAACATTATTCCCTTTTCTTGCTTTTCCCTCTGCTTTGGAATGACACCTCATTGCTTCTATACCTTCTGGTCATTCCAAAGATGAGAGGGCATCCATTTCCAGGGGGACGTTCCCATTCAAATGGGGACTCATTCAAACACTTTTGAGTTCTCTAACTTCAGGGTTGCAGTCCGGTGTTATCCAGCTCAGGGAGTCACCATGCAGTCCTGACTCATTCTTTACACATCTGAATTCGCAGTATGTTAACAGGTATTTCACAAAGAGCTGAAGGATTAGTTTAAAAATACGACACTCCTGGGTTTATCAGGTCTATTTCTTGGGACATGCTAGGACATCCTTGAAAGATGCTAGACATGCTCAGATATCTGGGAATTAATAGTGCTCATGATCACATAGGATGTATCCAGCATCTCACTTTAATACTAGATAAACTTTAAATGGTCTAATGCCCCTTGAAATGCTAATAATTTCCTTTCTTCTTTCTTATTAAGTTAATTCAGTCCCAGACTGACATACAGCTATATAGTTCCATATATACAGTATACATTTGGTGGTAGGTAGCCAGTGCTTATTCACAGAACCTTGCTGTCCTCTAATAAATCTATATGCCCATATAATTATTTCCACATACTGCAAGCTGCTCTGCAGCCTATTGCATGGCACTCATCTGTAATTAGCACCAAAATATAGAGTTAGTATGCAGGACACGGACAATTCGTTTGCTCCAGATGCTGTATTCAAACTGCAGTGGACCGTTGAAGAAGTAGAGATAACCTAAGGAAAAGTAAAGTTAAAATGAATTAACCCTGAGAAAACTGTGTTGTCATGTTAAAATAATCCTTCAAATAAAACCAATCCTGTTTGGTTTCATTTTTAATAACTCTTTTAAATGTGATATTTTAGTATGTAGAATGCTGAGCTAAATTTTCCAAGGTCTGCATTACATTTACCAGACCTGGATTCGTGTTTTAAAATAACTGATATTTTAATTTAGTGTTAAGCTCTGCATTTCATTACTATATAACATTTGCTTAGGAAAATAAAGGGTTTGCCTGTTAATGTGTAAGACTCTGACTTGGAAACACTCCTTGAAGAGTTGGGTAAGAATGGGCTCCATTTGAAGGAATGGATACTTTATAATGCTTCTATATTTAGCGTATCACTTTAGGTTCCCTAAGCAAGGAGACAGGTCTTTTTTGGCCCCTCAAATATATAAGTACACAGTTTACAAGAGCGCCTTGTCCAAAGGGCAATTTAGGTCAGAACCCTGATTCAGTCAAGAACAGAAGTGTTAATGTGAAAAAATCAAAAGTACAAATGATAGAACTTCCCACAGGGCATTAATCTCAAGTTTCAACAACAGCTAATTGTAATTAAGTTTCACTATCAGATTATATACCATTTCTTTCATAGACTGCATCCACTCTATCACCAATTCCTGTGAATTCTTCCTCTATCAGCCTGGGGTAGCCTGCTTCCATAACCTCCGCCTCTTCATCATAACTATATTAAAAACAAAAGAAAATAAAAATTCAGAGGATTTAAACAGCCTGGGAGTTTTGCCTGTGCCCTTTATGTGCTTTGAGGTTACCCACATCAGAAGTAGCCAGCAGCTTTTCAGTACCTTGGGCCGGTCACAAGTGGTGTTCACCATGGCTCAGTCTTGGGGCCAGTTCTGTTTAATATCTCTATCAATGATCTGGACGAGGGAATCAAGTGCACCCTTAGTAAGTTTGCAGACAATACCAAGTTGGGTGGGAGTGTTGACATGTTTGAGAATAGAAAGGTTCTACAGAGGGATCTAGAGAAGCTGGACCAATGTGCCAAGGCCAACTGTATGAGGTTCAACAAGGCCAAGCGCGAGGTCCTGCACTTGGGTCACAACAACCCCATGCAACGTTACAGGCTTGGGGAAGAGTGGCTGCAAAGATGCCCGGCAGAAAAGGACCTGGGGGTGTTGGTTGACAGCCAGCTGAATATGAGCCAGCAGTGTGCCCAGGTGGCCAAGAAAGCCAACAGCATCTTGGTGTGTAACAGAAACAGTGTGGCCAGCAAGACCAGGGAAGCGATCGCCCCTGTCTGCTCGGCACTGGTGAGGCCACACCTCGAATACTATGTTCAGTTTTGGGCCCCTCACTACAAGAAAGACATGGAGGTGCTGGAGCGTGTCCAAAGAAGAGCAACAGAAACAGTGAAGGGTCTGGAGCACAAGTCTGATGAGGAGAGGCTGAGGGAACTGGGGTTGTTCAGCCTGGAGAAAAGGAGGCTGAGGGCAGACCTCATTGCCCTCTACAGCTGCCTGAAAGGAGGTTGTAGTGGGGTGGGTGTCAGTCTCTTCTCCCAAGTAATGACCAATAGCCCAAGAGGAAACAGCCTCAAGTTGCACCAGGGGAGGTTTAGATTGGACATCAGGAAAAAAATTCTTCACAGAAAGGGTTGTCAAGCATTGGAACGGGCTGCCCAGGGAAGTGGTTGAGTCAGCATCCCTGGAGGTATTTAAAGGATGTGTAGATGTGGCAGTTAGGGACATGGTTTAGTGGTGGACTTGGCAGTGCTATGTTAATGGTTGGACTTGATGATCTTAAGGGGCTTTTCCAACCTAAATGATTCTGTCATTCCATGATTCTACCTTATGTCTAGTGCAATAGTGAAACTCAGAGCAATAACCAGGGCACTCTTCCACGAGTAGTACAAGCTGAGTAAACAGAAAACTAATGAACCTACATATTCAGAACTGATCTATAAAGTACATGTTATATAGAGATGGTTGTACCTGGATGTATTGCTGCTACAAGCCTACCCCAAGGCTGCTTGGCACAGAGATACAGGGAAGGGATGGTAACATCTTAATCATGCATCAAGCCTGGCTGTAAGCCCCACTCAGGGACAGCAAAACCCAGCCATCCTAGGGTGGGATAGATTTCTTAATCTCACAGCACTGGTACCATTTTGTGTCACACAAGCAACTCAGAGAGGCAAGATGGGAATTTTGCCTAGGAGACATGACCATATTAGAAACTCTTCTGGATTAGGGCACTTTATACTCCTTTCTTTTCCTTCATTCTTTCAGCTTTTAAAGGCTATGCCTATATGTTCATAAAAGTCTTGCATACACCTTTATGACATATCCTACACAGCTATAGCACCAATGAAAAGCACAGACTGGAAACATGTGAGCCACTGTCAAAAGCCTGGTTTGAAACAACCTGCTGATCTTTTGATACTTCTGGAAAAGTTATGACTAGGGACACCGAAAACAAGCACCAGTCTGTCTCCAGCTTACCTCCAGTACTTATTTCCAGTAAAAAAGAGAGTCTTGCCAGTGTCTTTAATGTGGACGGCTGCATCTATTCTTTTCATTTCTTTCGGAAACCCCATTTCATATATCTTTTTAGGAAAGTCTTCAACTATGTCATAGCCATTCAAAGCCCAGACTTTCTTTCCTGAAAATAAGAACAAAGTATGAATGTTTTGTAAAAGCTCAGCTTTGAGAGCAGAATAAAATATGGAAGCCATGATCCTTATTTTCATACAACTAACAGATTCTTAGGTCACATACTCAGCAGGTATTAAACTATTTATTCTAACTATGATCCTAGATGTCTGAGCTTAATTGTCCCTAAGTCACTGAAAATTGTATAGATTTGCATGGGGTGAAGCCAACAGTGTTTTTTGAGCAAGAAAGGTAGGGTGTTTACCTTTACATCACTTACTGAGCTTGACTAAATATGTATATATTTCTGCCAACAACAAAATTGAAAACTCACCCTTAAACATAAACACAAGATCCTTGATGGGGTTTTCATAAGCAGCATCTATTTTATTTGGAAGGTCTGGCCAAAAGGATTTAAGTAACACCAGTTCTGCCTCAACCATCTGAGGGTGCAGTCGCCAGAAAAACCTAGTTCAGAAAAAGAAAATATATCTTATGGTTTTTTGTCATACTACAGAATGGCAGTATCTTTGATGTGCTATGCTAAAAATTAGTTAATGGAGAATTATATTTCTTTCACAGCATAGAATTTCCAATACATAGAGCCCCTGGTAGACCTTTCTTTTCCTCATAGTCACCTGTCTGCAGACCATTTCTGTCACTCACACAGTGATCACCTCAAACAACAACAAACAAATCTTTTTTTCATTTAGAATAAGAGAAACACTGCTGCCCCATGTAAGGCTTCTGAATGTAGTACAACTTCATTCAAATAAATGTTAGTAGATCTGTGCATGTTGAAGAAAGCCCCATGGAATGAAAATTGTGTACAAATGGTGTTAGTCTTCAGCCATATCACCTTCACTTCATACTACTGGAAAGTCAAGTCTGCAATTGTATTATAAATCCTGCCTAAAAAGATATCTGATGTAGTTTCTTAGAGTCATCTATATTGGTTTGTGATTTTTTAAATTTATGTTTACTCAATTCTTTAGTAAAAAACTAAAATGGTGGGTTTGCTTGCTCAAATTTTATCCAGTACCCACTATCCATGATATGGCAGTCTCTTTACCTGTCCTTGAAGACCAGCATTTCTCCACGAAGTTCTGTTATTGCATCAAGTGATAAATCTGCATCACATTTCTCTGGTGTTTTGGGATGTTTTGGATTGGGATCTTTGTCTCCAGCACCTGGAATCATATAGTATGATCTAAGTTTGACAACATTCATTTCCTTTCTGTGGATCACGATCTTGAATAGGACATGGAAGAGTTCCCAAAGAGCACGACGAAGACGAGCATAATGGGCAAACTATTTGTACTGAGGAAAATCTGTTCTCTCTTTCTCTCCTTTGGCCAAATACATTCATGAACTTTGTAGTTCAGCTGTGCTGCAAAAATGTTAAATGAACTTGCTTTCTTCATCCCAATTTTTGAAGGTCCACCAAGGTTTTATTTTTTCTATGATGAAACATGGATATTTCTGTTTCTCCCTTTAGACTTCTCTTTGAGGCAGGTAAAAAAGTATAAGGACTCTGCTCCCCACCCACCACCACCAAAGGAGGCAGCACAGTGACCAACTGTACTCTGCAGTATTACTTCCTTTTTTTTTTCCCCCCTCAGAACTACTAAATCTAAGCATCTTCTTTTCCTGAAGTTTGTTTGCCAAGAATCCAGTGAATTGGTCTTAATCAGTCATAACTGTTGCTATTGAACATCTGTAGCTCTTTAGTAACTGTGCACTACATCATGTTATAATGACACAGGAAACATATATTGTATATTATACAGACTTACCATAGAGCTCTTGGATCCCTTGCACATCATCATCAGGAAGCACAAAACCAGTTTTTCCAGTGTATGTGTAAATTGGAAACATAAGAGCTCCAGGGTCTCTAGAGTGTTCAAGTCCCAGTGAATGACCAAATTCATGGGCAGCAACAAGAAACAAGTTATACCCTATAAAAAAACACAGTGAAAGTAAATATATAGCTCCTTGTATTACCAAAGTGGACTTGGACTAATCAACTAACCTTAGCATCGTGCTTTAACGTATGGGACAATGAAGGAGACAACTGGATTAATGGAAAAATGACGTATAATTGCTCATCTTTTTCAAACTACCAGGGGGTTTGTTTTAATAAGGGTCTAATCGATTGAGTATCTCATAGCTGGTGTTCAACCTAAATCTTATTTGACAATGTTGTTCTGTAGGCAGATTTAGATTTCTTGAAATTTCTTAGCAACACTGGAAGGCTCTGGGGTAAAGTCTTAGTCCTAGTCAAATCAAGAACATTTTTGTGAGGTAGAGGGTCCATATTGTTTTCAATATTGCAGCAATTAGCTTTAATGCCAGGAGGGTGAAATAACACAGTGCTGAAAAAAAATAGTGTTTTGTTCTATTTGTTCTACATTGTTCTTCATCCTGAATAGGAAAAGTGAAGAATTTTCAAATTAGATCCAAGTAGCTGATTTGGAGTTCAGTTAAGTATATGTTTTCTACAATCTTCAGTAAGGTAATTCCCAGAAGTCTGTGGTCAGAAATAGCTGTCCTCAAGCTCAGTGAAATGCCAAGCTGACAAAATACTTGTTCGTGGCATTTTTTTAATCACTGCACTCACGAGGTGTGTATCTTAAAATTTATGGTAGGTATATGTTATACTTCCATTTATGACTGGAGATTAAACCCAGCTTCCTATGTGTAAACTACAAACATAATGACTAATGAACAGTAAACAGGCAAAGCAAACTGTTTACAGATATCAGGATGAAATTGTCCATCTACCAACATTTCAAATAATTTCCAGAATTTCTGTTACCTCTAGAATCATCTGACCAAGTTTCATCATCATCAAAATGGGCATCTCCACCGTAGTCTGGACCGGGGGGGAAGGCATGAGCTAGTAATCCAGAGGGTCCATCGAAGGGGTAAAAGTCACCATGTTCTGTAAAACAACATTTGAAACAATGAAATCAATTATCCCATTTTATTGGCAGCAATATAACTATAATATAAAAATAATTGGTTCTGTGATACCTTTAGTGCCAAAGGAGATCATGATATCAGCTATACCACTTCGTATTCTGGTGAAGTTCAGCGGTGTCACATCAGACCAAACTTTGAACGCTTTTTTGAAAGCTCTGTCTACTTCAGCACGTCTCAGATCTGAAGTGTAATTCATAATTCTGTCAAACAGATTAATATCTCCAGTTAAATTGTGTGAATTGAAGAAAGTGTGTAATACACTTTTATCTGACTGTACACCTCGTTAACATTTTTTGCTTTTTTCCTGCCTATGTTTTTATCTAAAAACAAAGAGCTCGGCAGCTGCATACAGTATTAAAAAAAATTTAAAATAACAACTTCTATTTTTATTTAAATTATTCAGACATCTGAAATGATCCAACAGCTTTCTGTAAGTGGCTTTATATGCACCAGAAGATATAGAAAATTACAGACATATTCTGTATTAAGTTAAATGATATCAGTAACTTCAAACTTTTTGGATGCCATATAAAATGATCCTTACTTTGTGGAGGAGGAAATCATGATGCAAAGAGCTTTTTATAGGCTAGAATCATCCAAATTAAAGTAAGATTTATCACCAGATACTGAACCGATAGAGTTCAGTGATACCGTATTTGGAATCTGCTAAAGAAACTCAGGTTACAGCTGGTGAAAACCCCCTGTTGATGGCCTTGCAGTATTAAGGGAGAAGGAGCTACTCTGTGACCTTTCTGCACCGTAGCTTCCCAAGGTCAACCTTCTGAGGTCATGGTGCGGGTATTTGTCTGACCAAGCATAGGTATCTACATCTGGATTGTGAAATGGGAGAGGGACAAGGATCAGTCCCTGCTCTCACAGCCACATTAACACAGATGGGTTTGCATCTACACTGCTTTATCCAGGACAAGGACCTTTGTGAAGCAGACACTAAACTAGGTTCAAAGCAGAGCTAAAGGAGTTACCTAGAGATTAAACGCTATGAGGATCAGTGGTGAGGTGCATGATCTTAGTCCCTACACCTCTTTCATTCAGCCCCATGGATACACCCAGTGTCTACATGGGGGCCACATGAGGAGTTAATAACTTACACCACACCAGCTTTCCTCCATGACACAGTGCAATGGAAAAAAATCGTATTTACTTCCTTGGGCTGTAAGGTGGGCTTGGGAGACCTTTCTGAAAGGGGCTGTAAGGATTTTAAACTGCAACACGAATTTTGTTAAACTTAAATGCATTCTTCTCCCATCGACCTCATAATCTGAGCAACCTATTGGGACAAGGTGCCTGGAAGGAAGGTAATAACAGTAATAACACTCAAAATGCCATGCATTTACCTGTATGTCAAATTAGTTTTTGACCATTTGAGTTTTCTAGGGAAAAAGTTATATTCCCCCACATCTGGGACACCGCATCTTGGTTTCTGCATCAGCTCATATGTTTCTTCATCTAATTTGCCTGTCACCTCCAAGCCAAAAAAGGCTTGCATTTCTCGAAGTTTGGATGCCACTGTGTTGGCACTCTTCCTCATTACGCCAGCAGGATTTGGACGGAGGTCATAGTGAGTCCTGAGATAGCGCTAAGAAAGGGAAAAGAAGTAATAAGCCTAGTGTCCAAACAGTTGTAACTACACAACTTACTATGTATACAACATGCAAATGAAATATTTTATACTATACCTCTGCAAATTGAAGGTCTTTCTCTGTGAATTCATGGCTATCTTCAAGGGGAATAGGGATTGTCAGGCAAAATGACAAACCCAATAAGAAAAAGAAGATGGATGAAAGTCTTGATTGCATCGTGTTGGATTTCTGAAGTCTGAAGCCCTGGTGCTTTAGAGAGCAGTTACCTTTACTTTTATAGTCCCAACCCAGTGAGTCACCACTTAGGGACAAGTTAGAGCTTCCTTGTCGCTGAAAGTAAACATGCTTAGGCAGCCACTTTTTCTCCTCTCCCCAACACTGTGGTTTAGGCATCTGTTGTCCCACTGAGGGCTCTGAAACTGTATCCTCATATAAACGCGGTCTCTGAATATTGACATAGGTTGTGGGGAGAAATGGGCAGAAGCAAACCGCACTTTATGATTATTTTGCATCAACTTACACTGGCAGTAACTGGCAATAACTTTGCAATAACTCACTCTTCTGTGCTAGAAAAATTGCCTTTCTACTATTTGGTAGACAACAAAAATATATAACAAGCTTCATGATCTTTTAAATAGTTCTGAAACTTTTCAGTAGTTACAGTAGTTCAACAGCAATTTTTAACAGTTGGAATAGATCGTACACACTTCAATTGTTAATAAATGTTGCCTTGGGTGATAAGAAATAACATGATAGAGTATACAGTACGATATTACCTTTCCTTGTTTCTGTAAAAAAAAAAATCTCTAAGGCATTATGACAAATTTTACTTCAGAGATTCTTAAAGTGACTTCCTATCTATCTTTCAGAATAATTCACTGCTCAAGATGTACCTAAAACCAGAAATGCTAAATATCAGGAAACAGTTTTGAATATTTTTTTGTAGTAGTAGTAGTAGTAAAGCAGGCCATGTAAAGTAACTAGTTCATACAATCTGTCTTCCTTAAAGTACATTAATTTAATTTACTTTATGAGGGGAGCACAGCCATAGATCAATGAGACAACTACTACTCTGAGAGAGGCAATCTACCAGCTGCAGGTAGGCAATGACTCTGTGTGTCTAGAATGACAGAAATATGTGATGTTGACTTATGAGGTGGATAATAGGATAAATCTGGCGTTATGACAGACATGGGCATTATTATACTTCAAAGCTTCAAGATTATTTCTGTCTCCTCTGGGTCACCCCAATCTCAGCTGCTGCTAAGATTTGTATCATATCACGTGCCCACAAGCATGGGGCCAAGGGGAGGTGCTGAATCTACCTTCTTCTTTCATGGAGGCTGGTCCTGTACAGAAAACCTCAGGCAGCTTTCTGGTAGACACTGGCACACACTTTCTGGAATACGCTACCTTGCCATGGATGTTGCCTTCTTGACAAAACAGGAAAAGGACAAAAATCAGTGAAGCTGAATGTGTAAAAGCTCAGTTTGTTACTCCAACGATACTAGGTTTCTATCTTATGATGACAAACAGCAAAAGCAAATAAATATGAGAGGAATTTGTTATGTGGGTTATTTCTACCTCACTGCCCATCTCAGCCAGTGCTAAATATCCTTAGTTAGGGATAGACAACATCTGCTCAGACAGTTTGTGTGTCTTCCTTTACATTGTCCATCACCAGTGCTGAGACTGTTTTATTCAGCAATGGTGTCATAAAGACTGTTAATTATCCCACCTTCTTAAGAAGTGCTCTCCCTTGAAGTGCTTCAGGACACTGAATCCATATGGCTGAAGTTCTCACTGTGCTGCACTCCTTCCTAACGAAGACTGCCAGATTATGCATATGTCTTGCTTCTTTCCTTCCAGCATATCTGTATTGATACTTGCAGCATTGCTTTCATTAATGTTGAAGTATTCTGTTATGTGGTAAACAGAGTTTACAGTGAATTTTTCTTGCTTTGTCTGGAGTTTAGGAACAGTGGTGCTGCCTTGTGGTTTTCATGGCTGTAAGGAATGCTTTCTTGAGACCATGAAGCTGTGAGTGTCACTGCTTTGCAGAACAGTACGAGGCATGTCTCAGAAATCTGTGAGTAAAATGAATAGCTCAAAACTCCACCGGTAACATTCCTGTGAATTCCAAATTCTCTGAAATTAGCTTCCTTGTACCTAAGGGAGAACAATTTTGTACCATCATTTGTATATCACTGCCCTTTGCCAAACTTAACTAAAAGGTTTTTTTATTCTGTGTCAGGCACTTAATCCACTTCTCCTTCCCAGCTCTGGTGTTGGAATCTTTGCTTCTGAAAAAGGAGAAATTAATTTCCTAACCAACTGTTACTGCAAGAACATGATCAGTCCATCACACTTTATAAGAGAATGATCCCAATTATTCCTAAGTGGTTTCAGGGTTGCCTTAATAAATATAGTTTAGCTAACTGGTAATTAAAGGTAAGGCCAAGTAATCAGAAACAATATTTGAATTATATAAATGTAGAACAGAAAAGAATTATTTAGTTAGGCACAGGAGTAAAATTAAAGAATTAGGTGTTAGCCTATTGAACGATCCTCCACGGAGGTGTGGAGCCCTGCTCTTCAAAACACTTAAGCTGCAGTAGTCAAAGCAGTAGTAAGCAGTATTGTCTTGCATGAAGAGAATGACAGATTAGGTAGGGAAGAATGATTTTTCTCTGTCTAATCTCTATGATTTTTTTTACACAGATGCTCTGAAATCCTTTGAGGTTCACAATGAAAACTCTTTCAAAAACTTTGCCTTCGGTACCCTTTACAGAGCTGTCCTGAGGTATTTCCAAGGAATATTTGAAAAATTGGGCATTGTAATTATAGCAAAAAACTAAACCACACAACTTTTCTGAAAGCAACTTCTCTTATTAGATTTGTCTAAGAGGAGATGCATAAAACTGTGTCTTTCACTAGTATAAATGAACAAGGGAAAAGAGAGTCCGCTGTTCTGAACAACTGAGTAGAAAAATGTACAAAGAGCAAAAAGGCAGGGAGTCTGTAACTCCTTTGTCCCAGGGAGTAAATCAAAATGCTAAACCAGAAATTGATTTCTGAAAGGCTGTGTGTAATGAGCCACCTGAGAGGACTACGGCTGAATCGTGTTTTCTGCACATTCAGTTGCTCCCTTTGGGAGCTCTGGCCATGTAAATATACACGATCCAATATGTTTTCTTACACATTTTATTGCTATTTATATTACACCAGTGGCTAGAAGCCTATATTGAGGCATGGATTTTTATGTCCTCTACACAAACTGAAGGAACACTGGTGAAGGACTGTGCAAACAAGCACATAAAAGGGCCAATGAAAATGAGCGCTATGCCCCATTTTTCCGAAACATCATCGCAGATGTAGCATGTGGGGGTTTTTTAAGGGGAGACAAAAAGCCTTGACAGAGCGGGGAACTAAGTACAGACCTCTGAAGTTGCTGTGTATTACCTTAATACACTGACTCTTTAAAAGCTCAAGACAGTTTTAAAAGTTGGCAATGATAAATGACAACTTCAAAGCCTACCGGTGTTGGGCAATGTAAGATATAAAATCTATGGCTCAAGCTCAAGTGATGCCACTGTCTGAGTTGAAAAAAAAAAATAAAAAAAGGAGTTAAAAGCTGTGAAGAGACATGTAAATACAGGTAAAAGCAATCAGCAGTGGTTCAAAGACCTTGTGCTGACCCCAGTGCAAACAAGCAAGCATGGAAAGTTATATTTTAAAAGCATTGAAACCCACAAAACTGCTGAATAGTAAGATTTCAACAAGCACTGCAAAATTTCTGCAGTTCTGGCATCTTGTGGGTGTGGGTAAAGTTAGCTGGACTGATGGAAATTTTCACAGGCACAGCAGAGACGGGAAGAATCATGCTGGTTCCACCCCCCCCACGCTTTTTTTGGATAAAGAGGGATGGGAGATGCAGTGAAAAGAAATGAAGTGCCTTAAAGTAGTGTTTAGGTACTAATTATTTGGAAATGAGAATCGTGCCAACCATATAGTTTCAGCATACTTTTTGCTACCACAAATAATTGAAAGGTGTCGTGTTTTGATTTACAGTCTGTGTTTGGTGCCCAAAATAGCACTGTGTAGTGAAGGCAGCAAATGCTCTGTGACCCTGAAAAGAGCAGACACTTCACTTAAGACAAATAAACAGATGTCAATGGGTCCATTTGTTAATGTTTCTCACCACAAGTAGTATTTCAAGTGGAAAGTCTCCAGTGCCTAGGGCTGCACCATCACATTTAGATCAGCTTCCTCTGGGAAGAAGGACGGTATTCTGAGGCCCATTGTACAGCTGGGTAAATGGAGTCCCAGAGCAGTTAAAAACACACACTCCGGCTCTGCCTCTCCAGGTGGATCTCCACCTGTGGGACCTGTTACAAGAAGGGGTCAAACACAACTGAGAATGGTTTCCACAAGCAGCTCTTCAGCTGTGATGGCAAGGGATGTTACACCAATCTGAGTCCTTTTTATATTAAACAGCAGCATTTCTCTG
>NW_009260174.1:317172-343017 GCF_000687185.1 Egretta garzetta | reverse complement strand
CATATAAATATGTTTTCAAGAGGCAATGGCTCTTGTTCAAATGAGTCCCTGCAGACCCTGTGGACCACTAGGTCGTACAGAGGCAAAGGGCACCGTGGGTCGGCTGCCTTTCTCTCTGCCTACAGCACAAGGCAGCTTGCAGCCCAGCACCTGCAGGAGCTTGGCAGGACCTGAGGGCTGCTGCCACACTGGGAGCTGCTGACTGGCAGTACCTTCTGTATTCACTGAGCTCCAAGGTAAGATTCAGCTGTAGATTAAAAAAACTAAATTTCAGCACCTTCCTGGGTGATGTGTGTCTAACTTCTCATTATAAACGATGAAGTCAATGTACTCACTAAACCCGAGACAGCAGTTCAGCTTACACTGAGGTAGATGCCTTGGGATTATTTCAGTTGCCCACATACAGATATCTAATGCTTGAAGGACACAGAGCTCTCATCAGTCCTATGCCATGTCTGACAGTCTCATACAGATGTCCTGGGTTCCCTCCTGCATCTCAGCTGGCACTAGATGCCTTTCTTCAGGCTGTTGTGCTGGGTCCCTCACCGATGGGCTCTGCTGACTGTAATGGAGCTGACTGTAGTGGAGCCCCACCATCTGGTGCACACAGAGATACTTCCATTTAGGTGACCTGTTCTAGAGCTGAACTTCAGGCCCATTTTCTGCTGATGCCTGAGCAAACCAGGAGCCATCATGTTGCAGAGGGTTTTTGTGTTGCTGTGCAAGGTGGCAGATCTGCAGCTGGACGGCAGCCGGGAGCTGTGCACCCCCTACCAGGACAGTGCTCCTGCTCACAGCTGCATTTGGCCTTGGAGGAACAGGGGCTCCCACCTCATGCTGACAGCCAAACTGAAAGAGGGAAAAAGCCTCA
Source organism: Egretta garzetta (assembly GCF_000687185.1). Lineage (NCBI taxonomy): Eukaryota > Metazoa > Chordata > Aves > Pelecaniformes > Ardeidae > Egretta > Egretta garzetta. Next base: position 342,146 of record NW_009260174.1, on the reverse strand, counting down.
AAGAGGTGCAGGAATCCAAATTTTATCTGTCTAAACAGCTCCTGCACAGGTGGAATTCAGGAAAACTGCCCCAGAGAAGTAAGCGTGCCCCAGTCAGCTGCTCCATGCAAGGCATGGTCTGATCCATGGAGGTCAGACCACACTCTGCTCTTTCTTACCTCTCTGAATGCTCTCCAGGACTGGAACTGGCTTCCCATTTTGGTCTCACCATTCCATATGAGCTACCCACCATTTTTTCTGCTTCAGGATAAATTTGGGATGCTAAACTATCTGTTACAACTTGGCACTTGTTGCCTTTTTAATGGCAAATTTTTGCATATGCAGTGATATGTCACCAAACACTAATCTGCTCAAGAACTGGGTCATTTTGTTGTGCTTCTTACTGCAATCAGGGTAGTGCTCCTGTATCCAGGCTGCACTAACTTTTTGAGGAAGATATTTATAGCAGTCACTGTAATTGAATTTTATTGATTCTTGAAATATCCATCTATTGATGGAACCTGTGGAAAAAAAAAATTTGACAAATGACTGCAGCCATTGTGTTCTGAGATTGTAGAAATATTTTATTCTTTCATTATGGTTACTTTATTACTTTGTAAAATGTGGTACCCAACTGTCAAAGTCCAATACGCTCTGATTGGGATTTTTCGGATATTCCACACATGCAGGGTTTAATGCTTAATACAAAGTTTATATACTTGGAATTATTTGAAGCTACGTGAAATTTCGATTTAGCAGGGTGATGCAGCAATGTACTTAAATCACAACATAAGTACAAATTACATCTAGCACAGTATAGCAATTGCAGCATGCAGCTGAATCACAAACCAGCTGTGATTACCAGTCTCTGTTATATGCTCACTTTAATGACACTGGGTGTCCACAGTCCCTGGAAAGTAACACATAGGTTGAACCCAGCTCAAGACTCTTGCTCTCTTCACAGTTCGTTCTTTGTTTTTTTTATACTCAGTGTGGGGCTGAGCCACATATACACTGCCCCCACGCAGATTCCCCCCATGCTGCTCTGGCTAACTCAGGAATATATTTTGCACTCTTGATTAACTCAGGGATGAACATTTACACAGCTGGCTGATCGACTCAGCAGATGTAGCCTCCAGTCCCTTTTGTGTTGAGACAAGTTCAGCTTTCTTTGCGACATCCATGGCCAGTACCTCCTTGTATTCTTCCTTGAGATTCATGAGCACATCAACCTTACCCATATCCTCAGAGCCCATTGCAAGGGTTCACTGATCGTTCACATCAAGTACAAAATACCCAGTTATCTCTATTGCTAGCAAACTGTAGGCAAACAATGAGTTTGTGCCTAGCCAACATGATTTTGCTGCTAATGAGAAGGAGATGGTCAAGAGTACAAAAAAAAATGGAAAAAGAAACCCCAGGAATTCAGTTAAAAGGTAAAACCTTAATATTCTAAATTTGGGGTTTCAGACATCCATGACCTTACATTTCTATTTTTTAAATCCCAATGTTTACATTTGCAAACACTTGCAAAAATACATTTAAAGACTCCCTCAGTAGCACTGTGGCTCTCTGACACTCATAATTAGGTCTTGGTATGTTTTGATGTATTTTATTTCTTGTGTCAACCCAGAAATGCATATAATATGTCTTTAAAACATTTTAATTTTAGCTCTTCCATCATGGCAAAATATGTTCGCTGTCTGTCAATTTACTGGTTTAGTAATATACTACAGTAACTTTATTCTCAAATCTTAAGACCTCCACTATGAGGAGGACATAGTTCATTGTAGATATAATAAAAATCAGCATTAGGAAGGAAAAAAATATTTGATGACTATTTACACAGTGATTCAATATTTCTTTCTAAAAGTTTGGACACTCAAGGAGTTAAATTGTTTAGGTGAAACAGAAACTTTGCATGTTAGATATTTAAGTGGAGTCTGAACTTCAAATTTGTGGATTCTACACCTTCAGGAAGGACAAATGGCCCCTGAAATGAAATAAAAAGTAACGCAATGTCCTCTGAAATGTTTTTGTTCAGACTACTTATTATTTGTGAAAATTGGAGCAAGGAGCCTAAGAAACTCATACATCCTTCTCCTGCCTCCACAAGCTGTTTTCTCTGATGTATGTTAATACATTTACTATTAGTAATGAAGACTCCTCATAATTTCTGACTCAGATTTTTATTGATCACCACTTAAGAGCACTATATCTTCTATACCTATGAAGTGATAACAAACCAGAACATGTGCTATCATTACTGAATCCAGACATTTCAAACCAGTGCTGGCTCTAGTACCTAACCCCATGAAAGCCTTTGTCATCCCAGATATTGTAAGAAGAAATGCAGCAGAGGAAGAGGATGGGTTAATGATGTGGATTTTGAGGAGGGGAGAGAAATCCTTTCTTCAGCACCAGTGAAAAATATGAGAGTTCTGGCCACTGTTCACAAGATAATGATCTACATAGAACGAGGTATTGCCAGACACTTTCCAGATGCATCAGTCATTAAAAGTACAGTCTAATCAAACCATATTCCTGATGCCTTTTCTTTTTCCAAGTCAATGCCTACTGGAATTTCCACCTGGATGTCTACCGCAGATTTCTTGTCAGGATCAAAGCCTTCCCTATATGCACATCAATAATTCAGAATAACATCAAATTAATTTTAAAAGTTTCATTGAAATGACCCACAAGAGACAGCATCACAAGCCCTAAGGACAGGTGCTTGTCCTTCACAGAAATGCGTGGAAGAAACACTCTTTAAATGAAGTTTACTGTAAATTTTTGATTTGTAAGGAGTTTTAGGAGTAAAACCATACATTTTAAAAACATTTAGGAAAGGAAGTATAATTTTTAAAGCCCTGGCTTTTGCTTGCCAACCACATTCATATTGTTTATACAGCTGGGCTTTTTAAAAAGCAGTTTCTCAACTCTGTTGCAAAAGCTCTTGAGAATAAGTTGGGGGGAAAAAACTAGATGTCTGATGCATACAGTTTTATAGGAAGTACTTCAGGCAAGCGGTTAGCTTAAAATTAAGGTTTGAATTACTGGTAAGAGATTACTAATGGGGGATTTAAGAGAATTCCTAGTGCTACCTAGCGAAGTGCGTATTTTCAACTACAAAGGTAAGTGGCACAGAAATAAATGTCTCAACTTTTTCCGTTACAAAGAAATATAATATAAAGATGGCCATACATTTAATTTAAAAACTCACTCCCCCATATGTATCAAATTCAGGAGAGGCCATGGAGATGGTGGGGGCTGGAGTACCTGCCCTGTGTGGAGAGGCTGGGGGAGCTGGGCTTGCTCAGCCTGGAGCAGAGATGGCTTCAGGAGGACCTAACAGCAGCTCCCAGTGCCTATGGGGAGGTCCTGGAGGAGCTGGAACTGGGCATGTCACTGTGGTAGGGGGGCAAGAGGTTAGAGACTGTGGGCATTAACTGAAAAAAGAGAGGTTTGGCCTGGATATAAGGAAGAATCTTTTCCCCATGAGGACAGCTGGGCAGTGCACAGGGTGCTCAGAGAGGCTGTGCAGTCTCCATCCTTGGAGGTTTTCAACCCCAACTGGGTGAAGCCCTGAGCTCTGAGTAGCCTGGTCTGACCTCAGAGCTGACCCCATCATGAGCTGCAGATGGGAACAGAAACCTCCTGAGGTCTCTTCCAGGCTGAGTTATTCTGTGATTCTATACCTTAATATCAGCAACCAAATACCAAAATTAGATATTTGAAAACATTTTAGTGAGTATGCTTATGCGTGACACCTAAGACATACTCAAGTTTCATACACTACAGATTTTTGACTATGAATTAATCTTGGTAAAAAACCAAACAAACCAGGGTTCCAAATGTTGGTTGTCACTTGAAATCTATCTTTAGTGGATTATCATGATGAATATGTTTAATTTATTGATTAACGTCTTCATGATATTAGTGGATCTTCAGTCACTGTGAAATACTGGTCAGAAAGAGATGCAGGAAAATTAACCAGCCAATAAAGTTTGCAAATGCAAATTAATTTTAATGTGATTCAGACTTAAGTTCTCTAGATATGAAATTTCAATATTTTGAACATCTTATTAGCCTATCTAGTGCCAGCATGTATCTTGCACACTAACAGTTGTCTATATGAATAATGTTAACAGAGCATTTTCAGCCATTACTACAGATTTCCTCATTTCTCTTTCTGCCATGCTCTGACATTCTACCTTTTTCACCCTGGCCTCTGCTTTATAGATGTCCTTCTGTATTCACTTTCAGAAAAAGATAACGGCTTCCATTCCTCTTTTTCACAAGACCTATCACACAATGAACAGCACTCAATTGCAAATACATGGGATGGGGAAAAGATCATGATGTTTTCTCCCACAGAGTCCCTGGTAAAGTGTAGTCAGTCTCCCTGTCATGTGGCTTTAAGCACTGAGCATTTGGAACACAGTAACTGTAGGATGAAATGAGAATAAAAGGGAGGAATTTCTGCAGAGTTTTTTACAAGACCTTAGAAATTAATTTCTCATCACAATATCTCTGTTCTTACATCCACTGAAAAGCTCCAATCGCATTTCCTAGCCTTGGCATTCAACATTTTCTTTTCTGTACAAGCAAATACCAAGAAGTGGTATCTTTAACTTACTTCTTCCTCTTTCCTCAGCAGGCAGTGTGCTCTGATTCACTGCAGTGATAAAGACCATCTGCTAGTAATTCAAACCAGTTAGTGGGGTTGAAGAATTATAGAAAAGTAAAATTAGAAATATTATTGGTTAACAGAAGAAGACTTGCCGAGGCTGTGACCTTTGTTAGAAATGCTTGTTCATATTCATGCTGAAAAACTAAACTTCAATAGCTTAGAGGTCATAAGGGACCTCTGAAGGTCATCTTATCAAACTTTCCTGCTCAAGTAGAGCCACCTAGAGCCTGTTGACCAGACCAAAAATGATCAGAGGGCTGGAACACCTCTCCTGTGAAGAAAGGCTGAGAGTTGGGGTTGTTCAGCCTGGACAACAGAAGGCTCTGGGGAGACCTTATTGTGGCCTTTCAGTATTTAAAGGGGGCTTAGAAGAAAGACGGGGACAAACTTCTTAGCAGGGCCTGTTGTGATAGGACAAGGGTAGTGGTTTTAAACTAAAAGAGGGTAGATTTAGACTAGATATAACAAAGAAATTCTTTATGAGGGTGGTGAAACACTGGAGCAGGTTGCCCAGAAAGATGGTAGTTGCCTCATCCCTGGAACATTCAAGGTCAGGTTGGATGGGGCCCTGAGCAATCTGATCTAGTTGAAGATGTCCCTGCTCATTGCAAAGGAGTTGGACTAGATGACCTTCAAAGGTCCCTTCCAATCCAAATTATTCTATGATTCTATGATTCTATGACCATGTCCAGACATCTTTTAAATATCTCTGAGGTTGGAGACTCCACCACCTCTCTGGGCAACCTGTGCCAGTGCTTAGTCATCCTCACTGCAAAAAAGTGTTCCGTGATGTTCAGAGGGCACCTCCCATGTTTTAGTTTGTGCCCATTGCCTCTGCTCTTGTCACTGGGCACCACTGAAAAGAACCTGGCTCCGTCCTCTTTGTACCCTCCCTTCAGGTATTTATATGCATTGATAAGATCCCCCCCTGAGCCTTCTCTTCTCCTGGCTGAACAGTCATGGCTGTCTCAGCCTTTCCTCCTATGAGAGATGCTTCAGTCGCTTCATCATCTTTGTGACACTTTGTTGGGCTCTCTCCATTATATCCATGTACCCCTTGTACTGGGGAGCCCAGAACTGGACACAATACTGTATGTGGCCACTGGTGTGGCCTCACCAGTGCTGAATAAGCCTATAAGCTTCCTATGGAGCTTCCTATTTCACAGTGTTCAAGTATTTTTTTAGTGATTTAAGTTATTTGCTGCATTCCCTCTTTCTTGTCTCTCTGTAACAGTGGTTTTTTTGGAACTGCTGCCAAATATCTGAATGAAAATACTTCTTTTTTATTGTCAATACATGCCCAAACCCAGAGTTAATTTTCAGGTAGATGAATATTGAAATCTGCCCTTCCCCAAGAGATAGGCTAACCATTAGATGCTGGGCACTCCTCATAGACACAATAAAATAATCAAATCCTTCTTTTGCTGAAGAGCACCAGAGGGGAGAAAAATCAGACTGGTATTTTCACCCCTGCTGAAAATTTGTTTGGTTTTTGGTCAATAACTGAGTAAGGAATCATACAGGAATTTACATCTCTAAAACACATAAGGAAAATACAGTGAAGAAGTCACTGATTTAGCTAGTTTAATTAGATTTAAAACATCACAATAAAAAATTTCTCGTTACACATAACAGATGCTCAGTCATTTTCCGTGGCCCATTGCTGCTGATTTCCATGTAGACTTTAGCCATCCAAAGACTGCATACAGTGGCTTATTGGTTTTATTTCATTGTCCTAATGAATATTATCTGAAGGCAGTCATACTTGTTACCAAAGGAATGTGCTAGATCAGTTGGAATTTTTGTCTAAAATCCAGTACACACATCTACTTTTTGCACACCTTTATAATTAAGTATGTTCAGATGTTTCACAAACACTGAGCATATTAAACAGCTGCTTCAAATCACTCCCACTGTGTTAACTATGTATACATCTTAAAAGGTAGTTACCATCCCATGACTTATATGAGTGATTAACTTCCCAATAAAGGCTCAGAGTTGTTTAATCACCCTAAATTTCCTACTGTCTTTCCCAGCAATTGAGGGTGCACTGGCGGGAGTCTAGAGGCTACTGGGAGTCATCAGCACATATTTCCTCCAGGTGGGCAAGCATAGTCCCATTTACTGGAAAACCTAGAAACGGAAAGGAATGTTACCTGTGTAAAAGAATACACACAAAATACAAGCAATATTCATGTGTCTCATAAATGAGAATTACTGTGTGCTGGTTCATACTTGTCAATTTATAACTATTAAAAAACTCACTAAAATGACACAAGGCTTAAGTCAGAATAGATTCTATCCCTGACTACTTTAAGATGGTTCTTTTTGCCAGCTTTTGTGCTGAAAGTAATCATGATATCAGCATGGCCATGAGACAGTCAGACCAAGGTTTTGGGAAGATTTCAAACCACATACACCTAAAGTTTCAGTGTCCTCCAGTTTGTTTAGTCCACTTTTCACTAGCCAGATGTGAAGTGTAATTTATTATATGAATAAGCTAGAAAATATCTGCCCATAGTTGTGTCAGAATCTTTCAAGTTTATAAAAAATCTGGTGCCATATGTCCTTTGGTTCCCTTAGCACATAACATGGAAATTCCTGACTGAAAGCAAACCATGACAAATGCTCACTAGAAGTTTCACAGAGCTTATGCCTTAAGTTTTGCTATTGTGTTATTTCTTTCAAATGCAAAATAATTCATAAAACCTGTTCAAAACTGACATGGAAAATTCTGACTATGAAAAATACTTCTATCGCTATCAAATAACAAGACTATTTACATTTCAAGCTTAGATAAATGGTTAGAAATAAGGTTTGTGTATTTTTGTTTTTCATTTAGTCTTGGATGAGGAAAGAAGAACATTGGAGCAATATCTTTTAGCTTTGTCTAAAAAACTTAGCGTATTATGAAATATCAAGATTTTCTCTGAAGGTTGCTTTTCTGTAAAGAATTATTTGAAATATTCAAATAACTTCGAATTAAGCATTTTTTACCACTTCTGTTTAGAAAACATCACACATATCAACTTCTGATTTACACCTGGACGAAAAGAGTAAGTGTTGTTTCTATGTAGTATTAATCCAGTTGAATTCCAGAAACTGGAAGTATTTAGACTGAAGAGAATGTTACGACAAGACAGATCTACTTTTGCTTATTAGGGAATTTGGCTAGGAGATAACATTTCACATCCATGCACGCAGCAAAGTAGGAACTTGAGGTTGACCCATATCCCAGATGAGTGTCCTTGGTGCTGTACTAAAGGGCTGAATCAGTTCTTCCTGCCTTTGTCCGAGAAGGGATCAATCCAGCTTTTAATCCTGTCTCATGGAGTACCTAATTCCCAGAGCACAAAACTCTGATTGTACCATTAAGTACGAATACTTTCATTCAGTTTTGCTGATTGCTTCTGTTTCTCCATTTAACATACAAATGACTAATTGATCCATCTAGCTCAGTATTCTGTCTTTTAGCAATGGTAATAAGAGACAATATATAAGGAGAACACAAATCTGATGAGTTTTTGACTGATGCTGGCTGCTTTCACAATCTTCTGTAATAGCAAGCTCTGGATATTCACTTACCACTCTGTAAGAGATGTTTTGATTTCTCTGTCTTAAATCAGACTCCTGCAAGCCTGATTCAATGCCCCCCGGTTCTAATACCACAGGATTTGGTACATAACAGCTTTAGATTCAGTTTATGAGTCACATTCATGATTTTTCAGATCTTAGTTACATCAAGTTCTTGATCTCTTCTTCAAACTCCTGATTTGGCAGCCGGTCTGTTCACTTAATAATTTAAATTGCTTTTCTGGGTACTTTTTTCATTGTCATCATATTGTTTCTGAGATTTGGAGAACAAAACTGCACAAAGTACTCAAGAATTGGACACAGGAAGGTTTTATATAGTGGCAAAATTATGCTCTCCGTCATGTTCTGAGCACTAATGATGCCCAGCACTTTGTTTACTTCTTTTTGGTTGCCACAACATATTGAGCCATTGATTTCCAATAGAAGATTTATTCTTGTAGAGTTCATTCTTGCTTTTATACAACAGGCTATTGATCTTCCAAATGCAAAAAGCAGAAAGAATGTGAACTAGCTTAACAGAATCAAAGCTGACACAACTGTAGATTTTTGCTACTAACGCTTTAGTGGTAGTGATAGCAAAAAAACAACAACTCTAGAAGTGCACAATGTCTCTAACATTATCAAAACATAAGGATTGTTTTACCTTACTGTGCATTTTTAGCTGCATTGCTTCATTATCATTTACAGGAAAAGAATAAATGACAGGAGGAAAAGATCAATTTCCCATTCAGAGCTGACATGACGAAAACCCCATGTGGCTAAACAAACTGTAAGTTAAATTATAGGATGTATGATGTGCTGTGCGCCAGATAAATGTGTGTTTTTTTCTAAAGCTATGTGAATAACTGATATTATTGTTCAGTCAGAACAAGAAAAATTAAAAAAAAAATCTGAGCTGAAGTTTTTTGTGTTTGTCTTTCTTGTCAGAAGGAAAAAAAAACCCTACCACATTTCATGTATCTTTAATGAGAGCTAAGGCTTAAGCAAAACCAGTTTGAAACCCATTGGTAGCATTAGTAAGTACAGCCATAAGATCCAGGGAAGTGATCACCCCCTCTGTTTGGCACTTGTGAGACCACATCTGGAGTGGTGTGTCCAGGTTTGGGCTCCCTAGTACACAGAAGAGGCTACCAAGACGGTCAGGGGCTGGAGCACAGAACATAGGATGAAAGGCTGAGAAAGCTGAGTTTGTTCATGCTGGAGAAGAGAAGGCACAGGGGAAACCTTACTGCTATCTACAAGCACCTGACAAGAAAATGCAGAGAAGATGGGGACAGACTCTTCTTGGACATGCACAGAGAAAAGACAAGAAGCAATGAATGCAAACTGGAAACATGGGAAATTCCATATCCATAGATATTAGGAAAATTTTGTCATGAGGCAGGTAAAATATTTGAATGGGTGGCCCAGAGAGGTTTTGGATCTTCATCCTTGGAGGTTTTCAAAATTTGAATAGTCAAGTCCCTAAGCAAGATGGTCTAATTAGACCTGTTTTGAGCAAGGGGTTGCCCATATGATCCCTGAAGGTCCATTCCAACCTAAATTAACCTATGTTTCTGCAATTCTTTGAAAGATGGCTGTTATTGATCCAGTAGGTTATTGGAAGGTCTTTCAGAAGGAACCTAAGTATCTTAAGATCTGAGCTGCTGAGGAACAACACTTAGCACATTGCTTTTGGTTTGCTGATTTTTGTGGGTCTAGTCTGAACCATGTTCCTTCTGCCCACTTCAGATTTGTGAATATTTTTGGGCGCACTGAAATAATGGGGTTTTGAGTGAACAAAATATTTGTATAAAATATTTTATTAGCTCTGAGTTTTCTCAGATTTCATACTAGTGAGTGAACAATAAAATTCTAAAAATTAGTCTTCTAGCTCCAAAGTGTTTCACAAGAATTATAAGATTAATCCTCATATGCATCTACTACCTAACTAAGCAGTTTCTGATAGGGTTTATAGTAAAACTGAGGAAGATTGGTCCCAAATTTAAAAGTTATCAGTCAGTTTCTGGCAGTTTGTTAAGTCCAATGGTATGCATGTAGAGGAGGATCCTAAAAATATTGGTGAACTTATCAATAAATATTAATTTACAGACCAATAATATCAGCAAACTCATTAAAGACTGTCACAGATTTGAAAGTCCAAATTCTAGTGCATGATGCTCAAATTAAGTTTGTAAATTATTTCTTCAACCGATAAATCTGACAAAAGGGTATCCACTGCTAATGGTTTCCCAGTCCAATCGCTATGTAATCACAGTTTGTTGGTATTCCACCTCCAAATAAATATCAAGTTGACAACCCAAAATACATACATCTTTGGTAGGCTTCTTCCTCTACGTTCTATGCCAGGCACTCTATTGATTCATATGCTTAGCACATTAATTGGAGAAGGAAAAAAAAGATCTAAGTGACCGGCTAAAAATTTCTTGAAAATGCTATCTACAAAGGCTTTGTAAGAGGACAAAGTGTTTAAAATGAGCTGTTCTTAATTCTTTCATTATGGAATTTAGATGTGTGAGTGAGCACTGTGTATATGAGAGTTATAAAATGACTGGGAACACAAAATGAGTAGTTAGGTTGCCAAAGCTAACAGGCAGTTGTGCTGCATTAATTATTATTGTGCACACTTTAACCTAAGAAATTGAAACTGTTCTCTTGTGATTTGATAAGGCTTGGTTGATGATTATTTGAGTCACATAAAACTATGACTCAAGTCTGAGTCTGAAACTCAGACAGTATTTTTAGATTATTAAAAAATGGAGAGACAATCGAGGCAGGGAACTCCTCTGTCTTGTTTACCTAGGGAATGAAGAGTAAGGTGTTTCAGAGACATTTGAAGGCAGAGGTCTTTCCAGTGAGTCACTAGTGGATTTTCCACAACTACTATTAAACAATAACTAGAAGCGTAACAACAACAGACTGAATTCTTAAATGAGCTGCATGTTAAAGACAGCTCAAATTAATCTATTCTAAATACTAAGTCTTTCTGTTTGAAGAAATACAGAGCTAAATTTGCCCAGGCACAATAGTGTGTTATAATTTTCTCAAATCCTTCAGCCAAGCGATCCATTTGATATTATATTACTTTATGTTAGAGACCTCTTTTTCAAATCTATGGCTGTAGATACACACTGCTCCGAACAACTTCTAAATCCCTTTGTAGAGTCAAAAAACTGTGTTAAAAATGTCTGAAAGATATAGCTAATTTATTCACACTAGTATTTTCAAACAACCTATATCTAATATATATGGTAAAATGCACAAGCTTTCTCACTATGAGAATTGCTCCAGAGTGCCAGGACTCTGATGAAGATTTTTCTGATTAAATAAAAGATGTGTTTTCAAATACAGTCCTATGAGGACAGTAATACTAATACAATATTTATTCAGATATTTAGCTATTCAGATATTCAGATATTTATTCAGAACTGTCTTGTTAAGAGCTTGGATATCTCTCCATGTCATTGGACCAGGCTATGCAGACATTGAAAATGTGTCAAGGGGATAATCCTGCTCAGTTTGCCCCAAATACTTTTTTTCTTGGAACTTTCTGTTTAGAGTAAGAATTTCTTGTTTCTACAACAGAATCTGGTGATTCAGCACTGATATTATTGATAACAGAAGCTGCAGAATACTTTAATCTGGACATTCTTTGTTGATAGCAATGAAGCTACAGAGGTGTTGATTTCTCTGAGTAGCTGATAAGTATCAGGGGCTCATTGTTAAAAAAGTTTGAGTATTGTCTGACTCAGACTGAAACCAAACCAAACCAAACCAAACAAAGTCGTTATAAGGGGTAAACTTATTTGTCAGTCATTTTGATAGAGTAGGTGGTTAAATTCCAGTGTAATGACCCTTATCTCGATTAATGAGGGGCAGACTTCCACTGGTAAAATGCTGATCCTCTACAGCTTTGGGCTAAATCACAAACCTGAGATGCCAGAACAGATCCGCGTACACAGAGGAGAACGCATAATGTACACTGGAATTATTTACTCCTATTCAGCCTGAGTTAATGAAATTTTCAACAGCAGTATCGAAGACAGGTCAGTCATGCATGCTTCTTAATAAAATCCAATAACCCAACAGTTATAAATAAAATGGTGATTACAGTCCCTAGACTGTAACATCCAATTAAATGGTTAGTTGGGGGGACAAGGAACTTTCCTAATATATGTTCAACTGCCTTCCACACCATATTTATAAATATATGAAATCCGCTAATGCAGAACAAAAGTTTTCAGGATTACCCCATTTTACATACGCTTGGATTCTAGACAGGCCTGGGGTCCGAAAAATGTATGGAGACGCAATAATAAAGACTGTGTTTGCAAAGTAGCCAATATCCTGTGATTTAGGTATTAACAGCAGAGTGCATTCAGAGGAAGAAGTGAATAAAAAAGGTAGGAAGACCGTGTATACCATTCATAAAGGGGATTAGACTGATTCATTTGGGAGGATGATTGTCATGAGACAAAGGGGGAAAGATTCAATGAAATTACTTCTTTATCCTCCTCATGTGAAAGATACTACAAGGTGTCCCAAGAACAGTCTCAGACTCAAGCAGAGTTAATCAATCAACAGTCTTGCTATTGGTTGTATTTATTTTTTCCCGCGAAAAGGAGACATAGAAGAAAAGCTGATTTTAGGGTTGAAAATTTTTCTGCACATATTCATGTTTTCCCCTCTCCATTTCTCTTGAAGGACTAGCTCTAGTTATATGAAATTATGTACATTCTAGTTGTAATTCACATAGAGGAGCATGTTAAAAGTGAGACTTTCTTTGAGAAAGATATGGCTCAAGAAATTTTGCTTAGTTATATATCTGGATGTAGCTTGATAATTAACCAATCCTTGGTAAAACATTGCCTCCTAAATAGACATAAACAAAACAATCATAAAAAAATACAGTGTAATTGTGTTCTTTATCTGAAGCCTCTATCAAGAACAACTAATAATCTTATTAGTAAGAAGCTATTAATATTAAAGAGGGAGCAAAGTGAGGGGGGAAGGAAAGTACAGCCTGAAGTTTGGAAAGGTAAAATCTGTAACCCCAGGTATCCTGGAGCTGATGGTCTATATTATGTCACAAGATGAAATAAAAAGTTTGGTAAACACGACATGATTCATATCCTGGTACTAAACTCAAAACACCTAGAAATAAGTAGAATAAGCAAAAATATTCAATGAAACATCAGACCCTGCTTTCTGATGCACCTTGAACTTGCTTTGTTTTGTATTCCACTGGAATGAGTTTTTGCATTCCAAGGAGGAAATATTTCTTGCCTGTTACAAAACAAAGATATTTAAAAATGCTGGATATGAAAACCCCGTATCTCACATACAGCACCAGTCATCACAAATTAATAATAAAGAAGGGAAGCATAACAGCCGAATGTATAACAGCCAAATGTATAACAGCAGCTGTTAAACACTACAAGGCAGTTCTTACGTTGTCAAGCGAGAGATGTACTTACTGGATCGTGTGTTGTGAACAGTTGCAAGTGCACAAAGTGCTCTCTTCAGGTCTATAGCTTATGAAGAAGCTTCAAAAACTTCAGAAGTGTGGATTCAAGTTTAATATATAAAGCCCATAGTTAAAATCCAAGTGTGCAAGACTAAACGCCCGTTGAAAAAATTTACCTATTAATATAGGGATTTGAACAGCCTAAATACTGACATCAAGGATGAGCTTTTGTGGCCAAAGGGAATATAAAACTACTGAGTCAGACTGGTATGTTGTCCTCAGCCTGTGGTAGCTGGGCCACAAATACAGGTTAATCATCCTGCAGTTGCTTTGACTAATAGAAGTGGACATTTTAGCTAAGTCAGAAGTTCATGCCAATTATAGTATTTGAAGTGGGGTTGAGAACTATGTTTTCAGATCTGTAGCTTGGAAAAAGATTTTAGCATAAGAACAGATGATTTACAAATTTGTTTTTGTAGTCTGCTGAAATAAAACAGAATAACTCCATCAATCTGTTTGCAATTCCACAAATTTATTTGTAGTAATTACTTTGGAGTCCTGTCAGGATAATGTTTTCCCCATGGCATACTGAGGACTTATTTTTCTGGAAAAAAAAGGAAGGACAGTGATGGTACACCCTGAACAAAGAGATCATAAGATTTTTAGGGCATGTTAGCTCCCAGTGTAATTTCCAGCAGTTGCTGCAGGATGGCACCACTGTGGGTTTCCTCCCGTCTGCTGATGATTTTGCTATGTACAGTTGTGGAGTGTGATGAGAGAAAGAAGCCAGTTTGTGGCTTTCCATTAATTCAGCCTTCATTTTAGGAAGTAAGGAGTCAGCAAACTTTATCTTGTTTCTTGGCAGGGCCTAGGGAGGAAGGGGATGTCATTAATGACTTCGGTAAATTCTTCCTTTATTCTATCTAGACCATTTTTTTTCTACTGAATTGCTACATTGGCATTGTCAAAACTATCCAGGATGATCTGAAAGGATCAAGAACGCCATCACAACTGAACATCCTGGCCTTTCCCCTGCATTGTCCTCGGGAAGTGGAAATTATAGAAGTTTTACAGAGTCAGATGTAAATAAAATACATGCCTTGAAATAATTCAGCCAGTTAAATAAAAATTACTCATCTTGTGACAGGAGGGAGACAATTCAGCAGCCATGGAATCTTCACAGAAAATAAGGCTGAAGTTGTAGGTAAATTCAGCCCCACAGAGAGGAGGGTCAAGGTGGCTTGGGCCCTATGGTGAGGAGAGTTGAGGTGGTTTAGCCCCTGTCGGGTCTGGCATGAGCTGGCAGAAGCTTCCAGAAGGCACTGCAGGTATTGGGGCTTGTTGCGGAGTGCCTGCAAACCTGAGCTGTTTGTTTGGCTTCCCACTGGCCTGTGTGGAAGTCTGTGACCCACTTCTTGCAACACCCCAGCACACAAAGATACCTCCCTAACTGAGGTCTAGTTTCATTTCCAAGAATCATTTCTTAATATTCTTATCTTGATTTTCCCTTTTCTTTCCTCTCTCATGCTGGCCAGTCTGAGGACGAGTCTGTAGTAACTCTCTTCCCCAGCCCTGTTCCTCCCAAGCCTGGCTGTTCTCCATCTCAAACATAATGTCCATAGAAAAGTCATCTTTCTCATAGTTCATAGATTCATAGAATACTTTGGGTTGGGAGGGACATTTAGAGGTCACCTAGTCCAACCCCCCTGCAGTGAGCAGGGACACCGCTAACTAGATCAGGTTGCTCAGAGCCCTGTCCAACCTGGCCTTGAATGTTTCCAGGGATGGGGCCTCCACTACCTCTCTGGGCAACCTGTTCCAGTGTTTTACCACCCTCATTGTAAAGAATTTCTTCCTTATATCTAGTCTAAATCTACCCTCCTTTATTTGAAAACCATTACCCCTTACCCTGTCACAGCAGGCCTTGCTAAAAAGTTTGTCCCCATCTTTCCTATAGGCCCCCTTCAGGTACTGAAAGGCCGCAATCTGGACTCCCTGCAGCCTTCTCTTCCTGCTGGCCACGCTTCTCCCGATGCAGCCCAGAGTATGGTTGGCCTTCTGGGCTGCCAGCGCACACTGCTGGCTCATGTCCAGCTTTTCATCCATCAGTATCCCCAAGTCCCTCTCGGCAGGGCTGCTCTCAATCCTTTCTTCCCCCAGCCTGTAGTGATACTGGGGGTTACCCTGACCCAGGTGCAGGACCTTGCACTTGGCCTTGTTGAGCCTCATGAGGTTCACACAGGCCCACCTCTCCAGCCTGTCCAGGTCTCTCTGGATGACATCCTGTCCTTCTGGTGTGTCAACCACACCACTCAGCTTGGTGTCATCTGCAAACTTGCTGAGGGTGCACTTGATCTCGCTTTCTAAGTCATTGATGAATATATTAAACAGCACTGGTCCAGTACAGACCCCTGAGGGTCACCACTCTCCATCTGGACATTGAGCTGTTGACCACTACCCTCTGGACGCGACCATCCAACCAATTCCTTATGTGCTGAACAGTCCACCCATCAAATCCATAGCTCTCCAATTTAGAGAGAAGGATGTTGTGGGGGACCATGTCAAAGGTCTTACAGAGGTCCAGGTAGATGACATCCATTGGTTTTCCCTTGTCCACTGATGCCTGCATCATAGAAAGCCACTAGGTTAGTCAGGCAGGACTTGCCCTTGGTGAAGCCATGCTGGCTGTTTCGAATTACCTCCCTGGCCTCCATGTGCTTTAGCATAGCTTCTAGGAGGATCTGTTCCATGATCTTCGCAGGCACAGAGGTGAGGCTGACAGGTTGGTAGTTCCCGGGGTCCTCCTTTCTACCCTTTTTAAAGATGGGCACAATTAAAGGTAAGAGGAATATATTCCTCCCCCATCACTCACCCAAACGTACTTTGAGATTTATATTCCTACACTTGTCTCTGCAGCACTTTTCCCCAGACAGTAGAAGCATTTCTAAATTACTCAGCTCCCCGCAGTGGGATCCAACAGGATTTCTTTACGGTGGTTTTCTTCTTGTATCCAGAGGCTCCTGGGGAGCCTGTGACAGATAGAGACACCTGGAGATGGGGGGACAGTGCCAGGGGCTGCAGCATAACCCCATGTCCTCACAGGCACCTCCATCACGGCCACTGAGCAGGGTGCTCCCAAGGGGGACCTTGGAAGGGGAGCAAAAAGGAAGCTCACCCTTGTTTTATTATTAAGATGTTGTCTTAGAAGGAAACAAGCAAAACCAGATTTCTTTAATTGTAGCTAATTGTTCTGGTTTTCATAGTAGAGTCATTTCACTAGTTGCAGGTAACTCTTGAAATGAAGCATTATCACCTATGTTGTCTGCAGGTTTGATGACATGGTGTAACAAAACATGAACTCTCCTACCCAAGTGTAGTGAAAGCCATGAAAAGTAAAAATATAAACCTACGAACACCAATTTTTCTTGAAAAGAAGCACAGAAAATGTAATAAACAAGGGAAATAAATTTTCCATTAAGTCTTTTTATGTCTTTTTTATTTTATTTCTAGGGTTTTTTCTTAAGTATCTTCTACTGTTGAACATAGGCTGCTTTCTCGAACGTCCTTTGAGGGCATCTCCAGGCTCCTCTGAGGGTACGGTATTTTTGCTGAGACCACTACTCCAGTTTGTGTCTTCCAAGCAAAATTTGTTTCTCAACAGCAGTATCTGGCCATCCTAGCCATCCAGCTCCATTGCCGTGGGAGCACACCTGTGCTGTGTGCTGCTCAGTGCAGAGCAGCAGACCTGCCATCCTAGGCTGCGTTGATGGAGGGGTATGGATCTCCTGCATTTTCTGTGCCACTTGGGAACAGTCTTGTATGTAAGGCTGCACAGCAGACATATAACAGTGGTGTGGTCTGGAATCATGTTTTCTGGACAAACCCATGGGGATACATCAGAAAAGACTGGGCGAGGCGGAGGAAACAGTCATGATTGCAGGTTTGAGAAGACTGGCATGGAGATGAGAGCATGGGATGGGAGAAAATGCAATGTCATCATACTCTGGTCTGACACCAGTAAATTGAAATCTTTTGTCATCTGCTCTCTCTCTGGAGCTGAGCATCCTGTTTAAACCCACCTGGCAGCCCTGAGGCAGGGTGACACTTCTGCAGGAAATACGCTGCAAGAATCCCTTCATGTGCTCTTCCCTGTCTCACCACTAACTGACATCTCAAAATCTTGTCCCACACCCTGCAGATAGTACTACAGCTCGCTGCAAGGTCAATTCTTAATCTGTATAGGGTAGCTAAAAACTCAGTTTGCATGCTGAGCTGGCAGATGGGGATGGAGCAGACATCTGACATTAAGCCTTGTAAATCTTTTTTCTCATTCGTAAGCATTGCGTAACTCATCAGCAGATTTTTGTGTAACAGAAGTCCCTCATTGGTTTCAAGCCCGTACAGCACGGGTGCTGTAACACAGGCTTCTGAGTGGTTCTCACTGCTTTTTCCTGTTTTCCAAGCAAATGGGCTGTTGTTCCTAGAAGCACTACTTTTGCCAAGAATGGTAACCACAAAAATTGCTGCGTACGTCACAGATTCAGAGGGCACAGACAGCAAGTCTCTTGCTTGTCAGGGTAGACAAGAAAAGAAGCTTGAGGCCCTGGGTTACCTTAGTGGGGAGGTGGCCAGCCGTCTGAGCTAGCGTGGGAAGAGTCCACCACAAGAAACATGACACTGGCAGTGGTTTTGCTGCTGCCAGTAAGGACCACAGAGTGCCACAGAACAGAGCATTTCTTGGCCTGACTTTGTTGTTAAGGTTTAAATGAAAAATACACCTTCCTCCTCCAGATTAACTTTGCCCAGTTTGAGCTTCATAATGATTATAAAGAGCACTGACAGTAATCTCAACCAATAACAAGAAATGAACTTTGTGGGAAAGAAGAAAAACATGCCAGCACACAAAGCATTAAAAGGCAGGGGGACCTAGTGCATACTTCTAAATATTTTTTCAAATTTATGTAATTTTCTGTCCTGTTTAAGATACACAATACTGCTGGGGAGAAAGCAGGTTTGTACAAATGCTTTGTTCTGGGCTCAATCCTGCCATGGTGCTGAGCAAAAGAGCTTTCAAGGTGCCAATGGACCTCCCGCAGATGCTGAGCCTATGCTTGGAATAGCTCTCTGACCATGCTGGAGAGACTGACTTCAAGTCAATGGTAATTTGCTTCTACATCCATTATATGAAAGCCAAAGCACCTTTATATTCCTTAATCAGCAAAGCACAACTTAGGCCTTCAGCTTTCCATGACATACAAGTTGCATTCCCTCAGTTTCTTTCTTCTTTTCTTCTTTGTTTGGTTGAGATCTTCAGGACTGAAGTATTTCCTTGCTTTCTTAGAGTGTATCACCCAGACACTTCATCTGACTGCTAAATTTTAGTAAGTTCATCCCTTTCACACTTTAAATCTGTTACTTAGCGTCCTATAGAAGCATTAGCATTCTGTGAAAGGAATTCAGTTATTTAATATAAATCACTAGCTGCTTTTCAAATGAGGTAGAAAGTATCCCTCTGTGTTTTTTCATACAGATTTGAGTAAATAAATATTTATCTACATCTCAGATGCATTAATTTCACAGAACTCCCACGGTTTCACCCCTACTAAATTTTACAAGGTTCTTCTGTATACCTTTAAATGTTTTAGAGATCCTTTGGAAGTGAAAATAAAACACCATGATTATAACTGTCACGAGAAATGAATGATAATATACTGTGTCATCCACTTATACATAACTGAAAAAGAATATGAAACAAAAGCTTCAGATTAAAATAAAGCTAAAAAAACTATTCACAGATTTTATTGCCCATGTAGGTCATTACCTAGCAACTGTAGCTACTCTGTATTGTTTGTCACAGCTTTCTTTTCTCTTTGCTGTATAAATAATAAGTTTGCTTTTAGAAAGAAGGGATGAAAGCAGTTGGAATAATTTGTTTAGGAAAGCAGACCACAACAAAATCAGGGAAGTGGTAAGTGCAATATTTGAGAAAATATTCTTAGTCTAAGAAAATAATCTAAGAGTGTTGGACGGAGTAACCTCTAAGAGAAGCAAATAAAGTACAGAAATGGTGTAAAGCCAAACTCTTCTGAAGGAAGAGAAAGGTCAAAAGAAGATACCATTATACTTGAAGATACCTGAGAATAAGAAGAAATCAAATAAGAAGTGGAAACACTACCAGGTGTGAATGTAAAGTAACAGCAGTAGCATCTGGGCACAAAATGAGAAAGATTAAGACATGAAATCACTTCTGATTTTTAGGCATCATATAAAGCAACAAGTGTAGACCATACAGTTAAATCAGAAATAAAAAAAAAAAAGGCAAAGGAAACTTGGCTCTGTTGCTTAGCAGGTGAAGGACCCAGGTGGGGAAGTGGATCATCAATGTATGAACATCATCCATCAGGTGGGAGCACAATGGATTCCCAGGGGGACTATGAATTCCATGTAGTAGCCTACCTCCTGGGTCTGTTTTTATTCAACATTTTCACCAAAAGCTGGATGGAGGAATGGGGAGTAAGACAGAATGTGCCACCACATGTGCTTATACACATCCTGGATGGCTTTCTCTATCAAGGAACTTGACCATCATTTGTTCTTTTGGTTTTTTTTTTTTACTTTTTTTTCAGATGCGTTTCTTTGCTCTTAAAGGTGCAGGAACCAATGTATAGTAAATACTTGAAGTGCTGTAGGGTTTGGCAAACTGATGAGTACATTTGTGTCTCTAAGACTCTACATTTGATAAAATATAATAATCAAGCAAAGATGAGCAGGCAGACTATAGCAGCAGCAATGATGTTGCAGCTACTCCTGGAAAATGCTGTTTCTCTGTTTTTCTGTGATAGAACCTAAAACACATTTGGTACAATCTTAATTAATATGAATGTAAACATGAGTAAGGCACTATATGATCTCTGGCCAATAAATGGCATCACATAACTAATGAGAAAACCTGAAGAAGAGCAGACTGAGAAGGGATGTCATCAATACATACAAATATCTTAAGGGCAGAAGTCACGAGGACAGAACCAGACTCTTTGCAGTGGTGTCCAGCAACAGGACAAGGGGCAATGGGTACAAACTGAAACATAAGAGGTTTGAGTTGAATATGAGGAAAAACCTCTTTACTCTGAGGGTGACGGAGCACTGGAACAGGCTGCCCAGGGGGGTTGTGGAGTCTCCTTCTCTTGAGATATTCAAAGCCCGCCTGGATAAAGTCCTGTGTAACATGCTCTAGGAGAACCTGCTTTAGCAGGGCGGTTGGACTAGATGATCTCCCGAGGTCCCTTCCAACCCTTGCAATTCTGTGATTCTGTGATACTGAAATGCTGAAGGGTGGCCACAGGCAGGAGGATGGGCTCTGGACACTGCTCCCACCGTAGATCTGAAGCCAAAGTTGGAGTCTCAGGCAAAGGAGAGACCTGCTGTATGTCTTCTTCCTAGAAGGACTTTGTTTAACTTGTGAATAGCTGCTGCTCCTCCTTCTTCTGAATATTACAGGTGGTGAAAATTCCCTTATTTTGCAATTTAGCAATATTCTGAAAGACATTTTGAGGGGGGTCTTATGATATAAAGTACAGATGGATTTTGGTTTATTTGATTTCTTACATCTTTACAGCAGATCGCTGTATACCATCTCTAAGATCACAAGCTCTCACTTCATTCAGGAACAGGCAGTCACTTACTGTGCCAGAATAAACTAATGACCACATGAAATGATTGCTCTCAGAATTTCCGAACAGTGAAATTCCTACATTATAGCTAATATACCAGCAAGAAAGAGTGATACTTCCTTTAAGGATAAATTTCTTTGCCCAGGTGGCACATAAAATTAAAATACTTGGATGAATCAAACCAGTAGGACTAACAAGCTGATATTGCCAATGGTTTGGGGTCAAAAATATATCAGTAATAAAAAAAATAATCTTTGGTCTTCCTAGGATTTCAGATTATTTGCCTCTCATAATACACAGATATTGATTCAGACTTGTAAGTAAGATAACAAAGCTGGAAGCCATGCTGCTCAGAGAGGGGTTGCTGAGGCACACAGTTTTGTGCAGTGGCTTTGTCTTTTATCCTTATGGTGTATTTTATGATTAATAATGCATATAGGGTATAATGTGGGTCCGATGGTCCATCCTTAATTCCTCTTCTTAAATGCAGTGTGATTCAATGTAATTAATACATAAGGCAGAAGTACAAGAGGGAATATTTTTCTCCTCAGGTATCCACCTATAGCATTATTCAGTAAATAAGAGTCATACTGAACACTTAATTTTTAAGCAGTGGGTATTGCAAACAGGTTTTGCCTTAGCTTTAGCCCATCTGGTCTGAAAGCTTCAATTGTTCTGCTCTTTCTCTGGAATCCTTTCTCATCACATACTTACTTTTGAAGCAAGCTCAAGGTGTTGTATTAAAAAACAAACATTCACTAAATTCTGATCTAAGAATAACTGTAAAAAATATAAAAATGCATGTTTACCAATGTCTTTAGAGCTGTCCTGTGGTTCTGCTATGAATTAAGTCTGTTTGGCTTTGGGAAACCACTGATGGGAGCCCAGAAGGATTTAATGTGTTCTATTTGCAGGATCCACTTCTTTGGCTGTAATAAGTTTAGATGGGAACAAAGAACACAATTTTGGCCTCAGCTGTTCCCAGAATTAGCTTATTTTGGGTAAGATTGGTAGTATTTGACACAATGCCAACATCTGAAGAATAATAAATATTATGAATGTGTTTCTAGGAGCAATCTGAGTGTCATCACAGCTATATAGTCATGCAAGAGGGTGGGATCCCTCTCTGAGCTTCACAGATTCAAAGTCTGATCCTGTCCTTCACAGGACTTGGTGTACCCACACTGGTAACATAGTATCATCATAGAATCATACCATGTTTTGGGTTGGAAGGGACCTTTAGAGGCCATCTAGCCCAACCCTCATCATTTGCAGTTCCAGGTCCCAAAAGGACAAACAAAAAAAGGATGAGGAGAGAGGGTATAATACAAAGTAGTAAAATTGATAAGAGAAGTAGTTTATTTCATATATTTAATTCAGGTAATAAGAAAAGTGATGACACATCCCACAAAAAAAAACAGAATAAGAAGTAAAATGAGCAGTAAATCTTGAATTCTGACTTTTTAGCCTTAAACAGAGAGCTCTGACTTTGCTACTGCCTGGAATTCAGAAGAAAAATATTTTTCCAATTAGAGATGGAGAGTCAAACCAGTCATTAAACACTGCTATAAACGTTCTGGAACAGGTTGCCAAGCACCAACTGACATTGAATCTGGGGTGTTGTCGCATGGCTTTGTGCTGAACTGAGCAATACAAAGCAGGAATTATTTTAACCTGGAGCACTGATTAATGTCCATTACTTAACACAGAAATGTAACAAAATAATATAACTGTAGTCCTTTTACAATATAGAGCTAATTTTGTCTGTTCATTGCTCTGATTTGTGTTCCAGATTACTCCTGGCTCTAAAAGCAAAAAGAAAACATGAACTGCAGTGGTTGCAATTTAGGAGAACTCTTGTTTGAGTGTCTGTGAGTGGTAAATGCAGGGCTACACAGAAATTCCCTGGCTGCAAATCAGAGCCCAGTCCAGCTGCCTGCCAAAAGGGGGTGAGTGGTTTTACTTCAGTTTGTTTTCGCCAACCCATTTTGTTCATGAAAAGTTACCTGGAAATACAGAAACCTGGATATAATATGCTGCAATTGAGTCAAGGCTCTTCTCTCCAACAAAGAGGTAGCCCTCTGCTAGAATCATAATGGAAATCATAAAAATAAGAGATGGGGAGGACTATTGTCATGATTCATCTCATCCATCCTCCCTGCCAAC
This sequence comes from Egretta garzetta, assembly GCF_000687185.1. Taxonomy (NCBI): domain Eukaryota; kingdom Metazoa; phylum Chordata; class Aves; order Pelecaniformes; family Ardeidae; genus Egretta; species Egretta garzetta. Next base: position 318,577 of record NW_009260174.1, on the reverse strand, counting down.
ACAGGATTATTACCAACCGTGCCCAAATTAGAGTTTTGTGCCAAGTAGGTTTTAGGAAGCCTGAAGTTTGTAGAATTTTCTGTGGAAAAATATCATATTTATTTTTCAACTGTGCAATGTCATTGTTAATTACACCTATGCCAATCACTTGTAAAATGTCCAAATATCCTCATTCTTCTCAACAGCATGAAAATAAACTGATTATCCAGCTTTGACCAAAACTTGTGCTCTTGGTTGGATGCTCCAGGCCCCAAGATATAGAGATGATAAGGATAACTGAGCAGTGACGTATGTGCTAAGAATTTTGGTTCGTTGGGAATTATAGGACTTCATGGACACTGATGAATTTCCTACTTTTTTTTTTTTTTTCCAATACAGGGTAATGAGTTACCTTGTCAAAGGTATCTAACAATTCATACATGCATCTAACTGGATTTTAAAAAATGTGGAGGCAGCAATGGGAGCTGGGTGCTCAAGTTCTCTACATATTTGACACCAATCTGCAAAGTAAGCATTGGCATATTTTTAAGACCAGTCATGTTCTGTTCAACAATTCAATTACCAAATTAAGTCAAATACTGAATAGAAACTTCCAGGAAAGACTGATGTTTGTGGCTGGAATGTCTATATGGAATTACAACAGCTTTTAAAGTCTGTGCTATGCCCATGATAAAACTTTTAGTGGAACAAATCTAGAATTGTCAGGAAAAAATACATTACTTTTGTATTGTTGTTCTATTATACTATACATATATGGTATCCAAACACTTTATAAACATATACATATGTATAAAGTATTTATATACTAGAGCTAGGGAAAGGGAATTATGCTCAAGAAAGCCAATATTAGGATTCATAAACTCTGGGGTTTAGTCCCGGGTCTAATCAACTGCATCAGTCTGCTCTTTCTGATGAGAGTCTTCCTTGTTTTACCACAGTTTGACCATGAACAGTTGTAGCAGTGTGGTTTTTGAGACCTTATGCTATTCTCACAAGTAACCAAGGTGAGGGTTAGACTTTTATATGACAGTAGACATGGACAATTGCCAAGGAAAAAGAGAAAAAAAGGGCCTGATTATAAAATCCTTTTGAGCAGCTTTATACATATGAACTATTCTACAGAAGCAAACAGGCTTATATATGTGTTCAAATTTTTACAGGATTAGAAACACTAACCTTCTGAAAACCCTACAGCAGAAGAGTTCATAAGTTAAAACGACTGCATTTAAGAAGGCTGAAGAGTGACAGCCCTTTTTCCCTGGGCGGCCGAGGGCTGGGCCCTCCATCAACCCTGGCTCCCCCCAGTGACATGGCGGCCGTGTCACAGCGGGCAGAATGCTGGTGCTGGCCGTGTCACAGGGGGGCGGCGACACGGCCGCCCAGCACGGCTCTGGAAACGGCTGGG
>NW_009260174.1:283135-316713 GCF_000687185.1 Egretta garzetta | reverse complement strand
CTCTCTGGCTAAAACTGCCCTTGACATAAAATTTTCTGATTCTGGAGCCATTGGCTGCTGCTTCTGCTTTGTGTGGTCTTTTGGGGGAAAGCTCTGGGGCCTTTTTCTTATTGTCATAGAATCATAGAATGGTTTGGGTTGGAAGGCACCTTTAAAGATTATCTAGTCCAATCCCCTGCCATGGATAGGGACATCTTTCACTAGATCAGGTTTCTCAAAGACCCATCCTGCCTGGCCTTGAACACTTCCAGGAAGGGGGCATCCACAGCTTCTCTGGGCAACCTAGTCCAGTGCCTCACCACCTCACAGTAAAGAATTTCTTCCTAATACCTAATCTAAATCTACCCTCTTTCAATGCAAAACCATTACCCCTCATCCTATCACTACACTCCTTGATAAAGAGTCCCTTCCCATATTTTCTCTAGTCCCAATTTTAAGTATTGAAAGGGTGCAATAAGGTTTCCCCAGAGCCTTCTCTTCTCCAGGCTGAACAAGCCCAACTCTCTCAGCCTGTCCTCATAGGAGAGGTGCTCCAGCCCTTGGATCATTTTTGTAGCCCTCCTCTGGACCTGCTCCAACAGTTCCATGTCCTTCTTGTGTTGAGGGCTCCAGAGCTGGACGCAGTACTCCAGGTGAGGTCTCACCAGAGCAGAGTAGAGGGACAGAATCACCTCCCTCGACCTGCTGGCCATGCTTCTCCTGATGCAGCCCAGAGTATGGTTGGCCTTCTGGGCTGCCAGCGCACACTGCTGGCTCATGTCCAGCTTTTCATCCATCAGTACCCCCAAGTCCTTCCCTGCAGGGCTGCTCTCAATTCACTCATAGCCCAGCCTGTATCCAGATATAAGTTGGTGGGTTTGATTATTGTTCTGAAACCTCCCTAAAGCACAAATCTATGGAGATTTTCTATCTGCTTCTCATTTCCATTAGGAGTCAGTTGCATATTCATCCCAAGCTGCATAGCTCAGCAGTAGCATCAGCAAGGAAAAGAACCATATTCCATTTCCTTTGAAATTCTGTCTACTGCAGCATGGTTTGACCACTTATATCAGTTCACAAGTCAGTATATTATAGAATGTTTTCTAAAACAATAAAATCCTTAAGTGTCATCCTTACTCTGTGAGAAAGTTTGCAGAAGTACTAGAATTTTAAAGTACCCAGGTGATTGTTGACTGTATTTTGATGATATTCTTGCAACAGCCATGCTATATTAAAAAATGTAGGATGAAAGTCAATGGGGAAGTCTGGCTATATGGACAGGGACAGAAGAGTGGCTTAACTGGCCTGTCAAGCTGGTTTTATGGTTTATTTCAGTTTCTATAGAGTAGTGGCACAGCCTACGGTATGGAAGTATGCAGTGAGTATATAAAATGTTCAAATTCTAAGATTGTTTTAAATTTTTTTTATTTTAGCAGCTGTGGCAGAGTTCCACAAGAATTATAGGATGTTAATATTAGATATTTAAGATCACTGAGCATGGGAACTTTGTTTTGTTGTAAAAGCATAGTGCACATTGATATTCCACATGAAAAAGAAGTGGAAGAGTAATAAACAGGTTTTTTTTGCATTCTTAGCATTTAGCATACATATTGGTGTGAAGCAAACCCCAGTTCAATGGGACAAGATCTGACTGTCTCCAGATAAGAGAGTATAATTTGTATTCCTTTTTATCTGGTCATCATTTAGTTATAGGTAAAAAATTATATTGTCTTCCATTCTAAATTTTATTTTCAACTCTTGGGTTTTTTTTGTGTTAGGGACAGATTTGTAAGCGTTTAAGGAGTTAGGTACTAAGGTGCTCTGAGAAAACTCCATTTCTGTGCCCTGTTGGTCTAAATGCTTTGGGTCACAGGAGACTACATTCTGTTGACTTTCAGTCAAGGCTACACACTTGAGACAGCAAAAATGACAGAGATTCACATTATCCATATCCTTGAGTAACTCAGAGAAACCATAAAGCTGGCTTATCTAATGAAGTTTACCAGAATCAGATGCTTTCATATGGTTCTGAATTCCATGTGACTAGATCACATTTCAAAATGAGACTTAATCCAGGAACTCATTTAAATGTTGTAGGGATGCTTGCCCTACACACAAACATTATTTAAAAGGCTGTTTTCATTCATTTTGTCCTTGTGCTGAAATAAATACCACAACAAATATAGACAGAAACAGATGGACTTGTAGTCTTGCTACACCTAGCTTTGCTATGCTTATTTCCTGTTTAGTCTAGAACTAAAAGGGGAAAAAACAGTGGCTTGCAAAAGAATGAGTCTCATTTTCACCCTTTTCAGGTGTTGAGACAATCCAGCTTCCACTGGGTTCCAGGGAGTCACATCAGGGCGGTGCCCGGGGGGGTCTGGGTCCCAAGGCTGAAGCCAAGGGGACCCCTTGTGGTGGGGTTTTGCCATCTTGGAACTGCTGCTCACCATCTTTGTTAAAATGTTAGTTAACAAAATCAGTTGGTGTCTCCGGGCTCCTTGCATGCTGCTACTTGTTAGTTTGGGGAGGAAGGAGGCTGCTTCATTTTCTTTCCACTGTTATGATAATTTTATTGTTTTTACACTGGAAAAATGAATTTATTTAAAACCTTCACAGCATTTCAATGCTGCTCCAATATAAAAAAAAAAAAAATTATTTAGCACCAGGTACTACTCTTGGAGAACTAGATAAAAGAATATCTATATCTCCATAGCTAGAATCACTAGGTAAAACTCTATTGCCGGTGTTATCCGGAGTTTAAAACTACGTGGTCATGTTGGTTGCTCCTGTCCTTAATATGTATTTGATACATTCACAGAAGCAAATTACATGCACAAATTAAGAAATCATGAAAAAAAAAGCAAAAATAGGCATGAAGTTCATGGCTTTCAGGCAGATAATATTTAGCAAAGGACAGTATAATTTCGTTGTTTCACAGTGTCATAGACAAGATATGGCTATTTTTATGGTTAAACAAATTTCTGAAGGTGTACGAGGTTACTAACTCACTATAGCAGTCTGGATTCTCTTGGATCAGTGGAAGAATACAATGTTTAAACAAAAAAAATGGGCACCACTGATAGATGAAAGGAGGTTGTAGAGAGATGGGTGTTGGTCTCTTCTCCCAGGTAATGGGCGATAGGACGAGGGCAAATGGCCTCAAGTTGCACCACAGGAGGTTTAGATTGGTCATTAGGAAAAATTAACTCACCAAAAGGATTTTCAAGCTTTGGAAGGGGCTGCTCAAGGAAGTGGTTGAATCTCCATCCCTGGAGGTATTTAAAAGATGGGTAGACGAGGTGCTTAGGGACATAGTTTAGTGGTGGGATGGCAGGGTTAGGTTAACAGTTGGACTTGATGATCTTAAAGGTCTTTTCCAACCTAAACGATTCTATGATTCTATGAACCTACCTGGGTCTCAGCTGCAGGACCTGAAGTCTTGATAAAAAGAGGATGGAATAGCAGACAAAAGTTGGGACAGGAAGGAGGCACAGATATTTGGTTGGTAGAAAAAATAGGTGAGAGCAGAATAGGTAAGGTCAAAGTTCAGTGGTATAGAGTGCCATACATCAACTTCTTACTTTGAAACAGAACTACCAAATGGACATAAAATATTTCTGTATTTCTTTAGGCTTGCAACTATACTCACCCTTAAAACAACAAAAATATTTATAATCTGGGAAGGGGTAATGCTGAATAACAAATCACAGCCTTGTTACTGATAGTGAGTCGACATGTGTAACTGGGCTGTCTTAAAACAACACTCTTGTAACCAAGTTGTATATAGACATCACCCACTCTGAAGTGAAAAAGTTGGCAGCTACCACGAGAATACTTAATAAAATTGTGCAGCACCCAAGTAGGTCAAAACCGCGGTACTACTGCAATCATAGACACAGGGTTTTCTAAGACAGGGTGTGACTAAAGTGGTTCCAGTTTATTTCTAAATTGCATGGGCCGCATGATGTTATGCTTTGACTTCTGAATCAAAGCCTTGGTTACAGAACAAGCAATAGAAAAGTGTCTTTCTTACAGGAGATGTGCATATTAGGCAATGAAGAAAATTAATAGAACACATTGTTAAATGATACACATCTTGCAGCATTTTCTGTAGAAGTCTCCTTTCAAAATTTCATAAGGAACCACAGCCTTCTGAGTTTTCTGGGCTTGCCTATCATAGGACTGATGCACTGTAAACACCATTACATAATGCTTACTCAAAACAAAGACTGATGCAGTGCATCAGTGACACATCAAGGCTGGGAAAATACTAAACATTTGTCAGCAAGCACCTCCAAATGAGTTATGAATTTCAAAATGGACTGCATTTCTTACTCAAAATCTAATAAACAACTTTTGTGAACTTTCTGGCAGCAAGACCAGTTCATATGAGGTTATGAAGGTGGTTTCCACAGGAATAAAAAGATAAATGGGGGGTGGGGGGAGGAGGAAATACCCTCCAGAACATGCCATAGACCTCAAGAACAAAACTTTCATGGGCTCCCTTTACCCTATACCCGGAACAGTAACTCTGGCCCAAACAGTCTGTGCAGGGATGCTGACCTACCTGGTCCCTGTGCACTGGGCCCTGTAACAATGGAAAAACTCACATTCTGAACAGAAAAGTAAGGATCTTTCCAATAATGAGGTTACTTTAGAAAGAAAAATCTGTATGAGATAAAGGAACTACTATTATTTTAGAGGACAAACTATTTGCATTTTTTATTTACTGTAAAGCTTCACAAGTGAAACGCTCCTTAGATTTTTCAAGTTAGAGAGAAGCAATCAAAGTAAAGTTAGGATTTTCTTTGAAATCAGCTCTTTTTATAGATATCAGGTGAAGCCATAGGAGCATTTAACACTTTGTCCTACGTAGATAGCAAGTAAAATTCACACTTGAGCAACATTCACTCTGCAGCAGTGTTAAGAAACCCAACCTAGCCCAAAATAGGCTAGTCTGAGTAGAAGCGGGATGTGTAAATGTGATTCTTCATGTGAAGTAATTTCTCCTGCTTTTGTTTTACTCTGTTTTTCTACAAACCATACAAAAAAAAGTTAAAGTTCTTAAAAGGTTTTCTATGTCTGTATGTCTCCTAAAATAGAAAAAAATTGCAAAAGACAATAAAAAAATAATGAATGGAAAAGGAAATATGCTTGGTCACAGTCTTTTTACTGTTGTTAAAAACAACATGTCTTTCTCCCTGGTGGCCTAGCTTCTCAGCCCATTCTCCTACCTGTGACAGTTCCTTTAATCTGTTAATTCCAGTTTTACTACAGTTGCTGAATTTCCACAGGCCTTGGGCATTTATTTCATGAACAATATTAAACTGAGATGGACTGGACCATATCTCCAAGGGAATTCCAAGTGCTGAACAAAGTAGTTTTAGTAGCTCTTTCTTCTGTACGAGAGCTGATCCTGTATGCCCTGCTTAGGTTTGGTTGCAGGATAGCTAGTGATGCCATCTCCCACAGGAAATGGCCAGTGACCCATCTGCTCTAGCTTCCAACAGTCTGGTGAACTCATTTGGTGTCTCACATCCAACAAGTTTACTCATCTGACAGACTATGCTGAATATGTTCAGTTATAAATCTTTTTTCTTCTGTTGAACTGGATTTATGAGCTGGAGTTAAAAGTGATTTTAAGAGAATTTGGAAAGAGACAATTTAGACTATGCCTACACTCCCTTTGGTAGAGAGGGCACTCATCAGAAATCCAAGCCTTACTGAAATGAATATTTAAGTTTATAACATTTATCTGAGTTTTCCTAAAAGCCTTGTAAGCTTACTAGGCTACTGGACAAAAGGAAGACCAGTATCTCTGTTCATTACTGTCTTTTGTGTGTGGCTCAAACAATTTGGTATAATCTGGGATGCCTCCCATATTTTGCCCAGAAGCAATATAGGTGCCAACTCTCTAAACTGCCACAGAGCTTAGACATGATCTAGGCACCTACTTGCTCAGAAATGTCAAATACAGCAGTTCTGGGGACACCCATCAGCAGATATTTGGACATCTTGGGAACCAGCAGAAGTCTGGGCCCAAGGTGACTATACCTACAGCACATAGGTATCCAAAGTATGCCTAAAGGCTTGGGTGGATCTAGATGCCAACTCCTAATCTTGCTCCAGACGACTCCTAATCTTGCTCCAGACAGCAACGTCAGCTGCCAGAATTGTGTGTTCAGGACCTCCCTAGCATACCTGGCATGCCAACGACTATAGGAAGAAACAAGGAGCTTCATTTCTTAGATACCCAGAGAGTTTCAGGGTCTGATTCAGGAGCAAAAGAAACTATACTGCTTTTGCTCTGCCACAGCACTCTGCAGATCTGCCTCCATCCATTACATGGAGTTCTATAGGGCTCTATAATGACATAAATGTACTTTAATTTAAAGAGCTAGAAAGAGGTATTACAATCTCATGGTTCTAAATACTGTGAAATAGTATTTCTTCTCTTTTTCTTTTAAAAGATTTCTGTATGGGTACAGCCTGATGTTTATGCAAAGCTTCTCTTTCTCAGTTGTAACCTCACTCTGCAGAACCTCTCCCGGCCTCTATATTTTTCGACATTAATTGTACAATTAGCTGTGCTTTGTGCATGTGTTGCATTAACACTTTTAGAAGTGGACTTTAAGAATATTGCCCCAAGTGTATATTCCTGTATCTGATTTTAGGGATACCTGCCCATTATAGCCTAAAGATATCATTCCCAGATCTCTTCTGAAAACAGCATTTTAAAATCTGCCCTGCTGATAAGTCTCTGACATGGGCTTCTTGGAGTGTGTAGCAGGACTCTGCTGGTCATCACTCATTTTCTAGGATGTATTTTGCAAGGAGACAGTCCTAAAGGCAGATGGGCTCTTGTCCCATTAAGAGATTCTGTGGATCAGAATTTAGGTGTGAGTCTAATTGTTAATGAAATTAATCTTAGTTTACAGAACGCAAGCAGGCAAATTGTGCTGCTGTGCTGCAGCGTATGCAGGATGTTTGTTAAATGCACATTCTTTAATCAGCAGATGAGCATTCACTGAAACTTTTCTGGTTAGATTTACCTAAAAGTTAACTTGCTAAGCTACACTGTTTAAAGTTCAAAATCCTCCCTCTGGGTTAAAACTGAAAATAACCAGCTATATTTTAGTATTCTAAAACATAGCATATTCTCCGTGAAGTCAAAAATAGGAGAAAGTAGGGAGATGATTATTTCTAATTTGGTCACAACAGTGGGTTGCACTGATGGCAGACATAATAAAGGCCCATTGCAAGCAGGGTAGGACGGGGCAGAGGGACAACAGATTTCTTGTTTGTGGGTGTCATTTCTTCCTTTTGTCTACAAATTTGTGTGAAGTTGTGTTTGTATAAAATTGTAAATTTACTTTCTTAACTTATTGCTAATTCGCTATGGTTTGGCCATAAACAGCAAACACTGTAATGTTTGTACCAGTAAGGAACATTTAACTGTAAGCATATACAATTTGTGGGGCAAAATGTACTGGCAAATATGTAAGATGTAAAGGTCTCCTCTGCTTGTTGAAAAGGTAAGCCAATAAACATAAATTTCTAGCCAAAATTGCTATTCTATCCTTAGGTAAAATCATGTTGAATGGTGACAAGGGCTACAGAATAGTAGATACACCTGCAGCCCTAATTCCACCCATACAACTGGATCAAGGTCCATTAATTTCTCCTTCCTGCAGGCATAAAACCCACAGAGGCTTTGGCAAGGCTGTAAAGGTTAGTAAAGCAGGTAAGCAGTATAGACTGATAGGCCAGTGACTCTCACTGTAACCTCTGGCACATCGGTCTATTCAATAGAAAATAATTTTGTAGCTACAATACTGTGCATGATGAAGTTTCACTCATTAATAAAGTGCTTTTAGATCAGTACATGACAGGCATTCTGCAAGTGCTCATCTCAGTCCAAAATACGGTAACTTTTGGCACAAACCTATTTATTTTTTTCTGTGTGTGTGAAGTTCTTATACAAACAAAAATATGCATTTAGATGATGAAACACATCTTACCACACAGTGTGTCGTAGGTTTATTGGATCTTTCTATATTTAATGTTAGTTTGTTTGTTTAGTGTGAGATCTTCAAGCTGAGTATCTTCTGGTATTGATGTGCTTAGCATTTGTATTAACATTCAAAACCATTCAAAACATCTAATTAATATATTTGGAATAAGCAGAAAACAGTGAGATAAAGTTATCTAATCATGTTTTAACAGGAACCAATTCATAAATCCTTTTGAAATGGAAACCACACTCACTGGAGAGCTGTTCCCAGAACTAGTGCGGCACCTCTGGGCTGCGGTCACTGTCAGACAAACTTAAATTATCTTCCGTGGCACGGCTCAGAGATCTCCAGCTGTTTGGCTGTGGTGGTGGTCTGCATTTCTGGGCATGCTGCAAACCCTGTGCGAGTGGCTGGAAGAACAAGGCTGGTGCGTAGCCGGCAGAAAGCTTTCCACCGCTGTTCTGCTAATGCAGTGCTGCCACTGGTGTCCATAATACCACCAGCTTTACCATTAGTGATGGGAGAGCAGAAGAAAATAGTTATGTGGGAATTTCTATGTCCTTTTATCTACTGCTGCTCTAAAATTTCAGTGGAGATCAGTTGCTCACCTTCTGTGTGTTGGTGGGACATAAAGCATTGACTCACCGATTTCAAAGGACACACCTGTGCAACTCAGGTTCACGCTGATGAGCACTTGCAAAGTTCAATTCAATGGAGTGATGTAAAAAGTCCTTCTAAAAGCAGATTAGCAATGTGAAATAAAGCGACCACATGAGACATTCTCTGATAACAAAAGATACACTTTTATGTCCAGAAGTTCTGTCTATTCCCAACCATATTTTACTGGCATATTGTTATGTAAAACCACGATCACTTCCTTGTTTACAAAATGTGTGGTATATTGCATGGAAATATTTCCAGTTGAAACCTCATAGAGCCAACTCAGCAAAACCAAAGTAACTTGGGGCTTTCTGAACTGCAAAAATGCAATTTCAGCCCGCAGATTAGATCCATTAAAACTGGTTAAATCTAGTCCTGTTTCGTTTAGATTTGAAATGGCTGTTGTAAAGTTTATCCTTTCAGATTAGCTACCAAGCATTGGTGTGTCACTTTTCCATAACACAAAGATGTTGAGAAAGCTTTTGCTGGGAGCATCACTTACCAATTCCTTACTCCAGATCAAATCTGTCAGAAGCTGATTGTCGCTGGGGGGGTCACATGTGGCTGGGGGACCGCCAAAATGCATCTGATCCTGGTGTCCAGCATGACATGTCTAACAAACGTGCAAGAGAGGAATAGGAGCCCACTGGTCCACTCCTGTGGACTCTCTGAGAGTTGGGAAACATCAAGCAATTGAATGGTTTCCTCTTCCTAGCAGCTACCAGACTACTATCAAGGGGTTACATTGCTGCAAAGGAAAAGTGCCAACATTTTTGGATATTCAAGTCTTCTTAAACACAGGCCCTCAGTGTAGCATGTTAGGCATCTGCATAAGGAAACATCCAAAATCTGAAAATCCAGACCAGATAAATTTGCTTACATAATGCCCCATACCAGCCAAAAGCTAAGTATCTGAGACACTGCCTGACACTTCTATTTCTCTGTGCCTTACTATGCCCCACTGTTTCTAAATCTTTGAAGATGTTGCATAATGTAGCATGGCAATCTTTTATTTCTCACTGCAGTATAACAAAAAGAACTTACTTAAAAGAACTACAGCCAATTTCACACCTGTTTCAAACTGTAGCCCAACTGCAGCCCAACCTAAATGCGAGCACTTCTCTGTCTTCCACCTGGTACTTCAAAGCAGCAGCAGCTTAGCAATTAGTACTTACTGCTTCTGTTGTAGTTAAGGCAGCCACTATTTCAGGAATGGCAGCATATTCAGGGATGAACCACTATAAAATGTAAGCTAGAAGGGCCTAAAATAAACGTCTTGTCAATCATTAGGAACATAATTTCTGTAAGGATGAAATCTTAAGCATGTTTGGAGAAATGGGCCCCTGTTATTTACTTCCAAAGGGCAAAATTCAACCAAAATAATCATAAAACTTGATTGGAATCAACAGTGAACTCAAACTGTGCTAACACAAACCAAATCTTTGAGGTAAAGAAGGGCAAAATATTCACGAAACATATAAACAAAGTGATAAATGGGAATGAGGCGATTTTCTCTCTTGCATTGGCAACATTAATACTAGAAAACAAGGTCTTGGTTTAATTGCATTTTTAAGGAATGTTCAGCAACTATAGATGGTGCACTTAAATGGAAAAATATGTAATACTATGGTGGCAGGGATGCTCTGAAGACAAGCACCATGCAAAGTATAAGCACAGTATTCATTTGTAGGACAGCAATATCATTAGGTTGGGACAAAAGTTTTATTAACAACACAGTAGCTAGTACTATGAAACTGAAGCCTTACATGCTAGTACATTAGCTGCCCCCCCAACTCTTAAATTAACAGAAAAATATTCTTTCTGTTACTAAACAAGGACTATGAACATGTTCCCTGATGAATGGCGATCCTTTAGGAAATTAAAGTGAGCATAAAAAATAAAATAGCAAATGAGGCTGCATTTTTAAGCTTATTTACTGCTTACAGATAGCACTGACACTTAAGATGCTTCCCTATGACTTCAAAAACCAGTAATTTTTCATTGAGCTATGCATCATATTCCCTATGTTGCAAGAATATATGAGTGTATCTTAAAGGCGCAGGAACAGGATGTCCCCATGTGCCAGAAGACAAGCTGGTGGGGATGAAGACTGTCCTGGCTGACCAGAGAGCTTTGGCTGGAACTCAGGAAAAAAAGGAGTTTATGACCTTTGGAAGAAGGGGCAGGCAACTCAGAAGGACTACAAGGATGCCTACTGTTTAATGCCTTCTTTGCCTCAGTCTTTAATAGTAAGTTGTTCTTGGGGTACCCAGCCCCCTGAGCTGAAGACAGGGATGGGGGAGCAGAATGAAGACCCCATAATCCAAGTGGAAACGGTTAGCAACTTGCTACACCACCTAGGCACACACAAGCCTATGGGGCCAGATGGGATCCACCCAAGGATACCAAGGGAGCTGGCAGAAGTGCTCACCAAGCCATTTTCCATCCTTTATCATCAGTCCTTGCTAACCAGGGAGGTCCCAGTTGGCTGGAAGTTGGCAAATGGGATGCCCATTTACAAGAAGGGATGGAAGAAGGATCTAGGGAACCACAAGCCTGTCAATCTGACCTTGGTGCCAAGAAAGGTAGAGCTCCATAGAGCAGATCATCTTGAGTGCCATGACATGTCACATACGGGACAACCAGGTGATCAGGCCTGGTCAGAATAGGTTTATGAAAGGCAGGTCCTGCTTCTATGACCAACCTTCTATGACAAGGTGACATGTTTAGTGGATGAGGGAAAGGCTGTGGATGCTGTCTACCTGGACTTTAGTAAAGCCATTGACACCATTTCTCACAGCACTCTCCTGGAGAAACTGGCTGCTCATGGCTTGGATGGGTGTACACTTCACTAGGTGAAAAATCTGCCTGTATGGCCAGGCCCACAGAGTTGTGGTGAATGGAGTTAAACCCAGTTGGAAGCCAGTCATAAGTGATGTTCCCTAGGGCTCGGTGTTGGGGCCAGTTCTTTTTAATATCTTTACCAATTATATGGATGAGGGGATCGAGTGCACCTTCAGCAAGTTTGCAGATGACACTTAGCTGGGTGGAAGTGCTGATCTCCTTGAGGGTAGGAAGGCTCTACAGAGGGATCTGGACAGGCTGGATCAATGTGCTGCAGCCAATTATATGAGGCTCAGGCTAAGTGCCAGGTCCTGCACTTGGGTTGCAACAACCCCATGTAATGCTACAGGCTTGGGGAAGAGTGGATGGAAAACTGCCCAGCAGAAAGGGACCTGGGGGTTTTGGTCGAGAGCTGGCTGAATATGAGCCAGCAGTGCACCCAGGTGGCCAAGAAGGCAATAGCATCCTGGCCTGTATCAGGAATAGTGTGACCAGCAGGACAAGGGAAGTCATCGTGCCCCTGTACTCGGTGCTGGTGAGGCCGCACCTCGAATACTGTGTTCAGTTTTGGGCCCCTCACTACAGGAAAGATGTTGCGTTGCTGGAACATGTCCAGAGGTGAGCAACAAAGCTGGTGAGGGGTCTGGAGCACAAGGCTGATGGGGAGCGGCTGAAGGAACTGGGGTTGTTTAGCCTGGAGAAGAGGAGGCTGAGGGGAGACCTGATCGCCCTCTACAACTGCCTGACAGGAGGCTGTAGCGAGGTGGGGGTCGGCCTCTTCTCCCTGGTAACGAGCAATAGCACAAGAGCAAACAGCCTCAAGTTGCACCAGGGGAGGTTTAGATTGGACATTAGGAAAAAATTTCTTCACGGAAAGGGTTGTCAAGCATTAGAACGAGTTGCCCAGGGAAGTGGTTGAGTCAGCATCCCTGGAAGTATTTAAAAGGCGTGTAGATGTGGCAGTTAGGGACATGGTTTAGTGGGACTTGGCAGTGTTAGGTTAATGGTTGGACTTAATGATCTTAAAGGTCTTTTCCAACCTAAACAATTCTATGATTCCAAGAAGCTCCACAAAGTATAACACCCTGCATTGTTAAAGTCATAATAATTTCATTTAAGAATTATATATTGTAATGAACTTCTGTACAGCATATACTCCATTGTACAGCACAGGCACAGCAATAACCGTGTGATTTAATGCACAACCTACAATCACAGTCCCAGAAACAATAAAAAAAAAATCCCATCAGAAACACTGGCAAAGGGTAAGCCTTGGCACATAAATATCCTGGTGGTTCACTCAAGTGTCAGTAATAATTATTGTCTTCTCATGAACATTGTTAGGTTTGGCATCTCCAGCACTAGGAGAACATTTTTCCACAGTACTCATTCTGTAAGCCAGTAATCACCATACCAGGGGAAACGAAAAAACCCAACCCCCAAACCCAAACCAAACAACAAAACCCAAACCATACGATTAAATTCAATGGGTCCTGCATAAGCCTACTGAAGATTCAGGAAGGGAGCAGCATTTCACTATCAAAACTTTAAACTGGCTCCTAGGACAGAACCATTCAAATGCAGAAAAACCACCATTGAGGGAGATTTGCATAGGACAGAAAGGTGACCAGCCACCTCCACAGCCCCCAAAATGTCCATATGCTATAGGAAAGCTGAGGAGAACTGAACCTCCTTTCTAATTCTCCTTTCACCTTCAAACTTCTGGGCAGTTTCCACCAGGTTGAACAACATATGGGAAACATTTATTTATCTATTCTTGTATATAAAAATGTGTGTGCATGTATACAGACTACAAGTCTGAAAGGGGGACAGAACATTCCCCTGGTTAAACAAATAAGCATGGAAATAAAGGGGAAAATGGTAGCATATGACTACATTTTATTTCACATATATTTCCTTTTCTTTCCCCTGTGTGCCATGAGTATTTCCACTTCAAATCATAGCAAAAATCACAGTGTCACAACCCATACCCAGCCCTTGGAACTCCAGCACTGGTCCTTGCTTTGTATTACTACTCAACCCTGATGCAAACATCAAGCACACATGAGGGAATAAACTGTTTTCTTAGTTTTATAGATCCATGCACTACACAAAAGCGTAACTCAGAAGCAACTGCCAGGTATGCAGAGGTCTTACTTTTTATATAACTAATGTTCCTCTTACTATTGTTGCTGTAATCTGCAAAAACTTTAAGTGATTACATTTTTCATGGATTAATAATGATTTATTTCAGATGTGTTCTGAATCATTCATTCAGGAGTCCTGACTAACATTTTTTCCATGTTCAAATTAAGTATGTCGAGCAGCTAGATGAGGATGTAATACTAGATGTTGACCATATTTCTCTATAAGTTTTAAATATTGAGAGGCATTACATCATAGGATAATATTTCCTCTTTCATTAGAAAACCTGATTTAGAGTTAACTGATTTTGAATGCAAAAAAAGGTTCACATTAAGCCTATAATGGTTAGCAGGCAACAAGTCACATCTACCATTTCATTTTATTGTAATTTAAATTACTACAATAAGCACAGTAAACCTTCCTGAAATATTCTAATATTTAAGAGATTATAAAGAATTATCTCAGTGTTATTATCAGAAAATAATTAAACTAGCTGGCAATACTATGTTTTAGCCCTTTAATTCACTATCATAAAATGAACAGTGAAAATAAATTAAGAAATTCTGAAAATAAGTAAAACTAGGTCGTATATTAGCTAGGATTTAAATCAGCCCCAAATTAAATTATTATATAATCAGCACTAATTCACTACTCAGCTGATAAAAATACATACATGAACAAACCCCCTGAAACATGGAGCGATTTGTTTTCTTAAATTGTCAAAATTAGAGAAGAAGTTTAATTTAAGAAGCTGAAAATTTGTGTGTGTTTAAAGCATTCTTTTCAATAGTCATAGTTTCCAGAGGCACAGGACACAACCATAATATTTTAATAACTTATAAAGTAGTAAGTCATTCAATAGAAATATGTTGGAACCAATCTGGCTTAAGAAATAGTACTTGGCTCATTAAGATAAAAACCTGCCCGCTGTAAGGCCTATAAAACAGACAAATTCAGTAACTTACATCTTCTGTCATTGTTATTATGGTCAGTTACTATTCAGAGAAAAAAATAAAAAGCTACGGAGAATATATAGGGAATATCATATTCTGATTAGCTAAAAACAGGCGCAATCGTAAAGTTTGGAGTCTGGAAGAAGTGATATACAAATCTGAAAAAATGATTTCATTTTGGTGACAAGCCTGGCAGTGGTTTAAAAATAAAAATTAAGATAACACTAGGCAATATCATCTTGCAGTACATGTTCAGTCTTTAACATACCCACCTCGCGCTACAGTGTCCTCTCCCAAAGAGACAGAAAGAAACACAGAATGGTAATACAGAAGACAAGGGTGAAGAGAAGTAACAGAACTGTTGCCATTGCTTGTAGATACAGACATGAGACACCTGGTTTGCATACCTCTAAACATGCTGTTGACTGGGGAAGGCACCGGACACTTCCATTATCAGAAGATAAAGTGGAACTGTGGAGACAACTAACGGGCATTGCCTTAGCTCTGAGAGAGACTGATTATCTCTGGGAGACAAGACTGTCCTGACACAGATACGGCATCGGACCTCAACGCTGGAACAAGCTGTATCTGTAAGGAAGACAGCGTCACTAACTCAAACATGGGACGGGATGCTGGCTTTGACCCTTTCTGTAATGGGTTCTGAAAGACCCTATGGAAGAGTACACTAGAGAACACCAAGGCCTTTCCTAAAAACAGAGGAGTGACCCAAGAGATATGCTGGGGGAGGGGGGCAGGGAGACGGCTGGGGTAGAGAGAAAAAGCTCATTCTCTTTTCATTTGCATGCATTGCAACAGGTTGTTGCAACAGTGTTCATCCAATGAATAATTCATGACAGTTAACTACCAGGACCATTATGTTCTATCAGCACCTTAATAACATGGGATACAATCAAGAATGGTGTTTGATGTTGCTCCCAGTTAAGATCAAATCCTGCTTTCTATGTGTGCACACAGGAGCACATAAACTATTCATAGAATTATAGATTCATCATTTGGTTGGAAAAGACCTTTAAGATTGAGTCTAACCATATCTGTCCACTGCTAAGTCTTGTCTCTCAGCATCTCATCTACCCCTCTTTTAAATATTCCAGGGATGGGGACCCAACCATTTCCCTGGGCAGCCCATTCCAGGGCCTGATAAACCTTTCAGTGAAGAATTTTTTCCTGATATCCAATCTAAACGCCCCCTGGTGCAACTTGAAGACATTTCCTATCGTCCTATCACCCATTACCAGGGAGAAGAGACCAACACCCCCCTCGCTACAGCCTCCTGTCAGGTAGTTGTAGAGAGTGATAGGGTCTCCCCTCAGCATCCTCTTCTCCAGTGTAAACACCCCCAGTTCCTTCAGCCGCTCCTCGTGAGATTTGTGCTCCAGACCCCTCACCAGCTTGGTTGCTCTCCTCTGGACATGTTCCAGCAACGCAACGTCTTTCCTGTAGTGAGGGGCCCAAAACTGAACACAGTATTCGAGGTGCAGCCTCACCAGTGCCAAGTACAGGGGAAGGATGACTTCCCTGGTCCTGCTGGCCACACACACAGAGGCCAGGATGCTGTTGTTCTGCTTGGCCACCTGGGCACACTGCTGGCTCCTATACAGGCAGCTGTCAACCAGTAGCCCCACATGCCTCTTCACCAGGCAGTTTTCTAGGCACTTGTCCCCAAGCCTGTAGCATTGTATGGGGTTGTTGTGACCCAAGTGCAGGACCCATTCAGTAAGGTTAAGTTAGAAATTAGACTGATCCATCTTGCTGGAATGAAGTCTCTCACTGATTTTAAGAACAGTTATACATACACAGAACAAAAAAGTGAAAGAGGCAGCATGACAAAAAAGTAAGTTTTCTGCCCTATTACATACCATTTTATTCATCATACTTAACAAAGCTAAACCTGTACAAGTTTGTACATATCGCATTGAAAGAACTGTTCACTAGCTTAAAAAAAATGAACAATGGAAACATTAAACTTATGGTCCCTTTTCCAATTTTTGTGCAGTCAGTATCAATATATCAGCACAAAGGTTCTGAGAGTATAAAGAAACCTTAACAATGGAAATACAGACCACAGTGTACCCTGTTGGGCCACCCGTGATTGGTACCAAGCTTCTAACCAAAGTAATCTCAAACACAAAATTCAAATTCCACTATATAGAAATGTGAAATTACAGCCATTAGTAAAGAATTAGATGTTTAAACAGTAAATATAAATTGGATCAAAACTACATATACAGTTGAAGACATAGGTAAACATACATGACTGTTTAATTCAAGATCACATTTTTACATAGGAGAAATATTACATTCCAATCTACCAGTATGGCTTTTTCCATGAAGAGGTGGGCATTTTCGGATTTAAAAACCAAAGCTGCTAGCTGTCTAAGAAAACTAAAAAAAAATAAATAGTTATGTTAGGAAGAATTAATATCAACAAATGAAAGTGAAATTGAAGTGAAGTTTAAAACATCAAGATAGACACCACTGTGATTTTGGAAGACATTTCAGCTTCGATTTTATTATTTGCCAGAACTATGGCAGCATATTTCACCTGTGAACTTTCATCTTAGAATACTGAAAAATAAGGTGTCACCTTTTTTTTTTTTTAATTCAATAGACTGAAATGCACCTGAGCAAAGGAAAATTAAGTTCAAACACTAAAGAAAGCATTTAGCTGAACTCAGTTTTGGCTTGTGGACATGCAAAAAATTAAAAAAATAAAATAAATAAAGAGCTTTTGGCACTTATCCATAGTAAGCTGTAAGGTGATTTAATAAAAGACAGCTAATAAGCGTGATCAGCTCACAATGAAACTGTACAAGCCATTAGTTCACATTTAAACAATAAATCCGATTGCAGTTTTGAGCACAAAAACATAACTTAAAGTCCTATTTTATTCAGATTTGAAAAACTATATTGATTTTAAGTAGTTTAAATACATTCATTCCCAGTCAAAGTTTTACAGTAACTGATGATTTTCAATCACACACACAACCAAGTTATAAATCCCTGAAACATGGATTTATTACAGGAATACTGATAAAACCTTAACAGAGATACAAATGGTACATCACAGTGTCTTACACCGTGACGGTAAATACTTGACCACCTTGGATTGGCAGATGAATCACTCCTGCTGTTAAGACTCGAATACCATCCTCTAGGTGGCTTAAACCAACTGGTTTAAATTGAATTCACAACAGTTCGCAGTCATCCAAAAAAGATGATTTTTTTTTTTTTTTTAATCACGCTATAAAATATTTGTCTTCCAAATGGTATTTCAAAACTTCTGGAAAGAGAATTTCCCAGTTACAATGGGGACTAAACATACTAAGTAAGGAGAGTCATTATGGTGAATTTGAGAAAGTAATTTCAGAAGCAGTGCCCCTGCAGAGAGTTAGTATACAGCAGTACTTTCCTTGATGTGTTAATTGGTGCATGTTCATCTGTGCATCTTAGGACCTTACTCTACCAGTAGATCTTGGGACTCTTGACGTTAATCTCATTCTGGCACTAACTTTCTGTGGGGCAGGGCAATTTCCAAATGAAAGGCACTCGGTTATGAGTGAAATCACAACCATCAGCAGTGCAAATGGACAACTTGTAAAACACTGAAGAGAACTGCTGTAGCCTACATGAGCTCTGAAATTAAGTACTTCCCTTAAAGGTGGAAAAATATTTAGAACAGCTGTAGTGCGTGTGTTTGCATGCACACAGACACTAGCCACCGTACAAGTAGAGATCTTCCAAGTATCTCAACTGCTGGTTGTGCCCATATGTCCTCCCCTGCCCATTCTTTTTTTTGCTTGGGCAGAACCAAGCTTCTAAGGTTCAACTGCACTATCAGGGGACTTCCAGAACAGCCCATGGACCACCACCGCATTGCTTCCTGCGGCCCACAGCAAGCAGGTCTGGAGAGTAAGTTGCAAGAGTGGTCCCCTCAAGTAGAACAAGAGCACAGGGACACACTACTAGTTTGCCCCACTTATTATTTCTCCTCACATCTTTCCCTTTTTTTTTCCCCCCTCCTTGTGGAAAAAAAAAAAAATTCATCTTGGGAATAAAGCTTTCCTTAAAGATAGGAAAACTCACGCTTGTTAGTCTGAAAAAGGGATGTGCAAAACAGAAGTCATTTCCCTGAGGCAAAGATCTTCAAGTCATGCCTAGCTTACATTGTCTATTCTTATTTCAAGCTGTTGAAATATTTGGCACAATGAGGCCTTGATCACTGGCTGAGTCTCATGGCATTATCACAGTCTACATAATATATTTATATAATAAAGTAGAAGTTACAAATGCTTCACTCTCTCATTCTGTTTTGGTTTCTCGCATTTACTCATTAAAATCCCTTTCCTTCTCAAGGGTGGCATTGGGCCTCCTGGGCAGGAAGGTAGAGTGACAAACTTCTGCATTTAAAGGTTGCCACGAATACTGAGTGCCTAAAAGGGCAATCACAGTAGTTACAGGACTCAATACATGGAGTACAGGGTAAAAATTAATGGCCTTTTACACATAGGTCAAAGGTAGGTGATTTAATAGTCTCTTCTTGACTTACATCATGAAGAGCATCCAGGGAGATAAAAAAAAGTCATGTTGTGAATGCTTCCAGTCTAAGACACATAAGAAGCAAAGCTTGAAACCAAGTCTTTCCAGCTTTCCCTTTTAAAATATAAATTGCACTTTTCATACAAAGCAATTCAAAGTCTAAATTGTAATAAAAATTTGAAGCTCTCTTGCTTGTACCAAAGAGTATCTGTGTTCACCATCTGAAGTACAGGCAACTAGTTTTGGGCCGTTCTGCTGAAATGCTCTACACCTTTCTGCTTTAAAAGGGCCTGCTATTAAATGCCATGACACTGGGTGGGTACTGAACAAAAAAAAGGGGGGGAAAAAAACCCAAAAACATTTAAGGCCTTTATCTCCACAAGGAGCTGAAAACAGTGGCACAACCCATGACCAATACATAATACACAAATTAGCACACTCCCACCCAGGGCTCCAAAAATCAGTCATTCAATCTAATGTTTGTCACACAAGACAATCACACCATCAGCAAGCAACAGTGCCAGTTAAGCATTTTTAAGGTCTTCAAAAATTCACAGCAAAGGGCACTTCTGAGAAAGATAATCTTAAAGATTTGGTTTTAAAAATAGACACCACACTCACATTCAAGGGACTTTCTTCACTTGTAGGCCTTTGTCACAAATCTTTATCTTTATTGTTCTGAAATAAATGCTATAAACATAAGACTCAAAACAAGAACTCCAACTTTCAGTCTCAGAAGAGGTGTGGTTCAATGCCCATATCACGTGTAACAAGAAAATTTCCTTAAAAAAGGAAAAAAATTACTGCAAAGTCTTTCTTAAGAATGAAAATGCAATCCTTTGTTTTTCTCATTAGTTTGTGTACAGGCGGGCACCAAAAAAACTTTTGCATTTTCTTTTGAATTCTTGCTATGATGCTTGACGAACTTTTTGCCATTCAACAAATTCATCCAGAAGTACAGGCCCTGCAAATGGATGAAACTTAGAGTTATATTTGCCAATGTCTTTCAAATATCTTCTCTTAAAAGTATGAAGGTTAAAACTATTGGCCTAGGTAACATCCATGTCAATCCTATGGTCAAATACTTATTAAGACTCAGAAGACTACTACAACCATTTCAGTCCAAGGACAGCAAAAAGTGCACAAGTAACACTACACAGAACTATGGAAAAAAAGTGTTCCTGACACCTGACCGGTGCGCTGACCTGAACAGAAAGCATAAAAATAAGGTTATATTGTAAATCGACACAACTAATTCCTTCTTCCTAGAGCTTTCAAAACTGCACACAACTAGAACATGGACCAAAATGGGATGCCTGGTGCAATTCAGTCACAATATGGCTGACCATCAGCCCCAAGTACCAGCATCTAGGCTACTTTATAGTTAAACTAGAGTGTATTATGTATTAGTACAAAATGAGGGTTTGCTGTTTATAATTCTATTTGCAAGTCTATAGTTTCACATAGCAAGCAGCTTCACTTAGACCCTCAACCAAACGTAAGCTGGCTCAAGTACAACAACCCTGACGTAATATCTGCAGTTTGAAGACGGATGGTTATCAGGACAGTTTTTCTATGCTTTGCTGGTGAAGAAATATTTTATACTTTGCAGTATTGTTTCTGTTAAAGAAGTTTGTTTTGTGCAAATTGAAAATACTGAAATAACAGTCGAATAAGCAAAATGTTATGAATACTTACATGCACCATCTTCATCATAGTTGCTAAGATCTGCATGGACAGTTCTGCTGAACTCTAGCACATTGTACCACTGATCCTTGTTCATAACTCTATACTTCGATTGCTGGGGAAAATAATTTCAGAACATTAAAATGCCAAGTGACATGTGGTAATGCTGCACCTCATTTCTCTCATTTTATCTTCAGTCAGTTTCTAAAAAACAATTTAATGGGTAACAACATCTACTATTTCCTTTGTTTTCCATTTTTTAAAATACTACATAGGTACATATTTCATAGTTCTGAAACTACATAAAACAGTTTTTTGAAAGATCAGAACAAAATCAAAATACCACAGAATCAGGAAGTCACCACTCTTAAGCTTCAAAAACTGATAAATTTTCATCTTGCCCTGAAGTGGGACATACCTAGCTCAGATATATTTCCAGAATGAGTGATTAAAAAAAAAAAAAAAAAAATATATATATATATATATCTCTTTTCTCCAGGGTACAATACAGTATGATCATAAGAACATGTACTTTGCAACTTCAGTACTGCTTTGAAGCCAGGTAATAGTCTCAAGCCTAGCATGCTGCACAACCTACACAAGTCCACATTACTGACTAGGTCACTTGCAGCTGAGCTGACCAAAGCCTTCCAGAGACAGACAGAGCTCAAGGTACCTATGTACTGCAACTACAGAAAGCAAAGTTGAAATTCAGCACAGATGCAGCTGGAGAGACTAGGGCTCTATTACTTAATTTTAAATTTACCTTTATAGTCTAATTAAGATGGAATTTTAGTTGCCTTTGTTAAGAGAAGGGGGAGGCAGGGCACAGGGAGGGAGAAAAGAATCTGTGATGCGTACAGGAACATCACTGTTTCATAAGCACATTGAGCAAGGTAAGAGGAGTAATATGGATACATTCTTGAGCAAAACAACACAAACCCTGAAAACTTTTCACAGAACAGCTCAACTACTATGCTATCATTCAGAAAGTCAAGGAAACTTGTACCTCCAGGTATTGATAAAATACTGAAAACAGTGGCCAAGTTCTTCCAAGCAGAAGAGCTAACATGGATTTTGCAGTATCAATATCAAGACTTCGCTGGTCTTTATCCTAAGGTTGAATAAAGAAAGCACAAAAACCACTCAAGCACAAGCTTGTTCAATAACTAAAAATAAGAACTTCTCTAACGTTCCAGTAGCCTTACCCTTGCAAAATCAAAGGCATATCTGTAGATATTCTTAAAGGATGAAATGTCATTCAATTGTGACCGCAAGAAGTCAAATTTACTCTGTAATTTTTCTGTACAATCACACCTTAAAATAAAGAAAACCAAATGATGTTAGAAGTTCAAAGTAAACATTTGGACAATAAAAAAACACTAGCAAACACAAAAAATTAAAATCACTGAAATGCGATCATCAGATATACAGCAGTAATACTATTAAAGTGACTTAAAGAACACTGAACGTGCACAACATTTGCAGGTTACTGAAATGATGAACATGTGGCTTCTATAAGCAAGGTTTTTTTTTTTTTTTTTTTTAAATGTATCAGCACAATAATGCAAAGTCTCTGCTTTACTTCTGAAATAGCAGTATTTTTATGACATAGTCTGCAATTTATATTCATACCCAGCACCATCTTATCTTTCCATCAGTATGAGAGTTTGGAGAAAACAGTATTCAGTATGCATTAAGGTGGTAAAATCCAGCTGTAAATAAGGGTCTTTATGGCATACCTCTTTGGAAAAAAAATCCTAAAAACACACTTCAAGACTACATGTTTAAAAGTGGCAGGATTGCTGCAGCACATACTAGTCTGCTCGTGTTTTATGACTGATAAATGGAAGCTCTGATAAGCCTATCACCTGGATTAGTCAGTAGCTATTCAACTGAAAACTCCCAGGCTGTACGAGAATGCACAGGTCTGCTAGTTGATAGGATAACCCTTTGGCAAAAATTCCTTTCGGCAACAAAGATGATCTCTGTGTATTTTATCTAGCAAGGACTTTTGTTTCCAAATACAAATGGGTTAGATTCACCAGTAATAGCAGAGGAGAATGTAATTTACACATGCTAATCCTCCAGGGAAGACTCACTCCAAAGAATAGTTGTTACACTATATCACATTTTATTCTTATATAATAATAGCTGCCATGATAAAAAAATAAAATCCACCTTGCCCTGTATCCTGCGTGACAGAAGCAATACTTTCAGAAACGGAGATGTACATAAATACTTCCTTTGGTAATGTGTCCCCCTTCTGGCAGCCTAACTCTCAGAGAATGCATTTGCATCTTTACGGACTTGTCACAGCAGCCCACAGCAAGGGCCCTTCGGGAGTCCCGCAGCGGGTTGCCCAGACGCTGTGCTTTGACGCTGTGCTTTGCCCACAGACGATACTTCCTGTCCCTCAGGTCTGCCAGCCTGTGCGGCATGTTTGTCTGTCCCTCTCAGGCTGTGACAAGAGAAACGTGGCAGTTCCAGCCCATGGAGCCCTTTGTTATTTCTTGACTCTTAGCAGCATCTACCTAAAGCAGCGCTGAGTCCCAGCCAAGGTCAGTGCTAAATAAATAAAACTATTAGCTAATTAGGCTGCATATTCAGATGACAAGAACTAATACAATTTGCAATAAACCATGCATTAAGTTGAAAAGAAATTCTTGTTAAAAAAGCTTTGGTAAATTTAACTAAAGACAAAATTCCTTTTTTTTGTCTTCAGCTGTCTAACTGGTCTATATATTCTATCATTTAACCCTTAGAACAGTATTATGCTACAAAGGCATCTCATTTTATAGTCGTATCTCTTCTCTTTACGTTCAAACCTTCATACTGCAATATTGTCCTCTACAGTTGATGATGAATCTACTTATTTAACACTTAACTAAACACTCATGTTGCTAGTGTACTAATGACATATACAAACTACTTAAAGTGGGTTTACCACACATTTTGTCAAATTTGACTGAGATTATCTACCATGCCATGGATAAACATAAATTTCATTATGTTTAAACATAATAAACATTTGAATAATCATAAATTTAAGTACAAAGAAAATTTCCTGTTATTGCTATTGGCTGTATGTATTTTAATGCAGAAGTGATTCTCTTGAAAAAGTTGGTATGAAAATGTTTAATTGTTAAGCTTCAAGTCTACTGAGCTATTTTCAACCTATTTAAAACCAGTCACATGGATCACACTCAAACAGACAGGCACAGCTCTCTGAAGCCCAATGCAGGGACATATCTCTGTTAAAGCCATTTAAGGCATTTCTATACCTGGCCACTGATTTCCTCCACACTAGTGAGGTAAGGAGCTGTCAAACTCCTCTTTTCAAGAGAGCTGCTTGCGTGGCTGCACCATAAACAAGATGACCGAGGTCACCCATACTTAGAATAATCTTCCTAACAGTATTTTTTTTTAGTCAGAACAACCCTCTAATTAGCACAAGTGAATTAACACCAAAGAGACTAGAAAAAGATGTGAGTCTTGAACTGCCTTTACTGAAAGAATGCATTAAATAAGGTTACCTCAAGATCAACAAAACTAGACAGCTTACTATATTCCCTTCACGTCCCTACATCATATTTATAACAAAACTTGAATTAGCACCACAAAGCAGTCCTATTTTGATTTCTATTGAGGTAGAGTTCATTTGAGGCATAGCTAACAGGCACAGTGATGATTCAGTAACTCCTACTCAGATATTCCAATGCTTTGTATTTTGTAATTATTCACACATGCTTGTCTTTTGCTAAAAAGAAAAATCAGGAAGATGTAAACAAACATTAAACCAAAAGCATTTAATGTCAGTATATAAAGTAGTTTGAAGTAGTCTACAAGAGTTCTCTTGCCATCATCTAGCCCTCCAGATGGAAAAACCCAAATGATATCCACCTAGCCTATCCACTCTCTTAAAGCATCGAAACCAGATCTCCTGAAATTTAGGTTCCATGTTATAACTGGAGCACACAGAGGTCCAAGGAAGTAATGGCTTAAGAAAGCAAAGGAATATCTTCTCTGTGCCCTGACAATGCTCTAGTTCCACTGTGTCAATTGAGTTACAGGTCTGGAGACCAGAAATGGTTTATTTTCCAGTATACACTGAATGCAATACTGGCATTAAAAAAATATTTACACTGTGCTTAGCCTCGCAAACATTAACAAAAAGAAAGGCAATAACAAGCAAAAAGCTCATTGGAAAAGCAGCTGATATCAGACTATCATTAAAACCACCCAGGTAAATTGTTTTTAACTAATAATTCTGCAAATAGGAAGAAATTACAAACCTCACTTTCCTGCCTCTCTCTCTCATTTGGCTTCTCTTGTACCTAAAAATGTGAGATCATCATGCCCTTATCTCCTCCTCAGTTGGCATCTAATCTAGTGCTCTCCCCTTTATCTGGCCACTCATTTTCAAACCTCAACCTTAATGTAAAATTTGGCTCAAATTCTAAGGTTAAAAAAAAAAAAAGTAGCCAGAGGGAAGTACTCAGACAATACAGCTGCTTATGCCTCACTTCCTTACATGTGAAATTCTTTGTATTTACCTAGTTCAAACAACAACTTCTGTGGAGTTTAATAAAATCATGAACTGTAATCCTTTTTCCTTCATCTTCATTTTGCAACTAGGCTTTTTTTTTTTCCCTTTGTAGGTCTGTAAAGCCTACAATTGACAAATACATGAGTATACTTGTCCTTTAACTCAGATACATAAAGACAAATGTTCAACTCTCAGGTATTCACCCTCCAATGGCTTTAAAGCAAATGTAGATAAACAGTCACTTCCTGAGGGCTATTCGTTTCATCCTAAGGAGATGTTTAAAATAGGTGAAATAAATTGCCCAGCAGAGGTACCTGTTTCTCTCTGCTAACTATGAAAAGAGCTTCAGGTGATTAATTTAGATTCAGGTACCCAGCTTTCATACACACACACACCAGGGCAGGATTCACCCTACCAACACTATATACTAAAATGTCACTTTTGTAGCTTAAGTTGTTTAAGTTTCATAAGCTGCTACTTGGTGCTTGATCCACTTTAATTGTCACAGTGTATACCTTATCACCTATTTATTTTTTCCTCCTCTCTAAAGAACAAACTTCATCAGCATATCAAAAAACCACACACAAAAAGAATGTCACTTCAAGATTCAGGCACCCAAATGTTGGCATCTAACTGTACATTAGATTTAGGTGTCTAAGCTTTAGGTGTTGCCATTCACAGAGGTCTAGCCAACCAACCTGTAAGAGCAATTCAGGTGATCAGTCACCAGGTCTTGGGGCAAACTGAATACCTCCCTGGGCTCCACTACATTGACTAGATCTCCAATGACTGCAAGAGTGAGAGTTTAAGAAACCCAGCTCTTGCATATAAACCACACATTTAGGTGTCTTACTACGGAGCTGAATTCCACCCAACCCTATTCATGCTATTACCTCATGTGATATTTCACATATTTTGAAATAAGGATTCTGTAATATGAAACTCTGACTTAGAATACAGTCTGGGCTTTTAATGCATTTTAATGTCATTTCTTCATGAAAAAAATAAAAAAAAAATGCTGTGCAAAATGTAATAATACTCTATTGCTTTAAGAGTGCAAAATCCTTCCTCAAAACTTCCATCAAACCTTTCAAGAGAAACTAGATTCCTCTATCCCAGATGGAATCCCATAATATGATCCATCCTCCCCAGTAAGCACAAACAGCACAAATCTACAGATTTATATTCTCTTCTTAAGCCAACAAATCTTGAATTCCTTTACATGACTGTCACTACTTCATTCAGCTGCTTAGTCTACAGGCTGCTATTGAGCACACCCAGGGGAAGCAAAACATACAGGTTAACTGGTTTAGGCTTAGGCAAGTGCTCCGATCACAAGTCTGTTCATATAAAAATGCACAGCAGTACCATATTTTCTGTCCTAAACACATTTAGCCTACAGCATGACAAGCTCTGTTCTTAAGAGAACCAGAAGATCCCTAATCACAGCAGATTATTAGAAGCAAAGTCTATAATACTGGCTCTGAAGAGGTGCCTGATTTCATACATCTTTGTGCTTTCATTCTGCTAGACTGGCTAACTCTTGAGAGCTTCCATTTGGGCATGAAAATTAAGTACTTCAGAGAAGCAACCAAATTATACCCATTCACTGCCTCTAAAAATTTACACACTCAGAATTTAATCTCTTGTCATCCTGTATTTCAGGCAATTTAATCATTCCAGCTCCTACTAAATTTAAGAGCTTCTGATAGTCACAAAACAACCAAGGTATCTATCGGAGTCTATTGGAAGCCTGATCCCATATCAAGTAAAATTTGGACAAGAGACTCAGGCCAGAGTCACTCCATAGTCTTGAATAACCAGAGGGTATCTGCCCAGTACAACTTCCCAAACGAACTCACGACTGATAGGGCTGTTGTGCCAACTGCAAGGGTCAAATAAGCCCCTATTTCCCACCATGCTGTAGCTGCAACTGTAACTCCCTGACATTTTTAATACTGAATGCAGTGTCATAACAAGTCACACTTAGAACATATATGTCCTATAAGTAGTTTCATGACAAATAAACAAAAAATGACAACTGAACTAAGCCTCACAAAAAGCTGATTAGTTTCATGAAAGAAACAACCTGTTTAGGCAGAGCATTATCTCACCAAAAATTCTTACAAGCAGGAGCGAGCAGCTTATTTATAAATTGAAAAAGTGTTCTTTAACCTAAGCATTAAGCATGACTTTTGACCTGCATCTAATAAATAACACTAATAACCAAAATTACTATCAATACAGTCCTCATCTATGAAACTTAAAAAGTAGAAGCTTTCTAGAACACCAGTGCCGAGATATGCTTATGGGTATCTCCAGATCTACTCATTTGTGTTTGCTAACTAGGATAATATTTTAACATGTTTTTGTAATAAAAAGAAGCCACCAAAGTCTGACTTGTTAGGGTTAGACAAAACTTTATCATTTGAGTGAACTCATCAGATTCACAGCTTGATGAACAACAGTAGCTACTTCCAACTGTTGACCAAGACCAGACCTAAAAGCAAGAGTTTCTGTGTCTTATTGCCAATGCACAAGAAACTGAGGGCAAGAATAATTAAGCTATTGGTACAAATATAAAATTAGAACATTCTATTATATATATGTAAAACCACTCTTACTGTAATGAGGTCATTCCTTTTAACCATTCTTCCTTGGTAAAAAATCCCATGCTTTCAGCCTCTAGTTTCCAGGCTAAAACTAACATAATAATCTAGGGAAGAAAAAAAAAAAAAAAACAAACCCAAGGAGAGAAAAATGAGTCAGTATGTAAGAAAAGGCCGATTTCTGGATGTCCAAGAACAAAACTCTAAGCATTCAAACATTCTAACAACTGCTGTACATGCTTGCACTTTATTACCATTTAATAATTCAGCTATATGCAATTAATTTCAGTTTCTGAAAATGGAGTATTACTGTAATAAACCAAACAAAACCCCTCATACACTAGCCATGCATGACTGATGTATTCACCTGAAATGTCCTAGAAAAGCTCCTAAAAGCAGGAAGATAAACAACTTCTTTGCTCACTGAAGTTGAGTTTTACACACAACTTAATCTTATCCAATACCCCCTTTTGAAGTGTTACTAGTATCATACAAGAAACCTACATTTTCAGGCTCAACACCAATGTCTTCACAGAACTTCTCCATTCCTTCGGGCCCCACAACTTCATCAGGACCTTCAAAACCAAAAAGAAAGCAGACTGAAATCTAAGTCACATTCACTGTTCACAAGGGTTACACACAACAATAATTAGACTATAATGCATACAAGCTATCTTTAAAAACACTGAATTACACTATTAAGTACCTTTTATGTTAGAACCCTTCTATCAACTGGAATGTGGAGACATGTATATTACATATGAAGAAACAACATAAACTGAAAGCAAAACTAAACTAGAACTTTCACGTTGTACACTACCTCCCCACAACAGCAGACAAGCTATTTTAGTTTCTGTATGCAACTTTTCAAAAGACTCCACTGAATTTCCCATTGACAGCTCAGTTCCAATAACTGTGGTGGTCATTTGTGTTTAAGACAGCTTGGGTACTGCTACTCTGTACTGAAGTTACCCTGTTAATAATGTTCCTCAAAGAGTTATTTTATCAACAATAAAAAAAAAAAAATTCCATCCGAGCTACTACTACAGATATTACTCTTTCAATGGTATTAACATTATGGGTTTCCACTAACACAGAAGAGGATGAATCTTCAAATAACTTAAGGTTAGCTTTATGATGCTGAGTAATACGGGGAGGGTGATAACAATAAATAAGAAAAACGCTAAGCATGTTAGCCACGTACAAAGCAGAAAAAGGTTTATGACTGCAATGAAAATAACTTGATTAGGACCACAACAGTTCGTGTTATGCCGTCATGTTTCTATTTCAACAAAAAGCAAGCCTCTAAAAACCAGAAAAGTAGCATATTAAAGAGCACATACAGACACACTCTATAACGCTTTGTTTCTCTGAATGTCTCTCTGGTTCCAGCTATTTCTCTTAGGCCTGTTCAAAAAATGACTTCTACTGGGCAACCAAATATCATGACATGCTATTCTGATGTGCCTTGGATGATTACATTAACGTTGTTTTAGTGAATATGAACTCATGTAAAAGGTAAAGGCTTTATCTTCCAAAACAACATGCCATTTCATAATTTTTGTTGGCAAATTTTGCTATTTATACATAGAGAGAACAGTCCTTTTTTCCCCCCTTGATGATACCTGTCTCCATTTCATCTGCATCCACTGTTATTGTAAGCAGAATTCTTTTTAAGACTTTGGGTAATGCACTTTGAATAATTACTCACTGTGAGATAAGAACTGAGTCAATAAAAACTATTGAGAATGGCCAGTTTTACGGGAAAATAAAATGCAACTGGCATTCAAGATCACAAACCCCTACCTCTTGAAAAATGCTGCAAAGAACATTTCACCTAGGTAAGCAAAACACTGCCATCTGGTTTTGAGAAGCCCTTACACAGAATGTGTTAAAAAACCTGCAAGTTTAAGTTATGAAGACAGACACATACAAAGGTTCACTGGTATAAAACTGAATAGGTATTTTTGGCCCAGAAGTCACATGTACAATTCATAGCTATATGTGTGTGTGTGTATGTATAATTTTCTCTTTAATGGAAACATTTAACCTCCTATGGTGTATACTTTCACTGGAATTCTATTTTATACTAGAAATGTGGCATATTTTGATTACTGGTTAACTAGCAAAGTATAACCTCCTACACTCAGTTCTTGACTCAACAGCAAAACCAAAATTTACAGGCCTTAAAGTTAAAAGTATGTGTAGGTACATTTATCAGAAGAAAATTAATTGAGAATTATTATTTTCCTCATAAAAGAGCATGCCTCAAACCTAAATTAGAAAGCAGATTACTAGAATCAGGGGTAGTTCATTACTGTGGAAAGACTGCAAAGTATCAGTTCTGATAAATATATTTGAACCAATTTCTGGCAGATAAATCATCAACTCATTTCATACTGAGAACCGGCCATTAAGTGGGTTTTAATCACCAACTAGTTATGATGGACTTCAAGTAGTGACTAGACAGAGAGAAATTTTTTTAATGGATTTTAATTTAATTAACTTTTTTAAACAGTTTACAGAAACCGGATTGCTAACCATATAATTGGTAAAGAAATAGCAATAATAGTGTACAAATTCTGCAAAATACACTGCATAGTCACTGAAAGCAACTATTACTTGGATAGCAACTCTGATTTATTTGAAAGAGGCTACTTCTAACACTTTTGAATGAAATGTTTGTTATTTACTATCAAAAAAGTCAGGACAGATTCTCAGATAGGAAAACCAGTATAAGCATCTATTATTTTATTTTGTAAAATAGAAACCCAGGAGAACTATTTCATTATCCTTCCAATCTGATTATAAACAAGATCCAGTTAGAGAAATAAACTTCTATCTAAACTGTCTCTCAGTGTCCTGACTTCCACTTGTCCATTTCAGATTAAGAAGTAGAATCATGCAGTACATCCTGGCTCAACACCGTACTGTCCAACATCAGCTACTTCATTTTAAAGAACGCCATGATAAGTTATAAAGGATAGAGTAAAGAAGACAAAGTCAAAAAGAACAAATACTGAAAAGGAGATAATAAAAGCTATACTAATTCAAGGGCATGTTATAAGGAAGCAAATATGGACGTATTTTTAGGTTTACATCAGCATAAAAAAACCGCAAAATGCAAATAATATTTGATGTATTCATTTGTTTTAAACGAAACTATACAGTTTTAAATATGAATCTATTGCATATTACCTGCATATTCATAAAACCAAGCCAGGCACTTTTTGCTTGAAAAATGTTCCTCTCCACTTATTACTTTACCAGATGCTTGTGATCTGCAATAGCTTATAGAAACACAAGGATGATAAGCGTTATTTTAATATGAGAAATGGGAAATAATTTAAAACTAAATTAAATAAAAGTTGTTTATTATTAGTTCAAACTATTTAAACTGTTTCATGAAGTCAATATACATCAACAGTGAAGCTGAATTTGTTAAAGGGCAACTGTCTGTCATCCTATTTCAACACTTGTCAGAACATAAAACTGCCTTGAACTACAACCCTCTCATAGACCAGTTTATTGCAACTACTACTTTTTCTGAAATTAGAAAGCACAGTTATCTTGTAGGTATTAAGCAAAAAAACCCCCCCACAGATGGTCAAAATATCACTACTGGGTAATTCAAACGCCTTATCATCTACTTATATTTATACACACGGGCATTTAAAGTTAGGTCTCTAATAAGCAGCATGATCTTCAAGAGTGCTGAATATGCACAGATCCCATTTAGGTCAACAGGAGCTGCAGAGTTTGACATATTTAAAAGTCAGGCTATTTATAGTTAAGCATCCAAATTCAGGAAGAAAACTCGGTCAATTTGTTTACATTAAATATGTAACTAAATATCTATAAATTCTATAGATGTTTGGTACACATACCAGAATAGTAATATGCAATCTATGGTAAGACTAAAACTGCTCAGCACACACAGCTTCCCCCCTACATTGTCTTCATTATGCGACACACGACCCAGTTTGCCTAGGAAGTGAAGTGAATTTTCTTTTTTTTTTTTTTTTTTCAATTCTTTACAAGAACGCACAGAATAACCAATTTCTTCCAGTAAAAACAGACCGCATGAAAGCATCTTTAGTCAGTAAGGAGCTGCAGCACCTTTCCAATGCACACTCCTTTCAAATACAAGTTACAGACTTTTAGAACAAGCTAAGATTATTTCTAAGAATGAGGTAAAAGTTAATTGCATGAGAGGATTTAAAATTATGCAGCTCCTCCATTGCAATGTTAAAATGAAAACGTCAAGCAGGAGAAGAATAGTTCAGTTCTGAGAGGTGGTGAACAACTTCAGCTCCCATGTATTGCTTTAAGCTTCACTGGAAAAGAAAGCAACGCTCTCCAAGATGAAGCCTTGGGTGCTGAAAGCCAGAATTTAAGAGGTACTACAGACAAACACCCATTCAACTGCCATTAAAAACACAAGTCACCAGAAAGAAACAGAGCCATACAGTATGCTACTGCTTGTTGCTTTTATCCAGTTTAACATATATCCATTTGTAATCAAGGGTTTTATTAAAGAATATTACCAATATATTGCTGCATAAGAATGCTATGTCAGAAACACTCATATATCTAAAATCCTGTGATCACCTAGTATGAACTCTGATTTACATCATAGTTTTTGCCCAATGGCTACTAGCTACTTTTCTTTTTTAAGAAGCTTTCAAAAGATTTTTTTTTTTTGAAGTAAAATGAATTGATATCATAAAATTTTGGTCAGCAGCATTCAAGAAAGATGAATTGAAACTGGAACAGATGCAGAGAAGAGCTATGATCAGCAAGGAAACCGAAAATCGGTATTATAAACCAGAAGAATTTAGCTTGTTTAACTTAAGAAAATAAAGTATGAGGAAACACAAGTGCTCACTCCAAATACCCTATGAGGCAAAACCACGAGGAAGGAGTGTTATATAAAGGATAATGCAGGCACGAGAATGGTTATTAACTGGCTATGAATAAATTTAGACTGAAACAAAAAAAAAATGACTGCAGAAAGTGGGCTCTGGAACAGTTAGCCAAAATGAACAGTCATAACAAAATAAAAGCCTGGGTACTTCTGAGTTCAAGCTTGGTCAGCCTATGAGAAAAGCCATATGCCACAGTTTCTTGCAATAGCCATTCCCGTAGCGCTGATTTCGTAAGTCCTTTGTGTTCTTATGTCCTCAGGACGTTTGTCGTAACTAAGGGTTTACTGACATACTTCACAAGTGCTAATAGATGAAGAAGGCAGACGGTTACTTTAGGGAAGCCACACTGGAAGCTCCTGCTATGCCATACTAATGGTTTGTCATTCTAATGGTAATTTTTTTGGTATTACGGCATAAGCGGGCTTTTTATGGTAGCGAACGAAAAAGATGCTTCAGATTCCTCTATTTATTATAAAAACCTTTCCTGATTTTGTTTTGGAGTATGCTGACCTCTCCTTCCATTCCACTGCAAAACAAAAAAGAGACGATTTAACGTAGCCACTTGGAGCACCGGCAACCTTAAACTGCGGAGAGCCGCCTGCCGCAGGCGAAAGGTTGGAACGAGGATGGGGACAGACGCCGGGCACGGC
>NW_009260174.1:272600-281141 GCF_000687185.1 Egretta garzetta | reverse complement strand
CCCTCCGCGTACTCCCCTGGGGCTCTGGATCCACCCCCGCCTCCACCCTGCCCGGCGGGGGTGCGTCCTGCCGGCATGTCCGGGGAGGGAGACAAGAGGAAGCGCTTTATTTCGGCCACGGCTGCCAACTACTTCGGGCTGGATCCAGCTGTGGGTCCCGCTGCCCTGGCCGCGGGGCTGCGTTCCCGCCCGGAGCTGACCAGCTTCCTCGACGACAGCAATGAGTTCCTCCTCGTGGTGCAGCACTCGGGCACCCAGCTCACCGCATCCAACAAGGTAGGGTCGTGCCCCGCCGAGGCTGTGGAGGCGCCTACGGATCCGGTGTGCCCACCGCATCCCCGTGTGCGAGGGGGGGATGCAGAGCTCCGGGTCCACCCAGGTTTAGTGGTCGTAAACGACGGGTGTCTGATTTGGGAGATGAAGGGATGCTAAAGGGTTAACAAAAGGACCTTTGTGAAGACAACTCCAGATCCATTGCTGGCATTGTGTTTTAGGTTAACTTGCTAATCATATGAAGTGAACTATAGATAAGAAACTAACACTGTAGAGAATGTGGAAGAGGAGAGGTTAGTAGGAAATGGCCCATCTTTGTTGTGGTCCTTGGAAGGCAGGTAGGGGAGCAAAGCGTCTGGCACTTTGTCGGTATGAGGATAGCCAAGGATGGGGAGCCGGTTGGTACCGGCTGTGTTGTTCTGACAGCGGAATAAGGGGGGTAGAAGCTGGAGTTCGCCAAAAGGACAAGGTGAAGAAGAGGAGTGGATGAAGTAAACGACCCCTGAAGACCACCGACTCAAATCACTGAGCATGCGCAGTTGGGAGGGACTTATGGAAATGACCTCTTGAAACTAATTTTAATACGAAGCTGGGACAGGTTACGCCTATGTATAGGCGTATTGGGAAACTTCATGTATATGTAACACTTTGCTACATATAAGCGGGGCAAGCTGCCGTGTTGCGGTGCACACAACTTTGGTGGGACTACCCCCCCTGTGCTGCCCAGCGCTGAATAAACATACCTGCTTTACGGTCTTACAGATTGTGGAGTCTGGTTTCCGCACGTCAGGAGATGTCTTCCTATTGCAGATACCTATGATGGTCTTGGTGTCTGCTGCATAAATTACTGGCCTGAGGGTCTGTGAAGACCATATAGTCAGCTGCGCCATATATTTGTCAGTGGATTGTGCCCACGCTGAGACGTAGTTTTAGCGGGCTGTGCAGTGTCACTGTGTGAAGGTAAACAGCCTGGAGAACAGTGTGTGGCCTTGCTGTGAACGCCGAGTGGAATCCGATGTATGGGTTGTTCCTGGGCGGGGGTGCATGCAGGTGATGAGAAGGATTGCATTGCCGATGTCCATGCAGGACACGTGGCTCAGGATGTGGCACATTGGCAGATATTTGACAAGTCCCAAAGTGGGCGTTTGTCCAAATCATGCATTTTGCAGGTTGATGTGTCCAGCTGTGAGCACATCCGAGATTTGTTGTGTGAAATGTCCTGGTCTCGAGTGCGTGCGTTCAGCCAGTGATGACTCCGAGTGAAACCGTGGGGTGCGATGTGCGGTGAATGTCACCATGTAATCAGGACACGCTGTGCTACCTGCCTGCCACATAGAGTGTATGGGCAAAGTGCGGGTCATGACGTGCGTCCCATCATTCTGCTGTGAGACCAGGGACGTGGTGTCTGTTATGTCAGTGACAATTTTTTTATCTGCACTTAAGATGAATGTAATGGGTCGTTAACATGTGAACTGCTGTGGGGAGCAGTGACTTACATACCTCTTGATGTAATCATCTGTGTAGTCTGTGAAGTCTAGTGCATGCTATATTCATGTGAGAATGCACATTTACGTGTACCTGTTTTTGGGGTGTGCTGCTGAGCCACTGCCTAATATACAAAGCCACTGTCAGCAGCCATGGAAGATCAAATGCATATCGGGGCTTTAATGGTAAGCCTGTTGTCTCAGTGAAACGGTGTCTGTAGGTGTTGAGCTAAAGACTTGATGAGAAAGTAAAATTGATACTGTCCAGTCAAATTGAGAGCTGTTCTTACTAACCCTGTGTTTCTTTTAACAGAAAAAAAATTTCACAGATGTTTACAATTGTACAGAATTTGGGATTGTAGTTAATGTATGTTTTTGCTGCTGTTTAATAATGTTTAATAATGTTCTTCTGTTTTATGAATTCTCCTCGGCTACAAATAGTTTCAATAATTGATTTTATGGCAATTTTTGGAACTTTACCCATAAGTTGGACTGTGAGGGGAACAAGAGTCGTGTTACAACTTAGGATTTTATGGGTGAAGGAGCGTGCCCTTCCTTGTCCTTGACAAATCTATGAATTGCAGTAGAGTTGTGTATTTACAGACTCAGGAGAACAATACTGAATATTTATTCCCAAAATTATGTAGTGTAAAAATGCAATAAAAAAGATAGACTTCATGCTTAGTTTTCTCTAAGCACAAGATGGAATTCTGGTTTGACCCCAGAAAGTGGTAGTGGAGCTTTCAAAATCAAAATAGCATAAGTAATTACGGTATTTACAAATATTTTATAATGAAAAAGGCATTACATATTTGGTGTTGGAATTCAGGTTCCTATGAACTCAGGAATGAGTATAATAAAAGTTTTCATTTTCTGTGCAAATCAGATACTGCCAGAGTTATCAGAGCCTATAGGGAGAAATATGGTATTTTATAATTTTTTCCTTGATGTAAATAATTTGTGTAAATGGTCTACATAGTTTAGTGTAATATGCAGTCAATGACAGTTTTCTAAACAAATCCCGTCTTCTTGATTATTACAGATTGAAGCTACCGATTCTATGAATAATGTATTGGTGTTCTTTAAGCTGCGACCTGATGTAATTACAGAAGACAATCTTCATAGCAATATTCTTGTGTCATCTATGCTAGATTCACCAATTAACACCCTTTATCAAGCAGTACGACAGGTTTTTGCACCGGTATTACTGAAGGTGAGCAGTATTCCAATTTGAATGTTCTGTAGATTTATATTTTAACATTGAAGTTCTATAGGATGTTAACTGTTCTGAGATAAATATTTTATTTTTTAAAAATAAAATATTTTAAGAGCTTAAATAATGGATGATAGTTCTAATTCTAAGTTAAAGAAGGTACTTTGTCTCCTATCAGTAAGGGTGGGAGGAGGATTCTGGTCATACATACACATGCCTGACTAGAAATGTGGCATACACTGGGCAGTGGTGGTTAACGGAGACAACAGCTCCTTATCTCCTTTCCACCAGTATTTCTGTTCTTGTGTCCTTTTCTTGTTTTAGATATTCTTTTATTTTATATGAAATGCGTAGGTCTGTATCATGCAAACTATGATTCTATAATATGTGGCAGGTAGGTGTGCTAGACTCTAGATTAATTTGCACAGCTGCATTTTTCATAGTTTTGTTTTTTTTTTTTTTAAATGTTCTGAGGCTTTTCCTTCTGTTCCATTAAAGAATATGTTTCCTTTGTGGATTTTTTGTCAAAAATGATGACTGTGGCTGTATTTCATAAGCTGAGCAAGCAGTTTCAGCATTTAAATACTTTAAATTTCTTGTATGTCATAATATTAATAAAATAATTTTAGAAAAACACAATAACTTTTAATATTTGACTCTAGCAATTTCCAGATTCTACTATAGAAGTAGATTCTAAATGTATTTAACTTAAGATAATTTGTTAACAAAGAATTTTTAACACATTTTCTATAAATCCAACAAATGACTTTTGATTTTGTCATAAAAAATTTTTACAGTATTATTCTGAATTGTTAAGTGAAAAGAATGAGGTGCTTTTCCTTGACTTTAAGAAAAACAAATTGTTATGTTGTCCCACCATGTGGTTGGTTACTGAATAGTTTCTTTTATTTAAGATTAATAGGAGGAAAATGATAATTGATGTATCACGAGTCACAGTGTTTGAAATTTTCGTTGCAGGATGAGAGATGGAGTAAAACATTTGATCCCAAACTCCAGAAACTTTTAAGTGAGCTTGAAGCAGGCTTGAGTACTGTTCTCAGAAGATCAGATCCTAATTATACGGGAACAAAATTCAGTGAAGATGACGTGCGAGGTTTGTTTTGCACTTACGTCTTTTATAGTTAATTTTAAATTAGGGGTAAATAATTTATTTACAGGTTGAGTTTTCAGTCTTCATTATCCCAGTGACTGCAGAGCGTGAAATATAACAGGTTGTGGGGAGTAGAATGGAATTAGTGATGATCACCTCTGGTCTCTTGGTATGAACTTGATATATATAGTCAGAGTCAGAAGTTGAAGGATAATTACATAAACATATAGTAAAAATTTGCCTTAGAAAGTATGTTCTGACTGAAAATATTTTGTGACCATTTGTGTATTTCCTATTTAAACATTTTCTGTTATTATTTGCAGCTATACTTACACCTACAGATGAATTCCAGTTCTGGATAGAATGTGCTCATCATGGAAGTAAATGGTGTAGTAAAGAGAGAGCTTCTCATTTTAAAGACTTGTTTGAGGACATTGCAAAAGTATGTTTTCTTTTGTATGATCAGTGATATATTTATAGACTTAGTAAAACCCACTCTTCTTACAAAATATGTGTCAGTAATATGTACAGTCTTTTAAAATATATGAATATATAACTATTTAGTTATTTTTTTCTTAGGCAAAATTTTACTTTAATGACATTCATGTAGTTCTAGAGACAATGGTGCAGGGGAGTGCCAATATTTAGTTGGGAGCAGATTTGACCACTGAATACTAAGATCTGCTGTAGAAATACAACAGTATGCTACAGTTCCTGAACTAGAAATTGACTCATGAAATTATAAAAAGGAAAACTGAAAATGCAGACAATAATAATGAATACTTTTGTGTAAAATGTTTGGCACCTGTGAAGTGCTTGCTTGAATAGCGCTTCAGATATCAATGCATTCTTCACATGAATAAACTTACACAAATGCTTGTTTTTTGAGAGGATTATGCCATATTCTGTTAAGCAATAAACCCCAGGAAACTATAGCAATTGCCAGCTTCAGAAAAGTATAACTGTTTCTACAATGCTAGTTGCAAAGTAATTGTATTAAGGTTATTTTTTGTAGGATTATTACAACTTGGATAGTCTCTCATTATTTGAAGTTGTGGATTTGGTGGAGACTACCAAGGACACTGTTGATGGTGTGTGGAGACAAACAGAACATGATCCTTATCCACAGCCACGCATGCATAATCTCTTGGATGTGATAGGTAAACCTTTACGTAGTCTTTATTAAATGAACAGTTGAGAAAAAGTAAAGTGAATCCTTGAGCAAAAGCCTTTTTTCTCCTAAAGGCACCGGTGACAGCCTACAGCATTAAGGTGCTTTCCTGAGTATTATTTGCTGAGTAGTATTCAGCCAGTTCTAGTAGATGCCTTCACATATGCCTGGGAAGATGATAGATAATAACAAGATGGAGTTGGATACCTTTCAGCCTATGGGCTGGATTTCTTTTGCCTCTGTTTGACTCCTTGTCTTTCTCTCAGAGGACAAAATTTATTTACATAAATCCCCATTTGAAGGTTGATTCAGTCTGTGTGGAGGTGAGAGCAGGATGTGCACAGAGGTTGCTTCGCTCATTTTCTCAGCAGCAGCAGTCCCATGTTCTGGGACAGGCATAAGACAGTGAGTTTGTCTGCTGCTGCCAGATGTGTGTGTGCGCGCGAGGGGAAGGATTGCTGGGGGCAGCCAGCTACTGCCATTACTACTGATAGACGCTTGTGTGTGGGTTCCAGAATCCAAATCCATCCGCTTCTGATGTTGGACCAACCTCTGGTTGACTTGGAGATGTTTAAGAAATTTATTGAATCTGAAATAATCGGTTACTAATACATTTGTGTGGTTTGAAATCAAGATATTACTCTAGTTTTTAAAAATGGTGATTGGAATGTGGTATAGCATTTAAAGGAATTATTTTAAACAAAATAACATATTGCTTTTGTATACTTTTTTGTGTTCTAGGTGGCTCGCTAGGTAGATATGTTCAGAGAAAATTAGCCGCTTTGAATTTGTGGGAGGATGCTTTTCACAGTGTTAAAGAAAATCTAAAGGCTGGCATCTTGATTTGTGAGCAGTGGGTGTCAGCTTGCGAGTACCTAACTGGACAACTGTGGCAACGTTATACTCTACATCCATGGAAAAATGAGAAATATTTCCCTGAATCATTAGCCAAACTTGGCAAACGTCTTGATGAGGTAGAGATTTAAATTATACACATTTATTTCATTAGACACAGAATTAAACAACATTGTTTTAAGTTCAAAAAGGGAATTAAATTACTTTTATAGCCTTTTTAGAGTCAGATAGCATTCCATAATCCGTATTTACCTGAGCCTTTCAAAAGTTTCTTGTAAAAGGAGAGGGATGGGATGTGCTGCTGTGCTTTTTGCTTCTAAATTAAAGTTTTATGTAAGAGTGTGTTGGCTATTTTTTCTGTTATAGGTGCTAACTGTTAGAACACTGCATGAAAAACTTACATTCTTTTTGCCAGCTGGAGAACAAAATGCTTTACATCTTGCCCAAATGTTTGAACCCTTTGCCGGCCTAAATCCTGTACACTGTAATCCTTACACAGAGGTATAATCCTTATTTTTTAATTTATTCATATTCTTTCTGTGACATTTCATGAGGTATATGGATAGTCCTAAACTAACATGAACATATGAACTCTCTAGCCATTATGGAAAGCAGCAGTCTCTCAGTATGAAAGAATTATTGCACCAGTGGAACAAAAAATAGCAAGCAAACTGAAGAAGTTTATTTCAGAAGTTCAGGACAGTCCTCAGCAGGTATGGGTATTTTTGTAGTCTGAAAATTTTCATAAAGGTAAAGTTACTGAATTCTTAAGTAGTCAGTTTAGTGCACAGGAATAAGTACTTGGAGCCAAAGACAGTACTCATGAACAGCACTAATTGGTAGCGTCAGAATATGTTTAATTTTTTTTTCAGGAGAAAAAGATAACTTTTTTAAACTTCATATTCCAGCTTCTTCAAACGTTTCAGAAATATAAGGAACTGATAAAGCATCCAAATATAAGCAAAGAGTTGCTTTTTGAAAGGGAAGCATTGCTAGCAAGACTTCAAGATTATGTCAAAGGTAAAAATGTATTTTAAAAGTACATAATTGCATTATTTTTTTGCAAATGCTAGAATTCTTTATTTACTTTTAGTCAGTATTCTTCGTATATTTTTATAACTGCAATAATAATTTTAAGCTTGTTCTATTAGGTGTCTGGTATAACATGAATCTTTTGCTTGTGTTAGACTATCAGACAGACTTTGAAACTCGATGCCATGGTGTTCCCGGTGATGTTTCTGGACCACTGTCAGGCAAAAACCTTTCTGAAGTTGTCAATAATATTGTATGGGTACAGCAGCTGGAGCTGAAGGTAACAGATTCCATAACTGTTTAGACACAATATTAGCATGGAACGTAAAACGTGGTATTTGAGA
Source organism: Egretta garzetta (assembly GCF_000687185.1). Classification (NCBI taxonomy): domain Eukaryota; kingdom Metazoa; phylum Chordata; class Aves; order Pelecaniformes; family Ardeidae; genus Egretta; species Egretta garzetta. The sequence goes on along the minus strand of NW_009260174.1, from coordinate 273,658 downwards.
TTTCTGTGGGGAATTCCACACAGAAAAAGTGTGGACTTCCCACAAGTTATATAATCAAGATTGCTTATCAGTGGTGCTGCTTGCTAAGTTGAATTTTATTAACTGACCCAGAAGACAGCCTTTTTGTAATACACTGAACTGCCTGCTTTTATGACTTCTCCCCCCCACCCCCCAAAAAATCCCACAATTCTGAGGAGACCTTTTTGTTAAATTTTACCCTTCAGTTTGCATTTTAAAATTGTATTTAAGATTTACAGACAGCCATATTATGACATGCTAATTCTCACTTGTTATTACTAACCTGTGTAGGGTCCCCTTGAAATCAAAGGGATTTCTTGGTAGTACTGTTTTGAGTCAGTGCCTAGCAGGGAATTCACTACAGAGACTGTAGTAAATGTCAAACGATTCTGTGTTCTCTTACAACAGAATGAGTTTGAAACATATTTGACTCTATTTTAACTGAAGTTATTTTTGTTAGTTTGTATTTACACTTCAGTTGGAAACTCTGGAACTTGTTTTGGAAAGTATTCACAGAATCACAAGGGTTGGAAGGGACCTCGGGAGATCATCTAGTCCAACCCCCCTGCTAGAGCAGGCTCTCCTAGAGCATTCTACACAGGACTTCATCCAGGCGGGCCTTGAATATCTCCAGAGAAGGAGACTCCACAACCTCCCTGGGCAGCCTGTTCCAGTGCTCTGTCACCCTTAGAGTAAAGAAGTTTTTCCTCATATTCAACTGAAACCTCTTATGTTTCAGTTTGCACCCATTGCCCCTAGTCCTGTCGCTGGACACCACTGCAAACAGACTGCTTCCATCCTCGTGACTTCCGCCCTTAAGATATTTGTATGTGTTGATAAGGTCCCCTCTCAGTCTTCTCTTCTTCAGGCTGAACAAGCCCAACTCTCTCAGCCTTTCCTCGTAGGGGAGGTGCTCCAGTCCCTTTATCATCCTAGTTGCCCTCCTCTGGACTCTTTCTAGGAGTTCCTCATCTTTCTTGAACCGGGGAGCCCAGAACTGGACACAGTACTCCAGGTGGGGTCTCACCAGGGCAGAGGAG
>NW_009260174.1:234943-271874 GCF_000687185.1 Egretta garzetta | reverse complement strand
CAGTCCTCAGGCACCTCTCCTGTTCTCCACGACCTTTCATAGATGATGGAGAGTGGCTCAGCAATGTCATCTGCCAGTTCCTTTAGCACTCGCGGGTGCATTCCATCGGGGCCCATGGACTTGTGGGTGTCCAGCTTCCTTAAAAGATCCCTAACCTGACCCACATCGACAGAGGGAAGGTCATCCTTTCTCCAAGCTTGCTCGCTTACCAGCCGGACTGGGGAGCCTGAGGGCCAGCCTTGACAGTGAAGACTGAAGCAAAGAAGGCATTCAGTAGCTCTGCCTTCTCTGTATCTTCTGTCACCAGGGCACTCATTTCGTCCAGCAGCGGTCCCACATTACCCCTGGTCTTGCGTTTACTGCTGACGTACTTGAAGAAGCCCTCCTTGTTATCCTTGATGTCCTTTGCCAGACTTAGTTCCAGGTGAACCTTGGCCTTTCTAGTTGCTTCCCTACAGTATTGACTAGTTAAAAGCAAAATGTTTTCTGTAAACATAAGTGCCATTTACAATAACTATAGATTTGAATGAGGATAGAAGTTACTTATCCCAAAATAACTACTAGCCCAGTTTTTTGGCATTCACCTCTGACTTACAGAAATCTCAAGGGCCTATTTCAGCTGAATGTGACAAAGGGTGGAGGTCTTAAAGGAGTTACTTTGTTATGTGTCCTACAGAGATAAAAGCAGCACAGCTGATAAGTGTCAGTTGTGTGTCTGCTTTAGGCTATGCTAAATTTTTTAATTGCTCTCAAATCTCTGCTGATTTTATTGACTAGGGTTTTGGTTAATTTGTCCACATGTAGATGTGAAATCCCATTTGAAATACCTTTGAGTATTGGCATGGACCTTATAGATACAACAAAAGATGCATGGGGGATTTCTACCTTTATGGAGAACTAACTAAAGACCAGGTGGGATATTCTGGGGTATCTTCATAGTGGTAGACACCTGTGGTGGACAGCTTATTCAGACCCAATTTACTGTCATGGGAATTTGAACATCTGGGACACACTTCAGGATTCACTTTTTTTTTTTTATTATCTGTTTTTGAGTCCCACTTGGATGTTTTATAATACTGATTTTTATTGTGCTGATTTTTCTTTTCTAATTGAATACTGGGAAGTTAAGCTTCTTGTCTTTGTGATTGTGTTTAAGGTGGATGATGCTGTCAAGCTGGCAGAAGCTCTTTTGTCTGACTTGTCTGGATTTCAAACTTTTCATCAAAGTGCAGATTCTTTTCTGGAACAGTTAAAAGTGTATGAACAGGAACAATTTGATGATTGGTCTAGGAATATCCAGTCAGAATTATCAAATCCCAAGTCAGGACTTTGGTAAATAAGTTTTTGTTTAAATAATGTTTATGCTGAAATCCGTAGTGTGGTGTAATTTAATAGTACTTGACAAAGGAAATAAAAATTACATAACTGAGAATTAGTGGAGATACAAAATGGAAGAGTCCATCATAATTTCATCATCCTGCCAGGCTTAGTTGGTAGGGTAGAGTTTACAGTTAATAACTAATCTTTTGGAATGAAAGACACATTTGGTTTTGTTGGCTTGTTGTTACTACTTGTTATCCATTGTAATCCATGTAGTGCTAATGTCAAGAAACCAGATGAGATTAGAGTATAGCTGTGATATACAGATGACACACACTTAGAGTAACAAATAAATTGCTATTCACAAGAAATTCTGCAGTCTAAATAGAGCAGATGAAAGAAGGGTAAGAAAATAAATTTAAACCTCATGAATTGTGTTCCCCAAAATAATGCAATTATTTTATGGAATATTAAAATATACTTTAACAATTTTTTTTAGTTGATTGACCACATAGCTTCTGTCTGCACCTCTGAGTGTCACAAACTTTCTTTGAACAAAGAGTTTGTCCACAGTTTCAGAGGATACAGGAGTTGTTACTTCTATGTAAACTTTTATTTTACAAAAAACACTGAAATACAACAAATAAGCAGATTTAGCACTCCAATATATAACAGCCGTCTAATTTATTAGTACCGTAAAATCTTGTTATTGTGAGATTTTAAAAGATGTGAAGAGATTAATTAAAAGGAAAGACATAGCTCACTGCAAAGGGGAATGCAATGGATATGGGAACTAGAAAAAGATGAGAAAAAAAGTGAAAAAATAAGTAAAGCTGAAGTTTTTATGAAAGAAGCCTGAAAAGATGGTGGTAGAAGTATTACTACAGTAGGAAAAAAAAATGGAGTAGAATCTAAAGATAGGCTGATATGCTTGTTAGCGTCTACATATACCAAAACGTTTCACTGATCCAAGTCCTGGTTCTTGGATTGGTTCCCTCCAGTGAACCTCCCTGCAGTGCTGCAGGCTAGGGCCTGCAGTAGAAGTGCCTGCTTGAGAGAGTATGATGGGTCCAGTGGTTCTGAGAAACACTGTCTAGCTGTGAGTTACACATTGACTATTGTAACAAGCCAGAAAAACTGTGTGGGCAAAACCAACAGGCATGCTCATTTTTCTTGTCTCTGCTGGCTTTGAATCTAGAGAAAGGTTACTAGAATAACTTCAGAGTAAATGAAAATGTTAATAAACATAGAAAAATGTGATAGCATGACATCAAGCTTTTTAGAATTGTTTATTATATTATTATAAAATGCACCTAAGAAAGGATCAATATCAAATTATATACAATAATATGTTTAATTTGATTTTGGTTTAGCATCCAAGCTAATAGTCCTGTAATGGAGTTGGATCATGCCTTTGGAACATTAAACATACTTTATTCAGATCGTTTGGTGACTCTCTTAAGAGAAGTACGTCAGCTATCAGCACTTGGTTTTGCCATACCGGCTAAAATACAGCGTGTTGCAAACACTGCACAAAAGTTCTGTAAGCAGGCGGTCATCCTCAAACAGGTATAAGATTAAATGTCATAATATCTTCCTGTTCTGCCTTCCCAGCTTTAGTAGTAGAACATTTCTAGACTATTACCTTTTCTGACTGTGTGGTTAAGCTGTTTGCTGTGTTTGTCTGTATGAAAGCTACTTTTTTTCTTGAACAAATTAACTGAGTCCTTAAAAGAGAAGAAAAATAAATGCTTTACAGTTTCGGAATATGTCTTCTTTTGAAACAAATGAATTATAGTATTAAAGCTATGTGAAGTTACTGTATGAATGTACAAAAATAACACAAGTAATTCATTGATCTCCTCATTTTAGTCTCGGTTTCTGATTATTGTAACTGAAGGAAAATGTCATAAAATGGACCAGCTTATCCTCACCTTTGCTAGTTTTCAACTGAAAATATATTAATACGTATTTTAATAGAAATGTGTGTTTGTGTTTTAGGGTGGTTATTTTTGATTTGACTCAATGCAACAGAAGTTTTTATTAGTCTTATATTTCAGTTGAAAGACCATGTCAAGTTTTCTTTTGTTACTGGAAGGTGCGAGAATAAATATGTATACGCTGGTAAAAATTCTTATGTAGATACATAGGCTCAATTCAGTTTCACATGAGGTGTCATTGGTATTTGAGATACCTGCACAGCTAAGGCAGAGATGATACAAGACCTACAAGATACCCATCCATCTGGATCATTGACGGGTGCCCAAGTGGAAATCTTAGTGATCTCAAAAGGCACTAGATGTCTATCTGTGGGCAACTAAACCAAGTTGTAGGGTATGCATCTTACTTCGCTGCCAATCTGGAAGTAAATAGATCTTTCTTAGGTCTATATGTCATATCCTGCTGGATGTCACGGGTACTTGAAGGTCTCTGAAGTGGCACAAGATGCCTTCGTTTGCATACAGTAGCAGAACTGTTCCACATATAATAAATCAGAGAGTGAACCTATGTCACTTAAGGTGAAGTGTAATCACATCAGATGTGTAAGTAGCAGTCTCTTTTGCTATTAGAGTTCGTCACTAGAAGAAAATAGGATCACGTTAGTGTTGTACTTTATTTTTGTAAACATTTTACTAGTATAGTTAATTCTCATTTCTTAATGGTATTGATTGGGCAATACTTTTAGAAATTTCCTGTTTTATGTTTATTGGCACATAAATATTTTTATCTGTTCTTGTAAATTTAATCTCTCCATTTTTACAGGTGGTGCATTTTTATAATTCTATTGATCAACAGATGATTGAGTGTCAGAAGCCAATGATGTTACAGTCTGCTCTAGCATTTGAACAGATAATTAAGGTGAAAGAATTCCTCTGTCTTTGTATTTTTAATTTCAGTAGTATCTGCATATTCTGTGCTGCTTTTTCTGTGTTTATTGCTGGACTTTTTAACTGCAGCCTTCCCATACAAGCAACACCATCTATTTAGTTAGCATTTATTGAAATCAGTGGCCCTTTTTTTTTGATATTGTTATTTAAACAACTGCTTACTCCTTTTTATTTTGGGTATTAGTGTAATATGCTCTCTCAGGAATTTTTTTCAGTGTTTGAATTTATACATGAACCATGATGTGGTCAATTCCTTAATAGTTGGGGATGTAACTCCTGTTTTAATAGATCCAAATAATATTATTTTTGTCTGCTAGTAAAAATGGCATATACTTTATTCTGGATTTGTAATTCCCTTGAATATTTCTAATTCATATTTTGGGCAGGTTGAAAGTGGATAGTTTCTGATTTAGATTAAGAACAAAGAATCAGTGGATCTACCTGATTATGGACTTATGCATGCAGTTTGTTACAGTGGGTTGGTGTTCAGACATAATATAGTTGCTCTGACAAGAGGTGGTTTTTTTTGTAATTGCTAGGAAGTTCACTATACTTAAAGAAGTTTTAGATTCTTGTAAGGAATGTGCAGCACTTTGGAGGAATCTACTTACTTAATTCCATTTTTCTGCTTTGAAGCGACAATATGAACTTTAAAATTACACTACAATCTACAGGTTTTTAACACTGTATCTCCATTTTATGCCTGGAGAAACATGTTGTATGTCATGAATTTCAGATTACTATTTTTGATCAGTTTGAAGGACTCCACCTTCTTCCAATGCTCTTACAATGTGAGAATGTCTGGAAAATTATAACATGCCCAAAAGAGAATAATGCTTCCAGAGCAAGCATTACAGAAATGTTTGGAAACTCGCTCCTGAGAACCATTTTGCAAGACAGAGTATAAGAATGGGACTGAAAGTAGAACGGATGTTGGGATTGGGCTTAGTTTACACAAACTGGTGGAGAGTCCAGACCAAACTGTAGGTTCAAAAGTGTCCTGGAAAAAGATCCCAAAATGTCTCTTTAAATTTTTCTTGGCCTGGCTGCAGATTATGGCACAGATTCCTTTAGTGTGCAGTCTGTAAGACAGTGATGGTGCAGAAGTGTTCAAAGACACAACATATTCTGTTGTTTGACATGATTTCTGCCTTGCGTCTTGTAGGAATAGGTCCAGTTGTGGAACTTCAGATGTTTTTTTTCTTCTGATTTTCTACTGTAAACTTAGCAAAAGGTATAAAACCCCTAGAATCTTGATAAAAAGCCCAGAGAAATGGAACTCCCCAAAGCTGCTTATGAGTCAGTGGAATTTTACAATGTAATTGAAAAGATTTATTTAATGATAAACAGGTGAAGTTGGATAGCAGTTGTTAGTGTGACATTTTGGTTTTTGGTCTGTGCAGAACAAAGTGGAAGGGGGTTGTTGAAGGTGTCCTCTGCGCTTAAGATGTCTGCTTATGCATGTGGGGTAGGAGTCTGAACATCAGTGGATTTATTTCAAGGTCTGTTAAGAGTCTGGCGTTAATCCTTCCCAGTGCATTGATGTAGCTATAATGATAGGCCTGTTTGTGATTTGCCAGATTATTATGTCTCTAGTGCAACAGTGAGAGGGAAGTCCTCCACTTTTTACTAGGAGTAAAACCATCTTTCTAATATTATCACTTCCTGTATGCTATCTGGTAGACTATAGTTGTCATTAAACCTTACAAAAGTTCTATGTTTTTCAAGCATTCAAAATCTGGTCCTGGAGGAAAAGCTCAAATAACATGGGATAATCCTAGAGAATTGGAAGTTTATATCCAAAAGCTCCAAGCTGCTGCTGAACGGCTTTCCACTGAAAATAGAAAACTAAGAAAGTGGCACACAAACTTCATTGAAAAGGTATATTTTCCAGGTGCAATTGAAATCATGTGTCTTATAGCTTACTTTACCCTTTCTTTCATTTAAGTGGTGATGAATATGTTTATTATCCTTTAAAATTCTTTTAACAGGTTATATCTCTCATGAATATTGATCTACTTCGTCAGCAGCAGCGTTGGAAAGATGGACTCCAGGAGCTCAGAACTGGTTTTGCCAGCCTTGAGTCACAGGCAGGGTTTCATTATCATGTTGCAAACTGTGAACAATTGACTTTTCAACAGTAATCAAGATTTAAGACTCAAATATAGCATGACTGACTTAATTTTGATTAAGGTGTTACTAGCTAGCTCAGGAAAACTGACTACTTAGTTGATGCCACATGTGAGGTAAAATCTCAGATGACGAGGATGAGGATAATCTTTTTTATGTCATACTAGTAATGGGAGAAGAACACTTGGTCAGATGACAGGGGTTAGATAAAAAAAAGGGAAAACTTAGGTCATGTAGATTAGTTGTCTCTGAGCCATTAACACAAGGTAAAATAAAGAAATTGGTACAGGTATGAGTGATCCCCAGGCAGAATAGAACAAATGTCTAAAATTTAGAATTAAAATGTATTTCTGCCTGAAATAATGAAAAAACCACATTTTTATTTGTTCACTTATCAACTGTCAACATTCAGACTAGAATCATAGAATCCTTTAGGTTGGAAAAGACCCTTAAGACCATCAAATAAGATGATTGAGATTTTGATAAAGAGTATCATCAAAGTAACTGGATGATATTGCTATCACTTGAGCTGTTTTGAGGTATCATTCAACTCAGTTTAATTTTTCCTATAACCTTTAGCAATAATGGGGCTATATTCTTAGATGGGTGGGATGTTCTTAGTCTTTTTAATGCAAACCCGGATTATTTTAGTTGGTATTTGCCAGTCAAATAAATGCAATATTTTAACTGTATTTTTCCTATAATTTTTCCATCTTCTCAAAATAATATGAATAATACTTAAGTGCATTGATTCAGCTTTTGGTTTGTAATTTCTTTTGAAACTTAGTTTGCAAATTTTTTTCTTGAAGTCAGTGTATTATTTTAAAGGCTTAAATTTTCTTAATCCCTGGAATCTTTCTGTTGGAAGAGTTCCTTTGGGTGGCCTTGAATTGTAGGGCAGACCTTAACTGTGTAGCTTCCTGCAGCAGCCTTGGACTGCCTCCAAAGCCCTGGCTGAAAATCTCTATCCAATTAAATAAGAGAACCTGTTAAGCTGGAAGAAGTTTCTAATTCCTTTTTTAACTTGTATTGCCCTTTTCAAAATCCTTGGATAGCTTACAAGTGAGCGTTTACAGACTTGAGTATGATATTCTTACAGTGCAGTGTAGCAGATTCTAGTGAAAATTCGCTATTATTAATTCTGAATTCTTTAAGATAAAATCTTATATCTACTCGTTAGTTAGTGTTGATCTGTGGAAACACAAGAGTTTTCTGGAATACTGTTTAAAAGGTAGCCCACGTATCGTAGGAAAATAAAAGGTGTGATATAGGTTTCGATCTCTCATTCAGCCAGCTCTAACTTATTTCCAGAAGAGTCCCATACATTTTAGAGTAACCTTGAAGAATCTCATAGTAAATCAGTGGGAGATGAACCTCAGTGAAGTTGTTATGCTGAACTGGCATAGAGACTGGTTTTATTTGGATTTTTTTTTAATTCCTATATTCATTTGATATAAATGTAAAAGCTCTAAATCTTAATATTCAAACTGGTCATAGAATCATAGAATATCTTGAGTTGGAAGGGACCCATAAGGATCATTGAGTCCAACTCCTTGCAGAACTACCTAAAACTAAACCACATGACTAAGAGCATTGTCCAGACACTCCTTGAACTCTGACAGGCTTGGTTCCATGACCCTGGGGAGCCTGTTCCAGTGGTGTGATACTTCTTTGAATTTTACTAAGATGCTGGTCTTCAGGCATTGTACTGTGCTCAGTTAATTATGGTTTGAGGAATAAAATAAAATGAAAATAAACATTGTTAAATTTTAGGGTTTCAAATCATGCGATATGAAAGCTTGGAGACAGCACTGGAATCATCAACTTTACAAAGCTCTGGAGCATCAGTATCAAATGGGCTTAGAAGCACTCAATGAGAATTTACCAGAAATAAATATTGATCTAACATTCAAGTAAGATTTTTTTTTTCTCCCCATTAAGAAAGTATTCTGGCTCATATTTCATTCAAATATTAGTTTTTGTATGATATGTTTCACTTTTTAGGCAAGGCCAGTTGCAGTTCAGACCTCCTTTTGAAGAAGTACGGGCTAGATATTACAGAGAAATGAAGAGATTCATCTCCATTCCAAACCAGTTCAGGGGAGTAAGTGAAGCAGAAGATGAGTCTATATTCACTGTTATGACTGAAAGAAATGCAGATGGATTTCTGACTGCTTTCAGTAAAGCAGAGGATTTGTTCAGAAGGCTGACAGAAGTTTCTAATCAATTCAAGGTATTTTCAATATTTGACTGACTCATGCTTTTTCTTTACATTTGTATCATTTTAAGCTTCAGACATTCTAGAAGTAGCTGAGCAATATGATTTGTGCATTATTGTCCTTTTCTGCAAGGCATATAAGCAAAAGCTTGCTAAGTACATCCATGTTAAGCAAGCTGCTTAAGCACATACCTGGCTTGAAGCACATGTGCAGTTCCCATTGAAACCTCAGTATGATAGTGGTCTTGTTCAAAATCTATTTTTAATCAAAATGTGTTTTTAATCCTTAAATGTGTGAATATGTCAAACCATTTTGTACCTTCTGATTTTTGCACTAAGAGAATCTGTAGATAACTGAAGGAGCACAAAAGTTAAAGAAAATGTAGCTTGAAAATGTTATTAAAGTATTTTAATATTATTGAGAAGCAGAGTTTTTTAGTCTAGGAAATATTTCTTTTCCATGAAATCAAAAATAATGTTGAAAAGGAATGGATTGTAATTGGCCAAGTAGATATGGAAACTTTGGTGGAGACACATCTTTCCAGCAAACAGGACTGGGAAAAAAACTTCAAAGCATTAAAAGTGAGAGGGAAAGAAGCAGAACGTCTTCCAAGGTACAGTGTAACTCTATTCTTTAGTTTGAATAATGTATTCTATCACATTTTAAAGGTAATAGTAAAATAGACATTTTTTTTTTAGATATTGACGTACTTTTAAAATGTTTAGGTTTTTGTTTTTTGATTTTATTTTTAGACATTTATTAGCTTCTGTCTGTGCAGCCTTCTCTGAGAACTTTTAATGTCTTCCTTTGATATGATGGGAAACTCCCTCAAAATTCAGGGCTGATTCTGAAATACTACAAAACACGGTGATGTTTTAACAGCTCTTTTAGCTAAGTCCTGTACATGTGGACTATATGTGGCAGTTTGGAACAGACTTCGTAGATGTTTATACATTAAATAATTAATGTATTTAAACCCTTGATTACCTCTTATAACTTATGGTTTAAGATATGCTAGTGTAGGCTTTTATTTTTACATATATTCACATGGAATTCAGTGTATTGCATAATTAAGAGTTCTCAAATGAAACTGGTGGGAATCATGTTCAGAACAAGTAAAAAGAGGTGACGTTTCATTTAGCAGAATGGACTGGTGGAACTTGTTGGCTAAGTGATATTCTGAGTAGTAAAGATTTTAATAAGGACAGACTGTGGTGAATAGAAGAGAAATTGGCTGACATGTCTTATAGCCAGAATCCACATGTGGCTGTAAAGTGCCATGAAGTGAAAATAATTGGTGTTGAGGGAGGATACTCAGGAAAGTATCAAATAAGGTAGCTCTTTTCTTCATGTTCTTTAGGCATCTGCTTAACAGTCACTGTGAGATATTAGATACGGAGCCTTGATATGACTCACTAAGGCTTTTCTTATGTTCTTAAGAATATTGAAGCCTGGATTAGTATGTTCTCATGGAAATTAGAGATTTAAAGACATGACTACAAATAATTGAAATATTTTTATTTTTGAGTCTAGATATAGTCCTTCTGAATTTAGTGACATTGGTTATATAAAATAAAGTAAATTTCTAACTACTTGGAGGAGCAGAGCATTAGACCTTACCCCCCATAGAACTGCATACATATGCCTAATGATTATAAATATTTCAATAATATAAGTCATTTTCCCAATAAACTATGATTTTTAATTTGTAGAATTATGAGGTAATTTTTTTCTCATTAGGCCACAAAATCAGGGTAAACTATAGATCTGCATAGATCTTAGAGATATTGACACATAAGTATACTACTGAATATTTACTATTTTCTAATCTTTTTGTCTTGAAGCATCGTAAGGATAGACTGTTTAACTGTTAATTGCAACCCTGTGAAAACTGCAATTGATGATTTCATCCAGAAGTTGTATGATGTCCTTGTTATTTCTTTGAGAAAATCTATTCAAGGTAAGTAACCATAATGAATAACTTTTTTTGTTGTTCCTGTTGTACTTGTGGACATTTGTGTTAATGTAAATATTCTTTTTATTTAAGAAATATTTTACTCTTGGGCATAGTGAGCTGCAGAAATCATAGTGCATAGAAAGTAACCTGTTACTAATTTTTCACTACAGGCCTAACCTAAGGCCCCTTTTTGTCCATGTGCATCTTTTGCATTCGGTTTTTTGGCCACATCTGTTCCAGCTGTAAAAGAATACATATGAACATTATTTTGCATGTTTCTTTTGTTTGGAGGAAAATTTCTTTGACACTTGATGGTAATTGAAGGAGGCATCATGAAGTGTTGTAACTAAAAATATTATTAGATTTTTCTTTCGCAAATTGAAATACTTCATCAGAAGTCTTAAATAATCAACACTTATTCCACAGAGTTACTTGTCACTTAGATTGTCAAAATGCAGAGCGTTGAAGAGTGCAAAATATTTTCCTATTTTTGGGCAGTCTATCTATACTGAAACAGGTAGAAAAGATGGAATAAGGTGTAGATGGTGAGAAATACCATTGCTTTGTGCTTTAAATATAACAATCAGCACAGAAACACAGAACAGGGGTTGTGCAGAAAGTTTTCCATAACCTGAAAGATGAATTGTTTCCTGGAAGATGTATTATTTCTGGAATTGTACAGCTCCTTTCTCAGTACCAAAAAGATCTACCTTGGTAGGAAAATACAACATTATCGCTTAATCAATCTTTTGTTTGTGAATCTTTTCAACATTTAAAGCAATTTTTTAAGAAATACTTTGTGTACATAATCATATCTTATGACAGTGTTGTGTCACAGGACATTTGTCTGAGTTGCATATTTATTACCACAAATATTTTTTCCATAATATCTTTGTTTTCCACCTTTCTTTATATAGCTCACCTATATGATGTTTCTTCATTTCTCACTGATGCCATGGAAACATTAGTGGTTAGGCCCCAGACTGTAGATGAAATAGCAGAAGACAATTTAAAATATTTAAACCTACATGAACGAAAAGAAGGGGTAAGATACTATTTTATCATATCCAGAAGAACAGGTATCAAAAAATATAATTGCTTTCTTGTATGGAAACTTACATTTAATGTAACTAGTTTAGAACATGCAGTGGTCCATGTAGCACAGTATTGTCTCCAGCAGTAGAATAAAGTGGCTGCCTAGGGAAAAATATAAAATTGAGGTGGCATATTTGATGCTTTCCCACACTTCTAGCCTCTATCCAGAACCTTTTTGGGTTTTATGTGGTTCCTGAGCATATAGTAACACTGAATGAATTTCTCTTCCACCACCTTACCTTGTCTCCTCTTGAAAGCAAATACACTTTTCAGATCCCAAGTATCCTCTGGTAAAGTGTAGGAACCTAATTTTTTTTTTCTCCTGCTCTCTGTTGATGTCATATATCTAAGTCTTACATTGGGAGACATATGGAGCAATCAGTCCCTATTATTCCTCTTCATGACACAAGATTGTGTTGTTGTTTGTTGTGTCCTGTATCAGCCATTTCTTTTCTAGACTGAAGAGTTTTAATTTACCTAATCTTTTCTTACACATAAGCCCACCCATAACTTTGATCATCCTTGTCTTTTCTAGTTTCACAATAACCTTTTTCTGTGGAGCCAAGAGAATTTTGCACAGTTCTTAAGATACGAACAAACCATGGATTTGTATGATGAAATAACAATGTTACCTCTTTTATTATCTTTTTTAATCTTTGTGACTCCTAAAATTTTATTTACTTCCTACTGCTTGGATTAAGCTGGCATTTTTTAAAAACTGGCTGTCATAACCCAAGATGTCAATCCTGAACTGCAGTTGTTAGCTCAGAACTCAACTTTTACATGTGCAATTTGTTTTTTAACGTATATGTCACTTTGTGGTTATCTACTTGAATTTTGTTTGTCACTGGTAACAAAGCTGCAATAAGGTCTCCTCAGAGCTTTTTCTTCTCCAGGCTGAACAAGCCCAAGTCTCTCAGCCTGTTCTCCTAGGAGAGGTGCTTCAGCCCTTGGATCATTTTTTGTGGCCCTCCTCTGGACCTGCTCCAACACTTCCATGTCCTTCTTGTGCTGAGGGCTCCAGAGCTGGACGCAGTACTCCAGGTGGGGTCTCACCAGAGCAGAGTAGAGGGGCAGAGTCACTTCCCTTGACCTGCTGGTCACAATTCCTTTGATACATCCCAGGATACGGTTGGCCTTCCGGGCTGCCAGCACACATTGCTGGCTCATGTCCAGCTTTTCATCCACCGGTACCCCTGAGTCCTCTTCCAGATGGCTGCTCTCAATCCCTTCATCCCCCAGCCTGTATTGATACTGGGGGTCGCCTTGACCCAGGTGCCACTTGGCTTTGAACCTCATGAGCCCACATGGGCCCACTTCTTGAGTTTGTCCAGGTCCCTCTGAATGGCATCCTGTCTCTCAGGAGTGTCAACTGCACCTCTCAGCTTGCTGTCATCTGCAAATTTCCTGAGGGTGCGCTTGATTCCACTGTCTATGTTGTTGATGAAGATACTAAACAGTACTTCTAAGTTATTCTGCAGTTCTTCACAGGTAAACTGGCTTAATGTCCGGAATAACCTAGTATCATCAGTAAACTTTATCTCACAGATTAGTGTCCTTTTCCAACTCTTTTATAAACAACTTGAGCAGTCCAGTGCAGGTACTTACAGAACTCCATGGGTGACCTTTTTCTATTGCAGGAACTAGCAATTTACTCCTATCTATTTTCCCTTACCCAATTAATTATCTGTGCCAGGCCCTTTGTTCTTATGACAAGGTTATCAAGTTTCCTTAAATGCGTTTGGTGAGGGGGTTGTGCTAAAAGCCTTTTGGAAACCCAACTGTAATATATAATTTTAATCTCCATCCATAACTTGACTGATGCCTTTAAAGAACTCTGGTTCTACAAAATTGTAGAATTCTATAGAAGCCATATTAACTCTTCCCAACTGAACAATACGTATCCACCATAGGATTCAGTTCTAAATTAATGCATCTGAGTTTAGGTGTGTATATGCATATACTCAGTGGAAGTCTGGTTCATTTGCCTACAAGTACAGTTCTAGAGTTATTGAGGTGCATATACAACATCCCCACAAGACTGGCAGACATGACAGAGGACTTCTGGGAGGCCTTTACCTTTCTGTAATTGCAGCTGGAGGCCACTCAAATGCCCTAGGCCATCTCAGATGGCCCTAGACATGTATTTGTGAGAAACTGAATCAAGTCCCTAGCAAATGTCGTCACTTGTAGCCCACAGCAATCCATTTCACCCTGAGGTAGACACCTTGTGGCTGATCCTCTTGAATTGATTTCTTAATTCCATTAAGAGCTCAATGCAGTTGTTCATATTTAAGTGTCTTCGGTTTTGGGGATGTCCTGGTGTATCTGAGAACTCCATACGAGGCTGGCAGATAAGAAACAGGACATATGGAAGACCCATAACTTTTGGGGCAGTGGATGGAAGGCAGATAGGATAAACTAGGTGTCCTGGTTTTGGCTGGGATAGAGCTAATTTTCTTCATAGTAGCTAGCATAGTGCTGTGTTTTGGATTTAGTACCAGAAGAATGTTGATAACACACTGATGTTTTCAGCTGTTGCCAAGTAGTGCTCAGACTACTCAAGGACTTTTTGAGCTTCTCCTGCTTGCCCAGGTGCATAACAAGCTGGGAGTACAGCACAGCTAGCACAGCTAACTCAAACTGTCCAAAGAGCTATTCCATACCATATAACGTCATGCTCGGGGGGGTTAGTTAGTTCAGTCAATCGGTTGGTCGCGGAGAGACTGCTCGCGGCTCGGGGACTGCTCGCGGCTCGGGACGGGCTGGGCATCGGTCAGCGGGTGGTGAGCAATTGCATTGTGCATCATTCGTTTTGTATATTCTATATATTCTGTTATCATTCTCATTATTACTATTATTATTATTTTCTCTTATTAAACTGTCTTTATCTCAGCCCTCAGCTCTAACCTTTTATTTTCTTTCCGATTCTCTCCCCCATCCCACTGAGGGAGGGGGGGAGTGAGCGAGCGGCTGCGTGGTGCTGAGTTGCCAGCCGGGTTAAACCACGACACTAGGGGATCTCAAGCAATGCCAGACGCTGTCATTAAATGAATTGAGACCTTGATTTTGATGATCTTACCAATAATGGAGTTTTAGATGCCTACTTAACAAGCCCATGTACAGACATATAATTTTAGCTTAATCTTTATCTTGGATACAGCTTGACTGTTTGGCTGCTAATTCAGTAAGGACTCTATTAGGTTGGCTATAAGTGTTTACATTTTGTAGCAACTCTGGAAGAATTGTTGGATGTTGAAGAGATTTAATTCTCTATAATTGAAAAAACTGGTATTGCTCCTTAGCATTAGTGCCTGTTGTCTCCTCTTATTTTTTAAAGGAAAACAAACATAACAGGACATTTTGGTAAATGTGTAAAACTGCATGTGTTTATTTCAGTTTCTGCTAACTTTTGTACTTTAAAAGAGTTATTTTCTGGTTTGTTTTTTTTTTTTTTTTTTTTTTTTTTATTTGGATGGTTCTTACTACGTGGGGGAAACCTGGATATTTTTTTTCCTACTGTCAGGTGAAAAAAATGTGCTTTTTTTATATGAATATAATTTCTGTTTACTTGAAGTGTCTTTGTTCCTGCTTTTTGTTATCCCACAGTGTTGTGATTTAAGCCCAGTAGGCAGCCAAGCACCATGCAGCCACTCACTCACTTCCTAACTCACTTGCACAGCCTCCCACACCCCTGCTGGGACAGGAGAAGAGGGAAGC
The DNA here is from genome assembly GCF_000687185.1 of Egretta garzetta. NCBI lineage: Eukaryota > Metazoa > Chordata > Aves > Pelecaniformes > Ardeidae > Egretta > Egretta garzetta. The sequence continues at coordinate 256,545 of NW_009260174.1, read as the reverse complement.
AAGAGTAAAAGTGAGAAACCTCATGGCTTGGGATCAAAATAGTTCAATAAGTGAAGGAAAAGTGGAAGAAGAAAGAAAGAAAGGAAAGAAAAGGAAACAAAACAAGTGGGCAATCGCTCACCACCTCCCATGGATAGACTGATGCCCAGCCAGTTCCCAAGCAAAAGATGTCTAACCTACCTAAACACCACTACACCCCATTTTTGCTGTCATGACATTATATGGCATGGAATATCTCTGCCTGGCTGTGTTCCCTCCCCACCATTTGCGCACCCCCAGTCTATTCACAGGGAGGGGACAGAATCAGAAACAGAGAAAGCCGTGATGGTGTGCAAACAGTTTTCAGCAATAGGTAACACATTAGTGTGTTATCAGCATTGTTTTGGTCACAAATTGAAAACATAGCACCTTATGAGCTGCTATGAAGAAAACGAACGCCATCCCAGCCAGACCCAGGACGCCTATGTACATATTTACTAAATTCTCTGCTGCTGTTCCTGAATCTGGTTGAGTGGATCTCTGCAATATATAGAGGCATTTATCTGTTTCGTAGTAAGCATTCACCTCATGTCAGGATCAAGATTTAGAATTTCTCTAAGTATCTCAGATACTATTTTTTCCATTGTTTTAATGTTGTTCTATAAACAATATGAAAAAATGAGCTATATAGATATATAATCTGTGCATACACAATTGATTGTTCTTATGTATTTGCCTAGGGTTTGGATAAACAGGATTTGCTGATTTTTTACAAACATATTTTTTTATCTGTTTGAATTTAGATTTTTCTCTTGTTTCAAGAGGCTGAAGATAAAAACAAACTTTTGCGAACTGTAGCTGGTGCAGGTTTGGACACTATCAGTAACCTAAGAGCTACGTGGGATAAATTTGAATTAATGATGGAAAGCCACCAGCTTATGATTACAGAACAGGTAACAATGAAAAATTAATATTTTATCTAAAAAATTTGAAATTATTTTGAATAAGTCTGGAGAAATATTTTTCCTTAGATTAAATCCATAAATATTTTCAGTTTGGTTTTAACACCAACGTTAATGAATTGAGGGAGGGCCTTTAAAGGAAGAATACTTAAACTCTGTAAATAATAACTAGGTGAAACTTCTGTTGAACTGATGCTGAAATGAATTGTAGTTCTGTATCAACTTTCTGGAGACAGAGATGGCTTAATGAATGCAATGGTTAACTGAGGAAAATGGGATAACAGTTAAAAGATAGCATTTTTATTACCTTATGTTTTTAGTACTGATGCTTTTTATTTTTTTTTACACAACTTTGCTAAACTATGCACAGTCCTGTAATTTCAGTCCATAGGCAAATTGATGAACTCATTTGAAGTACTACTGAAGATATCAGTCTGCCATGCAAATAATAGCAATTTTTCTATGTGTTATAAGATGCAGGCTAAATAGGTAGCATAGGCCAAATAAATAGATCTCCAATACCAGCATAAAAAAATAGTGCTCCCTTTTTCGAAAAATACAGAAGAATAAAGATGCACTATTTCTTAGGATATTATACATGAAGTTTTTTGATTTTGATCAAGTTGTAGTTATGAAACATTGAAGGAATTTCATTTTAACTCTTGCTTTACAGATTGAAATGATGAAAGGAAATGTGATTTCACGTATTAATATATATCTTCAAGATCTGGAAAAGTTTAAAGCTCGTTGGGATCAGCTAAAGCCAAGTGATGATGTCATTGAAACAGGTGATCAGGATGTGCTTGAGAAAAGTGCTCAGATCATAAAGGAAAAAAAGAAAGAATTTGACGAACTTGAAACTGTGAAAGAAAAACTCATGTATGTTTATTTCTCTATATACATTACTCATTAATGTATGGATCTTTTGCAGCAGTAGTATCTCAGAAAACATTAACTAAATTTTATCAAAACAAATAATATAAGGAATTTAATTTTATTTATATTACATGTTTATCATTAGTTTTTCAGGGTCTTTTTTTCATTTTATATAACATGAATTTCTTAAGCTGAGTTTTTCGGAATGAAAAATTCAGGAAGTCTCTTAGGCTTTCAGGTAAGGGAGTCTGTACACTAAAGGCTTGATTCTGATTTCTGAAGTTCTCACTAAGAAGATTTGGGGTATAGGTCCAAAAGGTGGAGTTATTGCTTCAATCCTCTTGTAACTTAAGTGGGCACAAGCTCATCTCTCCCATTTCTTGAATCTGATAGACAGTTGTGCAAAAGGAAAGGATTTTTCTGCTGGGTACCTACTTTCATTAAGCTCATTATTGCAAGCCTTGAGTGGACAGTTTTCTATTTAAATTCATAGCTTGCCCCTTAAATATGATAGTAAATAAAATTAGCATATCATTTCTACCTAACAGGAAGAAACAATAAATTAAAAATTTTTTTTCAGGCTTTATTTGTGGGGGCATGAAGTAATTAATGTTTCTCATAAATGAGAAAGAAATGAAAGTTTATGGAAAATAATTGTGAATATGGGAGAAGTTCACTGTGCAGGAGAGTTATTCCTGGTGTTCCTTTACTATTTCTATTCAAGAAGACTATAAGGAAATTGTTGTTGGCAGCAATGTTCTGCAATGAAGCCAATGGCTTTTCTTAAAAAAGTGTAATTATTTGCATATGATACTCTCTCTTAAACCATAAATGTATAATGGAGTAATGTAGCATATGCTGTAATGATCTTTTTATTCAGTGAAGAATGCCATCATTTTAAATTGGAAGAACCTGACTTCTCATTGTCAAAAGTTGTATGTCAAGATATTAAGAGGTATGCAGAAGTCTGGGCATTGTATGAAGAGTTTTATCAAGGTTTTCAGGAAAAAGCTGAAGAAGACTGGATTACTTTTAGGTATGATTTTATTACTTTATTTTTCATGGACAAATGTGTGTGGTTATAGTACTGTGTTGTTATGTCCTTCTTACATTTGATTTTCACGCAGGAGTAAAACATACCTATTTGAAGAATTTTTGTTTAACTGGCATGACAAAATGAGGAAGATGGAAGAACATACTGTAATGACAGTAAAATTGCAAAAAGAAGTGGACAAATATAAAGTAAGATGCTAGTTAAAAAAGGGGTATAAAACAAAAAATGTTTTGGTATTACTGGGTAATGTACTCAATTCTGCGGCTCATTTTTCAGTTCTTATAATAAAATCAGTTACAATTTAACAAAGTATCTTGTGATACTGTTTTGAACATTTCACTTACTTTTGAGAACCTTTTAGTTCCTTACAGTGAACAGGAGGATCATTATAGTTTACACAGACACACATTTAGCACTGAGTTTTCCTCAGAGTTACACAGCTAAATGTTAAATCCAGCAATTGAAAAAAATGTACTTCAGTTTAAGAATATAACTTTTTGTTTTATTTGAACAGCATGTCACTCTGTAATCAAACAGATACAATTTTCATAAACACTGGATGGATTCACATATGTGTTTTTCCTACAGATGATAATTCCACTCCTAAAATATGTAAGAGGAGAACATCTTTCTCCAGACCATTGGCTGGATCTCTTTCGTCTTCTGGGTCTTCCCCGAGGCACGACAGTTGAGGGTTTGTTATTTGGAGATCTGCTAAAAGTGACAGATGCTATTATAGAAAAAGCAACAGAACTTAAGGTATGAATAATTTCAAATAGAGGTACTATATTTTATTTTATGGTTTATTTCTTGTTCTGTATGCATATTTATATTTTTGTTACTATAGAATTTACATTTTATTTTTGAATTCAAAGTTTATTGCAATCTCTGTAGTTTCAAATTAAATCTATTTATGCTTTTAAAATAGGATTTGAATTGTCGGGCCCAAGGCGAAGTCACAATCAGGGAAGCATTACGTGAGCTTGAACTCTGGGGAGTTGGAGCTGTCTTTACATTAACAGATTATGAAGATAGTCAAGGCAAGACTATCAGGCTTATTAAAGACTGGAAGGACATAGTCAACCAAATTGGAGATCAACGCTGTCTTCTACAGTCCCTCAAGGACTCTCCATATTACAGAGGTTTTGAAGATAAAGTGTCCATCTGGGAAAAAAAGCTGGCTGAGTTGGATGAGTATCTGCAGAATTTAAACCAAATTCAAAGGAAATGGGTCTATTTGGAACCGATATTTGGTCGTGGAGCTCTGCCCAAAGAACAGGCTCGTTTTAATAGAGTTGATGAAGACTTTAGGTTAGTATTATGGAATATGACTTATTTTTTGTAGTATCTTTGACAGGCGTAGGCTAGAACATTCTTCATGGTGAAAATATATGGAACAATTGAAATACGTATGGAGATGAAGGTCAGCAACAGGAATTTAGTAGATATAGATGTGTGGTATGACAGATCTGAATAAAGGTGGTAACATAGGTTTCATTTAATGGGGTATATGTGAAGAACAGAATCACATGAAACTTCAAAGATCACAAACAAGGGAGGCAAACACAAGATCAGTCTTGTCACTAGAAGCAGAAGTGATGTAATTTTTTTTTCAAGGAGCATTTCTTGTTGAAGACAAGCACTTTGTTCACTAAGAAAGTGCACAGGTGGACTTTTGGGGGAAACAGATGGTTTATTTGTTCCAAACCCCTCGAGGAGATAAAAAGGGAGGGGATTTTACAAATGTAGAAACATACGTATAATTTTCTGTCTTGATTTCAGTTAAAATGACTTCTTAGATGGAAATAAAAGTCAAGAATTGAATTTTCTTGGGTTTGGGTAGAGAAATCTCAGCAAGAAACAGTTGTCATTAAATTACATTGAGAGACATTGATGTAAATTCTGAAATGTTTTGTCATTAATACTGAAAACTGAAAGTTATAGATCAGATATTTATATGAATTACCCATACTTTACATTTTATTTACATAACTATATGTATCTCATATTCAGTTTAAAACTGTAATGGTTGTTTTATGAATTATTCAATTTTTTTCTGTCAAGATCCATTATGTCAGATATCAAGAGTGACAGTAGGATAACATCACTGAATGCCCGGACAGGAATAAGAAATTCTTTAATTACCATACTTGACCAACTTCAGAGATGTCAGAGATCGTTGAATGAGTTTTTGGAGGTACAGCTGACATTATAATATAGTTTTCTATGAAGAAAGTCAGTAAGTTTGAATTTAAATTAACAAAACTGATATATTTTGTTTTTATATAGGAAAAGCGCTCAGCATTTCCAAGATTCTATTTCATTGGAGATGATGACTTATTAGAAATTTTAGGACAGTCCACGAATCCTCTGGTTATCCAATCTCATCTTAAGAAACTTTTTGCTGGTAATGCATTGATTTTTATTTGTGAAATGTACTTATTTAGAAATAAGGCTCTTCAAAGCTAAATAATCTGTTGCAGACTTTTTTTTTTTCTCTCTGCTACTAGACAGTAAGGAATTGATATTTGACTTTAGCAATATGTGACTTCAATGCTGTTTTCTGATTAATAGGCATTAATAGTGTGAGCTTTGATGAAGAATTTAAGTACATAATTGCCATGAAGTCTGTAGAAGGAGAAACTGTGCCACTTAGAAATAGAGTTCTTTTGTCAAATGATGTGGAGGTAAGAAAACCACACCAAGTATAGCTAAATTTCATTGAGAAATTATTTTATAGTGTAACTTTTGAGTTTTTTTCGTCTCTTTGTTAGGTGTGGCTAAACAGATTGGCTTTGGAGATGAAGGAGACCCTGAAAAAAATGTTAACTGACTGTGTTGATGCTGGAAAAAAATCACAAGGTTCAATTGACCCATCGCTCTTTCCTTCCCAGGTAGTAGTTGATCCAGTAATACCACTGTATAGTCGTAGATTTACCAGATAAGGTTTTTTTTGAAGTCTCACGAAGAAGTATATGTATGGATTTGGGAGAAAATAACCCAAAACAAATCCATTTTATTAATTTATATTATAGAAAAACTCTTAAAAATATGTGGTCTTATAATTCTTTAGTAAACATTTGAAATACTCAAGCCGTTTACGTGGCACCTGATCTAACATCTGTCTATTTATTAAAGTTGATGTAAGTCTTGATCTTATTTGGTAGTGAATGTTACATGCAGGGCTGCTAAGACTTAGTAACATAAAAAAGCCCTTTTTGAATCTGTTTACAATGTAGCTTCTGAACTTTAGCTGTATAAGCAGAAATAGTCATGAGCATGAAATTCTTTTATGCAGTTTTGATCAGTAGCACAGAGAATCACACAGAATCACAGAATGGTTCTGGTGGAAAGGGACCTCTAGAGATGATCTGGTCCAACCCCCCTGCTCCAGCAGGGTCACCTATAGCCAGTTTGCCCAGGATCATGTCCAAACAGCTTTTGAATGTCTCAAGGAATGGAGACTGCACCACCTCCCTGAGCAAGCTATGCCGAGGACTCAGTCGCTCTCACAGTAAGAAAGTGTTGCCTAATGTTCAGAGAGAGCCTCCTGGGTTTCACTTTGTGCCCATTGCCTCTGGTCCTGTCACTGGGCACCACTGTAAAGAGCCTGGCTCCGTCTTCTTTGCACCCTCCCTTCAGGTATTTATAGAAACTGAGAAGATCTGCCCCCCCCCCCCCCCGAGCCTTCTCTTCTCCAGGCTGAACAGTCCCAGCTCTCCCAGCCTTTCTTCACAGGAGAGCTGCTTCAGTCCCTCATCATCTTTGTGGCCTTTCACTGGACTGTGTCTGGTAAAGCACCTGTCCTTATTGGCTCCTCTACCATTTGGAAGAGGAAGTTGTCATTGGTGGACTCCAGGAAGCCCCTGGACTGCTTATGTCCTGCTGTGTTGCCCCTTAGAGGTATTGGAGTGGTGGAAGTCCCCTATGAGGACCAGGGCCTGTGAATGTGAAGGTGCTCCTATCTGTCTGTAGAGGGCCTGATCCACTTGGTCTTCCTAGTCAGGTGGCTTGTAGCAGACACCCACTATAATGTCACTTGGACCTGTCTTCTCTTTAATCCTATCCCATAAGCTCCCAGCTGGCTCCAGCTGCTCTCTCACATAAAGGGCAACTCCCCCTCCTTGTCTTCCCTTCCTGTCCTTCCTAATGAGCCTGTATCCCTCCACTGCAACACTCCAGCCATGGGAGCCACCCCACCACATCTCTGTGATCCCAGCAAGATCATAGCCCTGCAACTGCACACGCATATCTAACTCACCATGTTTATCCCCCATAGTGCATGCATTAGTGTACCAGCACTTCAGAGAGGCACCCCGGCATGTTGAGTTTCTGGAGAGGGTTTGGGGGATTTCTCCATAATGGTGCCTTGTAGGCACTTCCTTGCTGACATGAAAGTGCTGGAGGTGACCCAGCTTAAGTCCCATTTTGTTGATTTTTGTGATCTCTTCCCGTCACATCACCTGATGCCCTTTGCTCAGTGATCCTGTCTGTCACTCCCTCACAGGCCTGCTGGTTACTCTCTCCCTCCCCCAGAATGTAGGTAGTGTTACAAATCTTCAGACTGGCATAATTGGTGGATTTTTTGTTGCAGATCTTTCCGGTTCCAAGTTTGTCTGAACCTACATAGCACAGACAGGGCTTTTCCAGGGAACTTGAAGTAATTAGAACATAAGTGGAGTGTTAGAAACCAGAATGCAAAATGACTGTGTTAGCAGATCAGTGACACAAGAAGTTGGAGGTGCTCCTGAGCCTGTTCAACATGCCTACAATGTGGTAGTTTCCATATGCCACATCATTTAATGGGAAAAGAAATTTGCTACCACACGCTGTAGAACAGCTAAGGGATTTGCTGTATTACATTACAATGCAAATTTTCGATAAATTTTTTCAGGTTATAAGATGGCTACATTTGTTCTTAAGAGGATACCAAATGTGTGGCTTTGTTTAAAAATGATATAGTAAAATACTTTAAATATCAGACATAGTAAGCAATTATAAATTGAAAAACTTCTTTTCTTTATGTCTTCTGTATTTATAAAATGTAATTTGAACTTTCTCTTCCAAAGATTCTTTCCTTGGCAGAACAAATTCAGTTCACTGAAGATGTTGAAAGTGCTATCAAAGACCATAATCTGCAACAATTAGAATTAGAACTCATGGCTAAACTGGAACACTATACTAGTATTGATACTAGTATAGAAGGTACTGGGAGTACAGGTATATAAATGATCATTAATACATAATTCTTTATAATAACTACGTTGTATAGTATTTAACATTCTGTTTACTTAAACAGGAAATTATGTGAATGTGTCTTGATTTGAGTTTGTAATGTTGAGTTACATAGTTAGCCACCTCTTACTGCCAAGATTAGTGTACTTAATATTTCAGAGTGAGTGATGGAATTTTGTTTGGATTAAAAACAATCTTGCAGCATTTATATATTTGCAAACCTCTCTAATGAATTCTGTAATAACTTTTTATAATTTTTGTTTTATATATTTACTGATAATTTGTTGTCACCTACTGAACTGTGCTCTAGTGTTATGTTTCACTGGAACTAGCCAAACAGCAGTTGAGGTACATTACATCATGCCAATACGTTCTCTATAGCTGTGTAGGTGATTCTCTTTTTGTGTCTTAGATGTATACATCTGCATGTGAACTAATAGTTCTTGAGTACCTCTGTAGCAAAACAAATAAACTAGTTATTCTCAAGACATGATTGTTCTGAATCTTATATAGTACAAATCGTTTAGAATGATTATGCTTTTATGTGCTTATTCTTCTATTTTGACAAGAAGGGGGGCTTTGAATGACTACGTCAGATGTAAAATTTTATAGTGTAGGTTAGGTGAGATGGCTGTTACCCTATACATATAAAAAGACTTAATTTGACATGTAGTTGACGGTCTTCTACCACATTTGTGTAGCTGCTTACTGTATTAAATTCTAGTTTAGAATTTATGAACTGTTAATATCTGATTTATTAATAAGGTTCATGTGATTTACCTTCAGCAGTCTCTGTGGTTCTTTATCTAAGCTCCCTTCCTATGCTCTTTCTATAGCCATTGGAGAAATGTCAGTTATAGAAGAGTGTTTGTTCTAGCTATTGCATAATACATTTAGAGTAACCTTTTAGTTTGGATAATAGGTGTGATTTTAAAGCGAGTTGCCTGATTATCCCCACTTACTTTGGTTTAATTCCCATCATAGAATGGTATAGGAGCATACAAAATGGATTTTTTTCAAATTAAATTTGAAATGTTCTCAGAGTACACTTAATGCACCCGATCTGCTAATGGATGTTCTTTCCACATCCCCCCAATTAGTCTAAGTAAAATCTCCAGAATGCATGTAGTATGGTTTTCAGATTGTTAGCAGATCAATTAACAGATTGCTGATGTGCCATACTGATTACTAGAGTGGACATAGCTGTAGACTGGAATAAATTGCTTTCCAGAAAATCCCATCTCTCTCTATTGAGAGTAGAGGCAGACAAAATCACTTCTAAATGACTGAAGTTACATACGATTCACATTCTTTGTCAGGATCTCATTTTACACCGCTGGCTTTGGATAATAAATATTTTCTCTATCATTGAAATGAGATCTGAATAAAATCTGCTGATACTAGAAAGCAGCACAGTGAGTTTGAGAACGAGTAATGTGTATCTTCCTTACTACACTGTTGTGATTCTTTTTTTTTTTTTTTTTTTTTTTTTGTGGTTATTTGCAGAATCAGGAATCCTTGAGCTCAAGCTTAAAACTCTTATTCTTGATATCATTCATAACATTGATGTGGTGAAGCAGCTGAATCAAGCTCAGGTTCACAGTGTTGAAGACTGGGCTTGGAAGAAGCAGCTGAGGTTTTATATGAAAGACCAAAAATGTTATGTTCAGATGGTAGATGCTGAACTCCAATATACTTATGAATATCAGGTGTGATATTTTTAATTTTTACCTGGTGGCTTTTATATGTGTGTCAAACACTTTCTCATTTCACACGTGCTGCTGGTTGCCTCCCAACTGTTGCCGTTTTTTTCACCTTTGTTGTGTCATTAACATGCTGTTTAATAGAAAATACTAAAAGATAGGGCATCGTTTTCGTTTTTGATATTGATGGGGTGAATGTAAGTTGTATGGAAAGCAGCTACAGTATCATATACATATTTTCTAATATGCATGCTACTTTTATATATCAGAGTACAGTTTCATCTGTGCTGACACCTTTTCTGTAATTCTAAAAAGAATTTGCACAATGCTTTGACGGTAGATATAAAATCAGGAAAACTTCATAAACTGTAAACAAATTCATATACTTAATGAGACAGTAATCTTGGCCATTGTGTTATGTTTTCAAGTTAATGATTTATGAATGAAATTACACTGACAATAATTTCTGTCTACTGATCAATATAATTTGTTTTGTTTCTGCAGGGTAATTCCCCTAAACTTGTTTATACACCTTTGACAGATAAGTGTTACCTAACTCTTACTCAGGCTATGAAGATGGGCCTTGGAGGAAATCCCTATGGCCCAGCTGGAACTGGAAAGACAGAATCAGTAAAGGCCTTGGGTGGACTTCTTGGAAGACAAGTACTAGTCTTTAATTGTGATGAGGTGAATATGGTTCTGTACAATTTAGGAAATGGATATCTATGCCCATACTTCATAAAGCAATATTATATTCTAGAAATAATTTTTATAATTTGTCAGTTTCGATTAGAAATTTGTGGATATTTCCAATGACGTATTTTTTGATAGATGGGGAGACAGTCTTTCATTACTTTCTTGTTATTTGAGTTTTGATAGTATTCTTTTTAATTTTAAGGGCATTGATGTGAAGTCGATGGGGCGCATATTTGTGGGCTTAGTGAAGTGTGGTGCCTGGGGCTGTTTTGATGAATTCAATAGACTTGAGGAAGCTGTATTGTCTGCAGTATCCACACAGATTCAGACAATTCAACATGCACTGAAGAAACATAGTCCCGTATGTGAGATGCTTGGCAAAAAGGTACAGCAAAACTTACTTATTTTCTTCTTATAAAAATAGACTATAAATAACTGGGACAAGCTTAAAATCTGACTACTGTATCTAAACATAGTCCACCCAACATTTCTCATTACTGTTTCATATGACGGTACTATTACAATGCACTTTTAATGCTAGGTTGAAATGGATCATAATTCGGGAATTTTTATCACTCTGAATCCTGCTGGAAAAGGTTATGGAGGAAGACAAAAACTGCCTGATAACCTCAAACAACTTTTTAGGCCAGTTGCTATGACTCATCCAGACAATGAACTCATTGCAGAAGTGATTTTGTATTCAGAAGGCTTTAAGGATGCTAAAATACTCGGCAGAAAATTAGTGGCTATTTTTAATCTAGCAAGGTAAGTTTTTTTGGTTTTTTGGGTTTTTTTTCCCCTTAGTCATGTTACCTTTCTAATTCTCTTCCCTCCTGCTTTTATTTTAGCATTGAGCCTTGTATTATCTCACGAACATCTTGTTTCTACTCCATCTAGTCTGTGCTGAAGCTGTTGAATGTACTCCCTCACAAAATTTCAGTGTCATTGCTTATATATCTGAAATGCATTATAGATGGTGCTACGAATACTCATCAGTTTCTCTTTTTGCCAAAACCATATTATGAGCATATTCATTGGCCAAACAAAAATTTCAGGTACTGTCACCTAAATCCTGTTACAATATTGCTATTTTTAAATATAGGGAGCTTCTGACACCACAGCAGCACTATGATTGGGGTTTACGAGCACTGAAGACTGTTTTGAGAGGCTGTGGCAGTCTTCTTCATCAGCTGAAGAGAAGTGAAGCAAAGCAAGAAAGTAAGGTTGACCATGCCAAACTTTTCATTATTTAGGATATTCTACAGACATCTTTCCTACAGCTTTCTTGTTCACTGGAGTATTCATAAGCCATGGGTTGGATCTGGAGGCAATTTAGAAAAGAAAAAAATATCTGTGAAAGTCCTCCTCCTTCATTAGGAGATCACAAAAGACTGTTGTCGTATTCTAGATTGAGCTTTTATATGATAAGAATATAGGATATAGGATATATATGATACAGGACTTCATTCTGGGATGATTTTGAGTGATTCTCAGAGACTTGTTTTCACTTGGCTTAGGTCAGGAAAATTGATCCTCTGATGCTGTTGTCATTCATCAGTCATCAGACCATTTTCATTCTATTTGAGGATTGCTAAAATTGTCACATGACATGAGATTCCAATTGGTAGACAGAGACAAATACAGGGGCAGGTAGAAATGACAGAAATGTATTGGACTAGACTGTGTCACTGTATTTTTTTGTTAAGATTTTTTAAATGATTGTTGTTTAGATGTTAAATGAGTGGGAATTAAGAGTGTGGGATGGATGAGCATTTCACATCTTTAGGGCACAGCTACTGCTTCTTGTTCACTTAGACAGCATATATCTGTCCAGACTATAGTGAAAGTATTTAGAGACAGCCTTGGTCTACGAATCTTGGCATAATAAATGGTCCGACAACTTTAAAGAATTTGTAATTGACTTTAGTTTGTATCTGCCCAAGAAAGATTACCAGCAGTGTGTTACAGGGCACATGCCTATCACTGTTCCTTCCTATGACATTTTAGCTTTGTGTTTAGATATGTGAAATTTGATGAAACTTGTTTGGTCTGGTTTAAATTATAATTTTTAATAACCCCGTGAAAAGCAAGATGGATGGATTTAGCTTATGATTTAGACCCAGAATTTTTTCTTTTTTTTTCTTTTTGTTTTTTATTTCTTAGTTTGAGAAGCTTAAGATATTTCCAGCAAATGCAGTTTCCTGTTTCTTTATGTTTGCTTGTACAGTTGAGTCAAAATCTTTTGGCATGTCAAAATGTTGGGCATGTTCTTAAATGTTGCTTAAATTTTGTATTACTTCACTTAGTAACAGTTCAGCCTTTCTAAATCAAGTTCCCTAATGTTAACATTTTTCCTCTTAACCATTTACCATGCTATTTAGAAAATTTGCCTGTAGAAGCATTTGCATTTAAGACATTGTTCAGGATGAAAAACGTTGAACTTTTTCAAGTTCTAGAAGGCTATGCTAATCCTTAACCTCTGGAACATTTGGGAAACAGCTGCAGGAAAAAGGGAAGTTAGGGAATGGACACTTTCTGTCCCTTGTGTTGAATTTGGGCTATAGTGCATTCTTGTTTGGAGCAATTATGCATCCAGAAGGAGGGCAGAAACACAGGATTTTTCACCTGTGGTTCCTAGTCCTGCTCTATGCAAAGGTGCATGTTTTACATGGGAAAGTAATTTGATTAAAAAAGCAAGAAACCAGAGATCAGAGCCCTGTGCCTTCCCCATCATGAGTATATTTTTCTGGCAGAGTAAAGCTTTCTTGTGACTTTTCATTCTGGTCCCAAAACACTTACTTTTCTATGGTGCTTTACATTCAAGAGGAACTGTGGAGGGTGTTCACTTCTGGAATATTTGTAGTTAATTAGGACGTGCTTGAGAGATGTGACTTCAAACTGCCTCTGGTAGATTAAGGTCCAAGTAAATTCTTTCATGAGTGCTTTAACAAGTAAGCTATTGTGCGCTGCTAATCTTAGTCCCACTTTAATCATTAGGCTATTTATGTACCTAATAAATAGGTAATTTGTACCTATTTATTTTTGTACCTAATCATAGGTATTTATGTATCTGGGCAGCATCATAACCATCTCATATTTGTATAGAATACGTTTGTGAGTAAATATGATACTTACAGGAAGGCACTCATCTAATTTCTAAGTAGAGTGGCATGTGAACTGGAATGTAGTCTGCATTGTGATTCCATCTTCAACGTCTTAGCAGCTCAAGTGCTGATATATTCCAAGGAAAAAAAAAAAAAACCACAAACCAGCTTAAACTGATCTGGCTTCTTTGCTTTTATTTCCAGTTAATGAAAGTCACATGGTGGTTCAAGCTCTGCGGCTTAATACCATGTCAAAGCTTACATTTTCAGACTGCACACGATTTGATGCACTGGTTAAAGATGTATTTCCTGGAATTGACTTTAAAGATGTGGAGTATGCTGAGTTAACTACAGCTTTACAACAAGTCTTTGAAGAAGCAAACTTGGAAATTATAAGCACCCAGGTAAACATCAACTACAGCAACAAAACAATAGTGTTATTCTGAATTAGAACTGATTAATATTACATTAATTTGACTAATTTCTGTTTACTTTTGAAAAAAAAAATTATAAAAAAAATGAGAATAACTAATAGATTCTAATTACATATAAAAAATAGATGGGTGTGTTTGAAGCATGGTAGCTCAGTTGTAATTGCAAGAAAAATAGTGCAAGGAAAATTAAGATGTGAACATGTGACACAGTTTTGTTCAAGCCACGTACGAACTCCAATGAATGTTTTGGACAGTGAAAGAATGAAATATCTGAACATTTGGTTTTATGAAGCAGTTCCGTGTCTCATTTTTATTTATTTATTGTAGGGCTGGATGAAGTTTTGTGACTAAAGGTTCATTAATTTCTCAGTAAAAATATGCCCAAAGAGGTGTGATATTTTATATTAGTAATTTAGCGAAATGCTTCTAACATGCAAAATAAGTGTCTTGATATTTAGTAACATAATTGTAATTACTTCTGCAAATACTTACTGTTTCAAAAAATAAAATTATGGAAACAAAGTTACTGCATCCAAAGTAAATTGGAAAAATCTTAAAACCAAACATGACTGGTTTAGCTTTACAGCTTCACATAGCCATTGTCTCTTTTGTTATCTAGATCAAGAAGGCTTTGGAATTATACGAACAACTACGTCAAAGAATGGGTGTAGTTATTGTAGGTCCAAGTGGTGCAGGTAAATCAACACTTTGGAGGATGTTAAAGACAGCGCTTGGTAAAACTGGCAAAGTAGTGAAGCAGTATACTATGAATCCCAAAGCTATGCCTCGACATCAGTTGCTGGGCCATATTGACATGGATACCAGAGAATGGTCTGATGGTGTGCTTACAAATAGTGCTCGACAAGTGGTACGAGAACCCCGAGGTATGTTTGTGAAGGAGTTAAATATCATTATGTTTCAATTACTGAAATAGTTTATTTTCAGTTACATTTTTATGTTATGTTATTATTCGTGCATAGCATAAGGTAGGAAAAACTTTTAGTGACAATCATAGTTGAGAACAATTTCTACTTTCCAAATTTTGTGGTAAGAAAGCAAAAATAGACATCAGAAGATAACATCTAAGGAATATCTTTAAAGAGTTTATACTTAAGTTGTAATGAAGGAAGAGTAATAAATAGTGTTAAAATAGCAAGGGGTAATATCCTTTAAATGTTTTTCTTGGGTTTAATGTTTTATTTTTGTGTCTCGAAATAGATATTACTTCATGGATAATTTGTGATGGTGATATTGATCCTGAATGGATTGAATCTTTGAATTCGGTTTTGGATGACAACAGATTGTTGACTATGCCCAGTGGAGAAAGAATTCAATTTGGCGCAAATGTCAACTTTATATTTGAAACGCATGACCTTAGCTGTGCCTCTCCTGCTACAATATCTCGAATGGGAATGATCTTTCTGAGGTAAATCACAGGATTATTACGCACTTTTAAAGTAAGCAAATATACCTGCTTTTCTTTTCTTGAAAGACAGTCTAAAGTGGATGGAGCTATTTAATTAGTTGCTTACACTTATGTAGCAAATCACAGTTTCCTTTAAGCTGCATGTCCCTTCTATGCTGTCCTGTCATAACCTTTTGGCTAATACATCTCAGACTTTTTGAAAGAGAGATGATGGATTCTATGTGTGTGACCCTTAGAGAGCCCAAATATTTTAGAAACTCTTGTTAAATTCTTTCCCTGAACTTTTCCTAGAATTTTTTTGCTCCCTTTGAACCAGTCTGTGGGAAGATGTGGATGCCTTGTATGTGTTTGAATCTTGTTTTGCTTTGACTTAGTGATGAAGATACAGATCTTAATTCTCTGATAAAGTCTTGGCTAAGAAGTCAGCCAGAAGAATGCAGATACAACCTTGAAAATTGGATTGGGGACTATTTTGAAAAGGCTTTAAACTGGGTTGTGAAGAAGGTTAGTAACTGAATACTTAATCAATTTTCAGCTTCTATTAAGACAATCCATTTATCTAGTTTAATATTGAAGAGATCATTCATACTAGTTTTTAAATTTTTAGTAAAAATAAATCTCAGTGCTTTTTTGATTGCTGTTTTCTTCATAAGACTAATACTGGAACCATTCTTACAAGTTTCCAAAAGCTAATTGCTGTACTTAAAGTTTTGAAACATTTAATATAATTTGAACTACTTAAATCTATGCATTTCTGTGAAACTTAATGTCTGCCTTTAATTTTCCATACTGGACATTTGTTTATATATCTTCAAAGACTTGAAAGATCTGAATGTCTAAACTAAAAAAATGAAGAAGTGAAGAAATTGTTTTTCTAGATTTAAGTTATTGACTATAATAAAAAAAAAGTAAAATTTGGAAAGTTGCATAGTGTAGACTGGAGCTTGTAATAGGTTGGGGAGAAATGTAATGCTGGACACCTGAAAAGGTTGATAGAAGCATATCTAAAAAAGTAGTCTGATTGTTCAGAATGGTAATTTTTCACAGCTCCCACTAATCTGCCCAGGATTTAAGTATATAACTTCAGGTCTCTAGGATTCAACTCAAAACCTTAACTGAAAGATGTTTTAATAGGTGAAAGGTAATATGTAATAACAGTATTACAAAAAGGTAGACCAAAACCTTGTACATTATCTGGATTCTGTGATTCTGGGATGTACATCAAGATAATTGCTCTGCATATATTTTCTTAAGTAGTCTGGATGCTTTCCTGCCTTCCATTCTTCCTAAGGAGTTACGTTTGCATGGAACAAGTGGCTTATGTTGCACGAAACATTATTTAGGAGAAATCCTCACTGCTGTGGCCAATAAGCTAGTATTTGGGAGATCTGCATTACCTCCCCTTGGGGTACACATATGGTCCTGTTGTGTTTTTAATATTATTTCCCCTCTTACTTCTTTTACCCATGGAGATTTTTAGGCTTTTAAAATACCTTCAGGTGGACACAAAGGAAAAACCATGACACTAATCCTGAGGCTGCAAATCCTCTTTGGTGCTGAAGAGCAAAATCCATAAATAATCCATTCACAAGAAAGATTTCCAGTATACAGTTATGTTGATTTCTTACAGATTTTCAAAATCTCTAAGGAAAGTTCTGATTGCTTATCCTAAATTACATCAAGACAGTCTGGAATTAAAACTTCCAAGTCAACACTTAAAAATAATTTCATGTCAAGTGAATTTTCTAGAACAACAGCAGTGTTGAGAACTTTCATCATTTGTGAAAGTGTCAAAGAGCAATAAGTAATAGTCTGCTAGCAATATATCATATTTATTCTTAGGAATATATTTAAATTTACTGCAACTTGCAATTTACAGAATGACTCCGTGGTAGAAACAAGTTTAGTTGGAACTGTGATGAATGGACTGTCTCATCTTCATGGGTGTACCGATCGTGCACAGTTTATTATTAACTTGTTACGGGGTCTTGGTGGCAATCTGAACATGAAATCACGACAAGAATTTGCAAAAGAGGTAATAATCTTTTTCAGCAAGTTTATTCAAAATTTCTCAGAATATGTGGTAGGAATAGTGATTTTTCTGTCTTGGAACAATGCAAATTTACAATAATAGAATATCTGTGCTCTAATTTTCAGTCTGTGTTGTCTGTAGGGAAGTAGCTCGGAAGTAAAGGAATGTTTCCTATGTCACCGGTATGCTGCTAAGTGCATCCAGGTCAGACAGCAATCTTGGTGATGTACCAAGAGATACAGAATGGCTCTGTCCATACCATTTTATGCAAGGACCTGCTATAGCAGAGTGTGTGTGTGTGTGTGTGTGTGTATTGTTTATATGGACTACAGATTAATTTTTGTGGTTTTTTTTTTCTGTTCAGAATGCTTGAAGTAATAATGTGGGGGCTTTCTTGCACGTCACCAGGGAGGTGTTCTTACAGCATTATTTTGTGGTTATGTATTGTATGTTCTGGGGTATGGTTCTGTCTTTGTGTAGATACTTGAGGGCACAAAGTCTAGGGAGTAGATGGTTATTTCCACAATCACGCTTAGGTTTTGTGTTGGAGAGAAGTAAATAGCTCTTTCGAAAAGAAAGCCTGGAGCTGTAACATATATAGTGGACAGATGGTAAAGGTTTAGACTGAGCTTCTGGAATTAGCTATTGAAGCATGTGAAGGAGTTATCTTGTTGTTATGATTATTATGATGTATGCTTCTTAATATGAAAAAAGTTTCTATAAAGCTTTGCTAAAATGTTCTTTATATTATGAAAAACTAATATGTGCAGGAGTGGTATGTTACTGTTTAGTTACGGACTTAATCATAAAGCATATGCATAACGTGACTGAATTTTCAAAGGCAGCTTTAAAATTATCAAATCAAAGAATTAAACGTTTGATTTTACAGAATTATTCTTTGAACATTCTTTAGATTAACTTGAAATTGTAGATCCTGTCACTAGGAGTATAGATTTAACAGAAGCTTTATTTTTACTTTTTTTAAAGATCTTCAGTTGGGCACAAGAATCTCCACCAGATCCAAGGAGGCTCCTGGACACATATTATGACACTGATGCTGGACAGCTAATGCTATATCAGCTGAAAAAAACTGAAAATCTAACAGCTGATGACTTCAGTAATCTCCAAACACTTCCCGTCATCCAAACCCCTGACATGCAGAGAGGTTTAGATTACTTTAGACCCTGGCTAGACTTTAACAATAAGCAGCCATTTCTTCTTGTGGGTCCTGAAGGATGTGGAAAGGGGTAAAAAGCGTTTCCTGTTTTAAGTAAAATATACTTCTATCTATTTGACAAAGTTTGTAATATTTTATTATAATGGTTTTATAATATGACTTTCTGCTAGAATATCACTTATAGGTTACTAACAGAATATCACATATAGGTTACTAATGAAACAAACCTGTAGTGGGAAATAGGTGAATTCTTATGAAGATTGACAGGGAAAGTTCAGGCTGCCACTGTGTGTCCAAGACCGCTGAATGAGACTTTTAGGTATGAAATAGGACCTTTGGAAAACCTGTGCTGTCATGGAGCAACAGCTGAAAGGCACATGAGGAATCTGGTCTCATCTCAAGAGGCACGAGATGCCTGTGTTCAGGCAACTGAATTTAGCTCATCCTGTTGCCTCTCTTAGCTTCCTTATTTAGATGGGTTGGATCAAGATACAGAAGGTATTTAGGCTAGGTATTTGTTTTGTGTAGCTGTATATTACACTTTTACTGAATTTCTTCACAATTTCTTACAATTATAAAGGCAAGAATGTTTAATTCAGCAAACCTCATGCATGCATCACCTATTACATTAATACAGTATGTAGTGTATGCATTTTAATTGAAAAACTGTATAATATCTTTGGATACACAGTATCTTAATGCATTTATGTATTACTTATGCTCATATGTACGTACACGTTTGCTTTTTTAGGATGCTGCTTCATTATGCATTTTCTCAACTCCGATCCACTCAGATTGCTACCATTCACTGCAGTGCACAAACTACCTCACAACATCTTCTACAAAAATTGAGTCAAACTTGCATTGTAATCAGTACGAACACTGGGCGAGTATACAGACCAAAGGACTGTGAAAGGCTCGTTTTGTACTTAAAGGATATCAATCTACCCAAACCTGATAAATGGGGAACAAGCACTCTGGTGGCTTTTCTACAGCAGGTAAACACTTAAGTAACTTTATAAATAACAGAAGTAAGTATACTGGAAATAGTTTAGTGTATGTAGTAAATACCTATATTGATTATTTTCAGAGTTAACATCCTACATCTGTATTGACATTAGTTTTGTTTGTACTTGGATAGAATATGTAGGTGTCAGACAGAAATAAGATACCATTTTTATTTGGCTTATGTGCCTAAGTAAATAAAGACAGTGCTCTCCTCAGTGAGTTACAACTCAGTAGGCATATGACAAGAAACTCATCAGGGGTAGTCAGCATGGATTCACCAAAGGCAGGTCATGCTTGACCAATTTGATAAACTATTCAACTGATGTTGAATGACTGTCCCCCTGTACTTGGTACTGGTGAGGCTGCACCTCAAATACTGTGTTCAGTTTTGGGCCCCTCACTACAAGAAAGACGTGGCGTTACTGGAACATGTCCAGAGGAGAGCAACAAAGCTGGTGAAGGATCTGGAGTGCAAGTTCTATGAGGAGTGGCTGAGGGAACTGGGGTTGTTCAGCCTGGAGAAAAGGATGCTGGGGGGAGACCTTATCGCTCTCTACAGCTACCTGAGAGGAGGTTGTAGCGGGGCGGGTGTTGGTCTTTTTCTCCTAGGTAACAAGTGATAGGACAAGAGAAAACAGCCTCAAGTTGTGCCAGGGGAGGTTTAGATTGGGTATTAGGAAATATTTCTTCACCAAAAGGCTTATCAAGTGTTGGAACAGGCTGCCTGGGGAAGTGGTTGGGTCCCCATCCCTGGAGGTATTTAAAAGGTGTGTAGATGTGGCACTTAGGGACATGGTTTAGTGGTGGACTTGGCAGTGTTAGGTTTACAGTTGGACTTGAAGACCTTAAAGGCCTTTTCCAACCCAAATGATTCTATGATTCTATTCTATGATATAGTCTACCTGGAGTCCACTAAGGCTGTTGATGCTGTCTCCCAAAAGTTCTCACAGAAAAGCTGTTGAGGTACAGGCTGGATAAGCAGATAGTGACATGGGTTGAAAACTGGCTGAACGGCCTGGCCCAGAGGGTGGTGATCAGTGGCACAAAGTCTTGTTGGAGGCCAGTACCAGTTTAACAACTTCATTAATGATCTGGACAATGGGGCAGAGTGTATCCTCAGCAAGCTTGTAGCTGACAGGAAACTGGGAGGAGTAGTATACATCTGGCAATTAAGAGAACAGTAATAATGGTATACTCCTTAGTAATCTTTACAAATTTTTTGGTAAGATACTCTGCTGGCTTTCTTTTAATACAATATTTATTTAATTATTGAAGGTTCTTACATATAAAGGATTTTATGATGAAAACCTGGAATGGGTTGGTTTAGAAAACATCCAGATTGTGGCTTCCATGTCTGCTGGAGGAACATTAGGAAGACATAAGCTTACCTCCAGATTTACTTCTATTGTTCGTCTCTGTGCAATTGAGTAAGTATGTGGAAATTAGTTTGACTCTCAGAACTCAGATTCAGCCTCTGTTTATAGGGCCCTTGCTGAAAGTAGTCTTTATGGAGATGTGGTTGTTCTAGTCTTTCATCTTTTCTAACAGTTTGGGATCTTCAAATTTGGTGCTGTTTGATTCCTCTTGGCAGTAGAAACCAGCTAAGGAGATATCTGTAGCTACCTGTTGATAGTGAGGAGGGCTACAAAAATGATCCAAGGGTGGGATACTCCTTTTTACCCCACAGAAATGTTTTTGATACAAATAGAACCATAGAACCATAGAATCATTTAGATTGGAAAAGACCTCATCTGAAGTACTGCGTCCAGCTCTGGAGCCCTCAGCACAAGAAGGAAATGGAATTGTTGGAGCGGGTCCAGAGGAGGGCTGCAAAAATGATCCAAGGGCTGGAGCACCTCTCCTATGAGGACAGGCTGAGAGAGTTGGGCTTGTTCAGCCTGGAGAAGAGAAGGCTG
>NW_009260174.1:225681-234883 GCF_000687185.1 Egretta garzetta | reverse complement strand
AAAAAAAGTAAGACCCGTGGGTTGAGATAGAGACAGTTTAATAGGAGAGAAGAATAACAATAGTGATAATAATAATGGTAAGAGAATATACAGAATATATAAAATAAGTGATGCAGAATGCAATTGCTCACCACCCACTGACCGATGCCCAGCCCGTCCTGAGCAGCGGTCACTCCCCCTGAGCTGCGATCACTCTGCCCAAGCTGTGACCACTCTGCCCTCGACCGACCAACCAACTAACCCCCCTCCTCCCCCGAGCATGACATTATATGGTATGGAATAGCTCTTTGGACAGTTTGGGTTAGCTGTGCTAGCTGTGCTGTACTCCCAGCTTGTTATGCACCTGGGCAAGCAGGAGAAGCTCAAAAAGTCCTTGAGTAGTCTGAGCACTACTTGGCAACAGCTGAAAACATCAGTGTGTTATCAACGTTCTTCTGGTACTAAATCCAAAACACAGCACTATGCTAGCTACTATGAAGAAAATTAACTCTATCCCAGCCGAAACCAGGACACAGGAGAAGGGGTAATGGTTTTAAACTAAAACAGAGTAGGTTTAGACTGGATCTAAGGAAGAAATTCTTTACAGTGAGGGTGGTGAAACACTGGAGTGGGTTGCTCAGAGAGGTAGTGGAGGCCCCATCCCTGGAAACATTCAAGGCCAGGTTGGGTGGGGCTCTGAGCGCCAGGTTGGATGGGGCTCTGAGCAACCTGATCGAGTTAGCGGTGTCCCTGCTCACTGCAGGGGGGTTGGACTAGATGACCTCTAGGGGTCCCTTCCAACCCAAAACATTCTATGATTCTATGATTCTATGATTCTATGAAGTGTTTTAAATGTTTCCTGTTGGATGATTTTGCTTTCAGTAAACTGCTTTCTGCACCTTTACATTAAGGTGCTGTTTGGTTACAAAATTGGAGAAATTGAAAAGAAGTTTGTTTATTTGTTTTTAAGCTTGAGCACATTTACAGATGTATTTAGAAAATTTCTGAGTGTGGCCTATTGCAATAAAACAATATTTTTACTTAGCTGCTAGATGGAGATGCTATTCATCGAAATTTCTCAGTAATTGTATATATAACCTTGAATTATTTTAATAAAAAAATTAACAATGATAGTCCATATAATGATTACTTTTTTTCTTTCTGTTCTAGCTATCCTGGAAGAGACCAACTGCAAACTATTTATAGTTCCTACTTGGAACCTGTATTGCAGAAAAACCTGAAGAATCACCCTGTTTGGAGTTCTTTACCAAAAATACATCAGCTAGCAGGATCTATGGTTCAAGTATATGAACAGGTATGAAAATTTAATTTCTTTTTTTAAGGAGATGGAACATTCACCATTTAAAAAAAAAATTAGCTTTTGATATTAACAAGAGAATAAAAAAGTTTATCAGTATTAAAATCTAAGTTTATGTCTTTTTCATATTGTTGATATACATTTTAAACCTACGTATTTGCAGAGAATCCCAGGTATTAGAGGGAAACTGAGTAAGTGGTAAGTGCTCTTGCTTTCCCACAGATTTATTGTATGATTTTGTTGAGCATCTTAACCCATCTATACTTTCAGTTCCTGATTTATATAAGGTGGATAGTAGTGTTTTCCTACTTACTGCATGAGGATACAGTGTACTTTAATGATTCTTATGTGCTCAGACGTTACGGATGCTATTGTGAATACAGAAGAGAGATATGAGGGTGGAGTCCCTTATACATATCAAGGACTATCTATTAAAATTTTATACAGTTAAAAATAGGTCCTTAGACACACCAGTTATTTTTATCCTCCTAGTTAAATTTTTTCAGACCCTTACTTAGCAAAACACTTAAATACTTGCTTTCCTTAATCATGTACATAGCCTTACTGGGGTAGCTACTGTGGGGATGCAAGCACTGACTGTGTGTTCCAAGAACGTATGCATGTCCCCATCTAGACAGAACCATGATGTAAAACTAATCTTAATGACTGGAATGCAGGTGTAGTCACTGGCTAGCATGCATCAGTTAGTAGGAGTTGCATGTGATATTATGAATGTATTCTAATAAATCTAAGTTTAAATCTCATCACACAAGGACCAAATAACTGATGAAGGCAGTTATTCTTTGAATTAAATATGAAGTTTTAAATTCAAATATCCTCTTTGGGAGAAGAGTTAGTATTTCTGTAAGTCTTTTGTAGTGACTAAGTGTTACTGATTCAGGTAGTGTTTTTTATTACACTTTTGTATTTCCTTTGCACTTTATATTTGATATTGCTTTAAAAAATTGTGTGTTTTGTCTAATAATACTGCACTAACAGTCTTAGGTGACACAAGCAGTTGTTTGCATCAAAAATGTTACAGAAGAAAGGTTCTAATTATGAGAAAGTCTTTTGCGCTCAGAAAATGAGATTTAAACAATTCATCTGTACACTTTCAAAAAACCCCAAATGAGGGCATTAATAAAATATCTAAATATGTAGTCCTAATAGGAAACTAATTTATCTGGTATTTTAGAAAAATCTAAAGCTACACTTCCAAGTGCTTTACATTTTAAAACATCACTCCCCTTCCCTGTTCTTTTTTTAGGTACGAGCGAAATTCACAGTTGATGATCACAGTCATTACCTTTTTACACCATGTATTCTTACTCAGTGGGTTCTTGGTTTATTCAGATACGATTTAGCAGGTGGTAAGTCCCTTATTTGTTTTTCATTTATAAAGCAGTTCTAAAATGGCCTAAATTATTATTGATGTCAGTCTTACTGTTGACTTCACATGCAACTAATTCACCTATGGTACACTTTCTAAACTGTGAACTCTCTGTAGCTCAGTAGAGAGAAAAAAAATGCCTAACAGTTCATTTCATAACATATAGAAAACATGTTTAAAACACTCAATGATGTTTTAAAATGTGTGGGAACTAGTTATAGAATAAGGAAAGTTATTAGGGATTGCATTCTGTACTATGGGAACTTGAAGTGTACCTCTTACTCCCCACCATTTTTTTCTGATTTTTTGGGGGTTTGGGGTTGAGGGTTTTTTTGCGCATATGTCTTGTCTTCTGGATTCCCAGAGGCTTGCCTCTCATGCTTCTCTTTTTATACCTGGTTATATAAAACTGGTGAGGTGACTGTGGAACTACAACTGATACATATAATCTCTGACCTACTTAACAAAAGAAGAATATTACCACTCTTAAACATACAGAAACATCTATAAAACTCTCTCACCAGTATAAAAGTTTACAATTATCTATATAAGAGCCTACATATTCTTACAGTTTGGGGATGCTTGATAGTTACTGTCTAGTCTCAAAGTTCTTCTTCCCTTAACTTTGGAAAAGGTGAAATTTGCGAAGGTATTAGATTTTGTGTGCTTTTCCAAATAGACAGCATAGGCTTCTTCCTAATATTGTTTTTGTCTTTGAAATTGCTCTTATTACTAGATCAGGAACAATTACTCCTTGGTGTGTTTTAGGTCTTACATTAATTAAAAGGTTGCATAGAGGGCTGCTTAGAGAGTATAAAAGTAGTAAGAATGTTATGGTTGTATTCCATTTATTTTCTGAGATCATCAGATGGTGTAAATGTAGCTTGAATGGGGCTGGGTAATCTCTTTAATCTTTTTAAAGACTCCATTGTTGTATCTGAAGGTGACATATCCATACGCTTTTTCAGTGATGAGCAATATGGCATGCCATTTATTCATCTCGCCTTCCTTCTTAGTTTTGTGAAGAATATTGAAGCTTTGTATTCTCTAGTGGCATTTTATAATACAGACTGGTTTGGGTATTTATTGTTATTTTAGATTTATTATCAGCCTTTCTCTTCCCTTTAGAAAGTGTCTCCTGGCTTTTTTTGTTTTCACTGCCTGGACTTTTGTCTTTTAATTTTTCTCTGCATGCAACACCTTATTCATTTTCATTACAATGCTTGCATTAAACTGTAGAACTTGTTTTAATAGAATATGTCTCATTTTATCTTACAATGCTCCATAAAGATATTATTAAAAAGCACTTCATAATGTTTATGTTTTTCTCTTATTTTTTCATTACTGATGCTGTCCTGCTGGTATGTAATTTCACTTACTCATTTTCAATCTCATATTTTGAAATGGAAAATTTGAGAAATGTAAAATTTATTATAAAAATATAAAGTTAAATCTCTCCTTAAATTTTGTAGGATCATCGATACAAACTGTAGACTATGTATTGGAAATTGTTGCTTACGAAGCACGTCGTTTGTTCCGTGACAAAATTGTTGGCATGAAAGAACTCCATGTATTTGATAGTATTTTGATAAAGGTGTTTCAAGGTGATTGGGGCTCAGATGTTCTGGACAATATGGCAGGTAAACCATTTGAGGTGTACTACACAAACCTGAAATATTTGTTTAGGAACTGCCTAATCAGATCAGTCTGATCAGGTCAGTTAGTGTAGGACCTGAGCACCTTAAACTTTTGAATGTTTCTTTTTATTTTCACAGATATCTTCTATGTAACCTGGGGAGCTTGTCAAGAGGCATTCATCACACCAGGACAGGCACTACCACCACATGGGAGGCCACTTGGCAGACTAAACTCAGCAGACCTGAAAGATATTATTCAAAAAGTGAGACAAGATTAAAGAATATACACAGCAAAGATTCACAGCAGTTATTCTAGATATTTTTTAAAGGAAGTAACATGCGAGCACTAGGTTTAGGGTGGGATCTGCTGCTTATTCAAGGAATCATCTTTTGCATTTGGTCAAGCCAGGGAAGCTTTGTGATTCTGTGTGGCAGGCATTTGGAAGTATCATGTAGAAAGGTTATTTTAACAAAAGGGCATCAGTCACATTTGCTGGTGATTTCCAACAGTCTGATGAACAGCATTTTGAGAAACATTGATCTGCATATATGTTTGTGTATTGTTTGAGTACCAAAGTATTTTATTAAATGTTTACTTTCTGAATTTTTAATTTGCTGATGTAATTTTTATTTGAAGAAATACAAGTGGATTTTTTTGACATTTGGCATGCTTTTAAACAGTAAAGTACAAAAAATGAGGTTGTTGAGGAAACGCAAATGTTAACTCTGCTAGGCGGACTGATTTTCAGGATGAGAGCTTTGAGATCATCTTCCCTTATTAGTAGTGCTTGATGGACTGCTTTTGGAGATAGGAAGCTACTCCCTCTCCTTTATTGCCAACTTGTGACCAATAGACTATATGGGAAATGATGAAGTTCAATAACCTCAGTAATCAGAATGTTTGGGTTTGTTTCTGACTACACAATTGCACTGGGCTTCAAAGATGAGGTTTTATTAAATATAACAAGGCCAGAATTTAATCTTAGGGTCTGTTATTATGCGTGTTTCACTAGGAAATTCCATAAGCTGCAATTATGTAGCAATTAGCTGCCTAAAACAGTCTTCTAAGTTATGCCATTATTAATTAATCTCTAATTAGATACACAGCTCAGACTTTGTTCTGGCCCATTACTTATTTTTAATTAATTCAGTGGTAGATTTCTATTTCAATATATCAAAGACTTCTAGGGTGTCCTGGTGCTGGGGGTAATGTGATCTGTTCCTTACTGGTAAAGGGTGTGTGAGGTATCTAAATTCTGTCAAATAAATAATTTACTCACAGTAATGAATCCCAACATGGTCTCTTAAGCTTTCAAGACCTTTTCTAAACTTTTAAATGTTGGATGCTTTCATATCTTACTGCTTTTATTTATTATTAGTGGACACATTTCTTTTTTTTCTTTTTTAATAGGGTATTATTCATTATGGGCGAGACAGAAGAGAGACAGAGATTTTACTGTTCCAAGAAGTCCTCAGTTATATGTCTAAAGTGGACAGAGTGCTAAGTTTTCCTGGAGGATCACTTCTTTTGGCAGGACGGAGTGGTGTAGGTCGTCGAACAGTTACCTCATTAGTTAGTCATATGCACGGAGCTGTTCTGATTACTCCCAAAATTTCCAGAGGCTATGAGCTGAAGCAGTTTAAAAATGATCTTAAATATGTAAGTCACTCGGTGTCTTCCATTTTGTAGTCTTGTAGGTGTGTATTAAAAAAAAAAAAAGAATATGGAAATTCTGAAGGTCACAAAAGTGTTGTGTGAAGAGATATTTTTAAGAAAAGTAAAATGTCAACAGTCTAAATGAAACAAGTAGATTTTCAGAAGCTCTCAGTGTTTAAATGTGCATAATCTTCTTCATAGTAATTACCTGAAACTCTAATTTTTTGAATACCAGACCTGTTTTTATGAGTGTTGTGGACTTCATAAATTCTAAGTTTATGTGAAATTCGAAAGGTTTCTTTCATGTGTGTATTTTCACCTTTGTATATATTTTCATATTCTGTCTCTACTATAGTCTGCCAGTTAATAGGACAGTAGCTGAATCAAGTAAAATTGTAGTGATTGATGAAAGTGTACATATTATTTAAAAAGAAATGCAAACCTTGAATCAGGAGTTTCCCAGTACCTTCAGCAATGCTAAAGAAAATTCTAGAGCTAAGCCAACACAAGAGTTGAATCACATCCGGAACTTAAATATACTCTATGAAAGAGACTTTTTTAATATATTTTTCATTACCAAGCTGTATGTCTAGGTGGAATGTTCTTTATATTTGATATTTCATATAACTGAATCACCTAGAAATCTTTTGTAAATATATAACAGTTTACATTCTGTGGAGAAAATATGTATGTAATATATAATCAAGGAAAGATTATCGTTCACTTATGAACAATACATATATTCCATATACTGAGATTTAAATGTCTTCCCTGCTTCTAGGTGATGGAGCTTGCAGGCATTGAAGCACAGCAGGTGGTATTGCTGCTTGAAGACTATCAGTTTGTTCATTCCACGTTCCTTGAGATGATCAACAGTTTACTGTCTTCAGGTGAGACAAGACCAAAAAGACTATGGTACTAATTTTATCACACAGAGTTAGCTCAATGAGGCAGAATTAGATGGTTTTCTAACGTTATGTCCATAACAAAAGTGTTAGTTAGTTTTCTACACTGTTTTGCCTAGAATGCTTGTAAATGAGAAACTGACCTGAAGTTCACTTAGCTATCCTTTAACCTACCCTGTAGTACAGGTGCTTTCAATTCCTCAAAGTTGCAAGTTAAGTAACTTACTTCAAATGAGTTCTTTACAATAGTGTAACAACAAAATAATAATGTGTTCTACTCTACAGCTTCCCTTTTCTCATAAAATTCAAAATTGAGAGGTGTCCCAATGTTTTACTAGATTGTATAAACTGAGTCCTTTACTTAATGAACACCAGCAAAGCCCGCTTTTCTGAAGGTAATGAGATGATAAATAGTAATAAAAAATAACAAAAGTGACTTTATTATGTTATCTAGCTTTGTTCTTTGATCAGAGAGATCATTTAAGGACTAAGCCTAACTTATTAAATATTTTTTTGGAACTGCAGTAGTTTAAGAGCTGATTGATAAGGGCACCAGATTTTCCTGTCTCTCAGGTGCAAATCCAAGCCTCCTTACAGTATCAGATTCTCATCATCTGTGTTAAACCAGTGTTAAACCTCTATGTCTGAGGACCCAGATAACTACTCTCTTTCATTTTTCTCTTTTCTAGTGTATGACAAAGTCTGGTTTGATTTGTTTTGTATGCAGTATTGGATCAGTGTCTTTGGGTAGTGAATGAGTTTTTGAAGCATGTATCTGTAATGTAAACAAAGTAGGCGGTAAAGTTAAATGGGATCGCTATAATTTAGTTTGTTGTTTTCATGATAATGTGAAAAGAATGATGAAGTACATGGGATGATACTTATGAAAGTATGGAGGTGAATATTGCCATACTCAAATTCTCTATACAGAGAATTCAAGGGAATCCTTCAAAGGAATTTGAAGAATTATAGTGCTTTTGGTCTGACATTTTAAATTCATTCTTCAAAAAGGAGAAGTTCCTGGGCTATATAAAATAGAAGAGTTGGAACCATTGCTATCTCCTCTGAAGGATCAAGCTTCACAAGATGGATTTACAGGACCAATTTTCAACTATTTCACATACCGTATGTGAACAAAATTATATGTTATAATTTATTACAAGGTTACATTTACAAAAGTGGTGTCATAATGAACAAATAATTTTTAACATGGTTCTTGTCTTGTGAGCATTTTTAACTTTTCAGTCCATGATATTAAATTTAGTTATTTAAGTTCTGTCTATAAACATTCCTGCCCTAGTGTGGTGTAATGTAATAGTGTCTTTTTTTCAGAAATTACCTTGTGATAAGAATTTGAAGGACAGTGAATTATTTGTATTTGCAATAAATCTACCATCATGTAGTCCAATTGTTATCTACTAAATATTTAATATGTTGCATTTTCTTAGGGATTCAACAAAATCTGCATGTTGTCTTGATCATGGATTCTACCAATTTAAACTTCACAATAAACTGTGAAAGTAATCCAGCACTGTACAAGAAATGTCAGGTTTTGTGGATGGAAACCTGGTCAGAAGACAGTATGAAAAAGGTAAATTGCATTAGTTCAAAACTGCGATTTGTTTAAATTAGTATCTCCAAAAATAACTGTGCTTTGGTGAATAAGATAAAAATATTTAAACTTGTGAAGGAATAATTGTCACTGTGCTTATTTAATCCATTTGTGCAGTCCTACAAGGACAAAAAATTCTGCAGAACATTTAAGTAATATTATCATTGTTATTTTACTAGTAACATTATATTTTGTTCTTTCTGTGTGCTGACTTGAACAAAATGCTGACTACTATGACTCTGATCAAACACAGCATTTAAGAACAAAATACAGCTGGACTGCAAGCAAAATGTTCATGTCGGCTATGCTGGTGTCTGCTGTTACTAGTATGCCTGAAAGCTAGTTTAAAAATAAGTTTTCTGTGTGTGTATGAGCTGCTATAGCTCTTAAGACTGCACTGTAAACCTTGTGGTATTCTTGAATCTTTGTTAAGTGTTTTGCCTCATGGAATGGAGTCAGTGTGTTCTTTTTAGGATCAAAATCTGCTTATTTCAGGATGTTCTCAGTGTAATTTCGAGAAAGGTAGATATATATTCTATATGTTAAGAGATTGCCAAATCCAGTACCCTGATAGGGGCAAGGCTGGCACAGCTTCACGGCCCCAACTTGAACCACTGGTGAACCTGAGCATGTATTCCCAGTAGGTGCACACAGAAACAGCTATACAGAGCATACACCTTCCTCCCTACCCACCCCCCTCCATC
>NW_009260174.1:222428-225596 GCF_000687185.1 Egretta garzetta | reverse complement strand
AGCTTCTCTCTGGATCCTTCCAATATACTGGGCTTAGACATCCAGTACATCCAGTAATTGGCCTTGGATGTAGGATCTCTCCATTGCATCCTGTGCAGGCCCATACGAATATGTGTACACACATGCACAGTCACATGCTGCCAGGTCTCATTTGACTCCCAGACTCCACAGTCTCTCCAGTCCCTCTGGCAGCCAACTCCTGCAGGTGCCTCACCAACCCATAGTAAGTCTTGTGCAAACTAAAATGTTCTTCCATTTTATCCCATATGTCCCAAGCTTCCTATGTAGTAACCCCCTCAGACTAGCCTCTAAGGTAATCTGGCCTCTCCCATTTACTCCTCGTGATGGGTTTCACACCTGGACCGTGGAGTTGGTCACTCTTGGGAGAGCCATGGGAGCAGCTGGTGCAGTGTCCATTTCTGCATGGGTTACTCAGGCTCCTCCACCTGCCATTGTGCCTCAGTTTCAGCGGCAGGTTGTACCGGAAGTTCTTTTTGGCAAAGATGTTTGGACCAGCTCCGTCCACAGTTAAAAAATGTTTTTCAGCATACTTTCACTTTCACCTCAGTAGGGATTTTTTTTTTAAGTGGAATCTTATCATTTAGTCATATGCCAGAACCTTTGAATATAACTTATTTTTACCATTGTACTTAAGACTGACTGATTTCCTGTTGAGTTGTGGATCTTTTTACATCTTTAACATTTGTGTTATTGTAGAGTCCTCCAAAAATTAGTTGCCTTTAGCCAGCAAAAGCTCCTCTGCTTGAGACAACACTGCAGAATTTATCTTTTTAATGTTATAAATATTCTGCAAATACCTTATTCTGAATAAAGCTGTCATGTTCAGTCTTTTCAAATGAAAAATTAGATTAAAAGTTTTGGGTTTTTTATTTTAACTCCAATTTTCATTGTTTGTAATTTTCATACAAAAAATCATGTTCATTTTTTTAGATACCTGAAATGCTTCTGTATGATTCAGATGAACAAGAAAAGACTGGAAAAGCACAAAAGGAACTTCAGAAAAAACATTCAGGTAATATTTAGGTGGACCCATTAGTTACTATTACTTATTATTAAACACTTACGCAGTCCTGTGTTGGACATAGATAATAGCATAGGTACTTTGAGTATGTTTTTGCCAGCATATTCGTAGACTTTAGTATAGCAGGCATTTTGCGGAAGGGAACATAAATCCTGGCTCATCAAACCCAGTCTCTTCTGTCACAATCACTGTATATATTCAGTTTTATAAACTGATTAAGCTGCAGCTTGTTTTGTTCTGTGTCTTCCTTCTATGTGGATGTTATTGCAGAATCTCAAAATTTTATGTTTTGAGAGTTTTTCTACTTTCCAGTCTATATGTTTTCATTATTCTTGTCCTAGACCTATTGATTTTACTTAAATATTTCTGTATCTCTAATAAATTCAATTTCTTGTACGTAATGCACCTTTTTCAGAATAATTTCTTTTCATAATACAACTTCAAATTTAGCCATTTTAAAAATAGGATGTCAAACGTAATCTAGGAGACCAGTCCCAGCTTTCATTTACATAATACTAATTTTAGCCACTTTTTATAAAAGCATTAGTCTACGTAACACTTAGAGGTCATGGAGCCAACAGAGTATAAATGGCAAACAATTGATTCACTTGGGGTTTCTTGTGTTGTATTGCTTTTTAATAGGCATTCCAGCCCATCAGAGTGAAGGGCAAACTTGGGATTTAGTGTTCATGCTACCATCCATCTTTATCCTAGCTCATGGTACTTAATCTGTGCCTCAGTACTTATTAATGGCATTCATTTATATGTAGATATATCTTTCCAATTTTTTGGTTTTTTTAAGGTGATACAATTTATTTTACAGTATCTTTGTATAGTGGTGTGGTTTAACCCGGCAGGCAGCTGAACACCACACAGCTGCTTGCTCACACTCCCCCTCCCTCTGTGGTTTGGGGGAAAGAATCAGAAAAAAAAAAAAAGTAAACCCCATGGGTTGAGGTAAAGAGTTTAATAAAATAAAAGAATAACAATAATAATGGTAATAGAATATACAGAATATACAAAACAAGTGATGTACAATGCAATTGCTCACCACCCACTGACCGATGCACAGCCCGTCCCAAACTGTGATCACTCTATCCCCAACTAACTCCCCCTGAGCATGACATCATATGGTCTGGAATAGCCCTTGGGCCAGTTGGGGTCAGCTGTCCTGGCTGTGCCCCCTCCCAGCTTCTTGTGCCCCTGGCAGAGCAGGGGATGCTGAAAAGTCCTTGACTGGTGTAAACACTGCTTAGCAACAACTAAAAACATCAGTGTGTTATCAACTTTCTTCTAGTACTGAATCCAAAACACAGCACTATGTCAGCAACTATGAAGAAAATTAACTCTATCCCAGCCAAAACCAGGGCATATAGAGAGAAGAGAAACTCTTCTTCAACAAGCTGAAGGACCTGCAATGTTCAGAAAAACCTTTTAGTCTACCGGTCATCAGAGACAAGGGATAAGATAAAAACACTTAGGCTTCCTTTCTGAAAAAGTCCATGTATTTTCAAATTCTATTTCCATGGAAATAAAGTTTCTTTTATGATTAGCCCTCAGTAATTTCAGTATATGTCTTGCTAAGGAATATGTATTTCAAATGTAATTACATGTTCTTTCCCTGAGAGTACTTTGAAAAAGTATATTCTTTGTTATATTTTGAATGTCCTTCATTCAAATCTCAAAAAACAATATTCTGTTGCTCTTCCTTAGTTATTTTAATGTAAGATAAGAATATTATTAACTATGTAACAAATCATGTTGTACAGGTGATTCTGATTTTCTGAAGTCATTTCTGAGAATCCATGAATCATGTAAAATGTATGGAGCAACACCTAGCAGGTATATGACATTCCTTCATATATACAGTACCATCAACAACAGTAAAAGAAGAGAGCTGATAAAAAGGCAGAACCACTTGCAGGTATGTGGTTAAAACATTTTTAACATATGGCTTTTCAAAATAATCTCACATTTGGAAATGTCTAGTATATTAATGGGCTGTAGCTGCTAATGTGGTTGTGTGGGGTGTCCTTTGTTGGCATACGCAGATGCTGTGGTTTCAGGAGAGGAATAGTATGAATCTTAATGCACGTCTGTTCAAATGCCTCAGAAAGTGAAGAGCG
>NW_009260174.1:210597-222415 GCF_000687185.1 Egretta garzetta | reverse complement strand
ATTTTTCCTCAAGAATGTGTTGGACTGGGTATATTTTCTTGGAAGAGTAAAAAGTACTTGAAAGCACTTTTCACCTATATGTATTGGAATTGTGTTGCAAACAACCCATCATCTTTCTATCAGTTTAAGTCCTGCCTCTGCTTGTATAAATTTTCCCCAGGTAGCTCCATATTCCATCCCTTTCTTTATATCTCTACAGCAACTTCCTGTTCTGTATGCGTAACATGCTTATTTTTGAAACCCATTTGTATCTTTCCAGTCATATATCCTTCCCTCTCCAACCCGTCCCCAGTATATGTCTGGAAAGATCTGTATGATCCTTTAGGACATGTCACTTTTGTCTTTACTCATCTCCTTTCTCTTTCAGATCCTTTTCCCAGTGACCCTTACTGCTATTCTGAAACCACACTCACAAAGCTGTATTTCTTCTTAAAGCATCTGTCAAAACCAAATTACTTCCTTGCCTTGTAGTCTATGGTGTTTTTTTATTCTGCCTACTAATATTTTTCCATCACTGTAGTAAGCAATTTAAGAAGATTTATGTTTGTAATGATAGAAATTGCTTTTTTATTTATTTAGAAAGTAGCTGTAGTTTGTTTGATACAAGCACTCATTTACTTGTTAAATGCTCTGGTTAAATAAAAGTAATCATTTACATGAAAATTAGAGATGTGCATCCTAAATCAAAACATCTTCCAGGTAATTTTTTTTTCAAATCTATCCTGAAATAATTCTATTATCTGGTTACCAGGGAGTAAATAATTTAGAAAGTGTGAGTAAAGAAAACAATTAATCTTAAACATAACTGAGGCTTTGCTTCATGTACATCTGTGTTCTTTAGAGAATGTACAAATATGTAGGAATAGGATATTCTAGTTTGTTTCAACTTGTTTAATTTTTGTAGATTTGCTTTTGGAGGAGAGATAATTATATGGAGTCGGTATCAGTTAACTGAAATGCTATTGAATTAATGAGAAAAAGATTATGTACTAGATGCTGTTCCATTAAAAGTTTGTTATTTTGGGAATTTCATTTTCAGCTTTCTAATGTAGTAATAGATCTTACAGTCACACATCTAGAAGTGTCAAATCTCATTTTTGGGTTAAGTAATACTAAGAAAATGTAAATAATATCAAGAAAATGTGGAACATAAAAAGTTAAGAATCTTAGTCTACATCACTCTAAGATTGTGCATACTATTTGTAATCAACCTTCATTTAAATCTGTTTAAAATTAATTGCTAAATAACTGCTTCTTACAAACTTTTATAGGCAGGTGTTTCGAAGCTGAATGAAGCTAAAGCCCTGGTAGATGAACTGAACAGAAAAGCTGGAGAACAAAGTATTTTACTCAAAACAAAGCAGGATGAGGCTGATGCTGCCCTTCAAGAAATAACAGTATCTATGCAGGTGTTGTATGTGATCACATCAAAAGGGGGAAAAAAAAAAAAAAAGAGATGTTTTTCTGGTTTTGGTCTCCGTAACTGCCTGTGCTTTGTATTCTTTTTAAGGGTTACAAAACCTGATGCTTTTACAAGAATTTGCCTAAGGGAATGCATGAGCCCTGAGGCTGGAATAAACTTGCAACAGGACAGCAGATTATGTAATTTAAATCATATTTTAACTGATTGAGTAGGAGGAGAGCTATGCAAGATTTGCACCAGTCAAAACCAGCACATTCTCCACCCCTTACTCCATATCATTTACATCATGCTCAGGTCCCACACTATCCAATACATCCTCATTAACCACCACTCCCCTTCCTTTGATATATACACAGATATCATTCCCTTAGTCTATGGACCACCCCTGTAAAATGTCCATGAAATGCCCATAAAATGTCTACAAATGTCCACAAAATGTCCCTTGAGTTACTGCTGTAGTTTAGTCTGAAAGCTTTCTAGAACCTCCTAATTATAGAATCATAGAATCAGGTTGCTCAGAGCCCCATCTAACCATCCAGCCTGGTCTGACCAACCTGATCGAGTTAGCGGTGTCCCTGCTCACTGCAGGGGGGTTGGACTAGATGACCTCTAGGGGTCCCTTCCAACCCAAAACATTCTATGATTCTATGATCTTCCTACTCAGTCAGTTAAATAATAAATGCAAACTGATCCATTTTATGTTTATTACAGAGAGGAACTTTCAATAAAATATTGACAAGTAGCACTATTTTAAGTAACAAATACGACAAATTAGATTTGTGGACTATTAGAACATATGTTCTATTAGAACGTATGTATTTCATGAGGTCCAGTCCTCTGAACTTAACCTCAAAGAAGGTCAAATAATACCTCTGTGCTCACCATTCATTGAAGTTTTATTCAGCTCAGAGGTAGACCTTCTGGTTTTTGAGGAGGTAATTGTCTTTAGTAGTGTTTTCTCACTTAAGTAAAATAACTGTGCAGAAAATAGACCTCTACATTCATATTTCCAGAAATCATAAATGTAGGATAAGCCATAATGAATCTACTGTCACCGCACTGTTTATTTTGTCACTGGTTTAGCCTGATCAGTCTGAAGCAAACTTAAATGGAGAAGCTCAATGACAAAGACATGCTCTGTATGCAGTAAAGTAGATGCCTGCTCTTTCAAACCATTTGGTTTATAGTGCTTTAAATGTGCATTACTTCCTATTTTTTGAATTCTACTTCTGTTGGCAATTTAATACATTTAGCCTCTATCTGCCTACTGTACATGAATTTGATTAATGACAATTGGCTTGGTGTGTTCACTGCTGCCCTCAAAAA
The DNA here is from genome assembly GCF_000687185.1 of Egretta garzetta. Taxonomy (NCBI): domain Eukaryota; kingdom Metazoa; phylum Chordata; class Aves; order Pelecaniformes; family Ardeidae; genus Egretta; species Egretta garzetta. Next base: position 219,666 of record NW_009260174.1, on the reverse strand, counting down.
AATTATTATGCCATTTTCCCTGATTTCTGTTTTAAATCTGTCTGCTGTTATCCAGTAGAATTACAGGTTGTGTGGGTAGTGCATGTTACACTGTAGGACAAAATCAAAGAATAGGCAAAAGCAATGAAACCTGATAGGCCCACTGACATCAGAAAAATTACAGTAGAATTCTGATTATTTAGATTAGCTTAAAGTATAGGTGCCCTCTAACATTTTAATGTCACTTCAAATGTTCTAGTTTATGTAAGAGAGAGGTCTCTAATACACACAGACTCTTTTAATCTTCTTTCAGACCAAGGCTTTTGACCTACATCTGAATTTTAAGGTTTTCTTATTCAGAGCTATCATTCAGGACATGTACATTTGTATGAGGTGTCTAAGCTAGTTTTATATAGTTAATGTTTTATGGATTTGAATGTAATATTCAATGACATGCTGGTCTATAGATTGGGTTAAATGCGCAGAAAGATTATTATTAATCTCAAGGTTTTCTCTGCTTATATACAGCTCTTACCTTCTGCTACAAATTCAACTCAGCTCAACAGTTGCTGGGTATAATAATGTATTATATACTGGAATATACATAAAAATGTAAACTCTGGGCTTTGTTGTCTTGCATCTTTTAGGTGAACTGAGCCTAGCATATTAGTCTTTTATGCATTTATCCTCAATTATTTGCTTTGTAACTGGTATTGATAGTCCCTGTTTGGTTTTTGTTGTTGTTGTTGTTAACTTCAGGATATGTCAGGTTCTTTTTTACTTTTATATATTAGGTATTTATTTTTGTACTGAAGTGCTTAGGAGTCCTGGAGGTAGCTAATAGCTACTGCCTACTGTATGGAGGGCATAGTACAAATCCAGGTAAAAAGAACATGTAAACCCAAACAGTTTACAATATATGTGTAGGACATCAGACAGGTATGCTTACAGACAGATGGGTGCAAATTTACAAGTAAATAATGTATTAGTATTTTTTCGCTAATAGGCTGTAATTCCAACACAACTCTGCTTTTATGAACATTATGGAAAAGGAGAGTTTTAATGGTGTCATGAAAGAAATAGGAATGTGAGCAGCTACAAAGACAATGGCAGGGAGATATTACTTTCAAATGTAATAAGAATGTTACAGGGGCTGTCGCTCTTATCCTTTTAGAGGAGGACTAACATTTTTATAAGGAATGGAGTCAAGGAGAAAAAAGGTCATAGTGAGTCTCAAAAATAGAGGTACAAATCCTGTCTGTGCTAAAAAAAGAGGACACACAGTAAAAGCAAAGTATGTTTATTCTATATAATTTAGTTACATAAATACAAGCTTAAGCCCAACACTTATGCATTTTTTTGAATTAACCTGCTTAGTATCAAATAGTCTTAAATATTTTATTGTTATTGGTATTACGCAAATTATATTATCATCAAGACTAAAAGGAATAAGAGACTGAAAGGAATAAAGTCTGTGTAAATTTGAAAACTAAAGCTATTCTTTTTTTTTTTTTTAACAGAGTGCTAGTGAGCAAAAAACAGAAATGGAAAAAATAAAACACCGGATAGCAGAAGAAGCTTCAGAAATAGAAGAAAGAAAAAGAAAAATTGAAGATGAACTAAAAGAGGTTCAGGTAAGAGCTGATAAGGAAAAGTAATATTTTGTAGTCTGATTTTATTTGACTTACTCAAGTCCTGCCATGCAAAATGGTTCTGCAAAATTTATACCTTAATTTCTTAATTTTTGCTCTAAATTATTTTGATATTAGAATTTTTATGCATCAGAAAACTATTCTATTTGCAGGATGTAGATTGTCATTTTGATATTTTTATTCTATTAGATCTTAATTATAGAAAATATTTTCAGGCCAAATCTTACTTCCGGTTGCTATTTCTATGCTGCCGTGATCTACAGCTGGGTTCTGCAGATTTTATGGAATGTTTTTCAATTACTAATATCTTATATAGATGAACTACATTACTGCGCCTTGCTTAAGCTGGTAATATCATAGGGCTTGGTACTGTCAGCTATATGGAAATAGTTTAATGAGAGATAATATCCAATTATTATTCTGAAAATTATATACCCTAACGGCACTTCAGCAAACTGCTTGTTCAAGTGACCTTACAGGCATTAGACATCAGGTTTTTTGGGAGTTACGTGTGTTCAGTCATTGCTTTTAGTCTGTATTTTTCATCTAATTAATTTTAAAATTGTACTAAAGAATAAGGGAAAAATACAGCAACTTTTTTTTTTCTTTTTAAATAACACAAGTGCCAAGGAATCATATCCTTGTGTTGAAAGAACTACAGGATTAGAGTAAATCCCTTTCTGTGGTCTCTAATAAAAACACAGGATGTACAACATGTGCACAGTCTTTAATGATAATCTTTCACTTTCTTTAACTTTCTTCTGTTTTCTTATCATTTTGTTGTTTTGTTGATAAGGGCAAAGGCTGTCTGGATTTGTTTAGCTACTGAAAAAAGAAAACTTTTGTGACCTGTACTTCTACATATCTTTACAAAGATATCCTCAGGCATGCCTATGAACAGTAATTAGCATCATTATTAAAACATACCTGTATCACAATGAACTTCTAAGCAATGAGGGAGCAAACAAACACATTTAATACTGATATCTATATAATGTTTATGAATTAAGGTGCTGAATGAAAAGTTAGGGAATGTCAGGATTGTAATATGCTGTTTTATATGGAAATATATTTACTATCACTTAATAAACACATGACAATTTTTAAATAACTTATGCACATGAATATGCATCAATGGCAGTTGGGTAAGTAATAAAATATGTAAAGAGAACAAGAAATTGTATGAAAACTGAAATGGCAAATGATTGGTTTCTTGTATCCTCATCTCTTTTTTCAATGTGTTTTTATGTTTTAAGCCACTGATTAATGAAGCTAAATTAGCAGTTGGAAATATAAAGCCAGAGTCTTTGTCAGAAATCCGGTCACTACGGATGCCCCCTGACATAATCAGAGACATACTAGAAGGAGTTTTACGGCTGATGGGGATTTTTGATACGTCATGGGTGAGCATGAAGAGGTGAGGGTTTTATTTAAGCTTTAAACTTAAATGGTAATTTACAATATGAAATGCTTTCTGTTACATTCAGGAATAACGTGTGTGCAGAATTCTTTGGTTTCAGAGGGAAATAACCTCTTTAGCATTTGTTTCTTCTTTACTTAGTTATTTGATTTTTTTTTTTTTTTTTTTTTTTTTTTTTTTTTTTTTTTTTTTTTTTTTTTTTTTTTTTTTTTTTTTTTTTATAGTTTCTTGGCCAAAAGAGGTGTGAGGGAGGACATAGCAACCTTTGATGCCCGTAATATTCCAAAAGAAATACGAGAGAGTGTCGAAGAACTTCTTTCTAAAAACAGAACATCTTTCGATCCAAAGGTAATTCCTGATTGCATTACATAAAATGAAAACAGACAAAAAAGAAAAAGGAAAAAAAAGAAATTATTATCTGACTTACCAATATAATCTTTAGAATGAACTTAAATTAGAGAAAAAGTGATGAATTCTGCTTACAGAATTTGTCAGTATAAAGACATAAAAGCGTAGCAGAGATTATTCTGTCGTGTACTGCCTCTAACAGTGAGAATTTTGTTGGTGACTGAGGCATGGTGGTATGAGAAGTCATTACAGAGTCAAAGTCCTCAGAGATTGTTGCCACTGGTGTAAATTAGAACTCAGATCAAGGAATTGTAACTGGCTCCTTCTGGCCTCCTGGTAGCAGTAAGTCTTAACAGTACACTTAATTAAAAAAGGGGTGACTAATGATGGTTAAATGTGATCTTTGAGAATTGATTTGGCGGTAGCTATAAAAAAGAATTCTTAAATACTACTTCCTTATTTTTAAGAGGGAAGTTGTAGTTCCCGGAGAAGGAATACACTGATAAATTATGCATTAATTTAAAATTTCTTAACTTCAGTGAAGCTTCATAGTTGTAAGGATACCCATTATTATTTTTACACAGATTGATGGCCTACAATATAATGTCTTAGTAACAATTTAAAAGATTAGTTCAGTAGAGGAGCTGGCTAATTGGCATATTTAAGTTGATAACCCGTAAATCCGTTGCAGTTATTTATCCTGTGTTTACCTCATCTACATTATACTTCAAGGACTTCCTTGTAACTGTTACTGATTTTTTTCAGAATGCTAAACGAGCCAGTGCTGCAGCCGCTCCATTAGCGGCTTGGGTGAATGCCAATGTCCAGTATTCCCATGTCCTAGAACGGATTCAGCCTTTGGAAAAAGAAAAGGCTGGCTTGGAAGCGTAAGTCAGACACTATTACAAAATAAATGTTCTTAATTGCAATGGTGATGGGTGAAACTGAAGCTGCCAAGGAGGAACTGAGAGATATAAGAAACGGGTAATGAAAAGCTCGTGTTGAGACAGAAAAAGTAAGCATGCAATATTTTGTTGTTCCTGGAAGCTATACCTTGGATATTTTTTGGCCAATCACAAGTTACCTGTCTCAGCTGAAATGTGTCAGGAAGAAATGAACATCAGAGATATGCTTAAAATGTATTCTGTCAGTGAAACCCATGCTATTTTGTGAGATACGTAGTTCCTCTTTTTTCATTCACGTACCAAGCATAATCAGTTTTTCCTTAGGATCAAAAAGATATGACATAGTCTTATGACCATCCATAACCTGAGTAATCTATATTCATTGTTTTGCCAGGTCTTAAAATTCTGTATTGGAAGAATTTGTTCTGATCTTTAAGAATACATTGAATGGGGCATTTGGTTTCCATTTTTAAAGCTATGTGATGAGAAGTATTCAAAACTTTTACGTGTGAAAACAGATTTTTGTTAATATAAATCACAAGAAAGAACTGTCTCTGAATTATCTCTGTGTAAATGACTTTTCTGTTACATTTACTCTTTTTTTTCTTTTAATCTTAAAAATAGTTTTTCCATAGTCTTAAAATAAATGTTAACATTTTTGTAGTAATCTCAAGAAAACTAAAGACAGAAAACAGAAGTTAGAAGATCTTCTGAACTCTGTTGGTCAAAAAGTATCAGACCTGAAAGATAAGTAAGTTGGGTTTGTTTATTTCAAGATATAAATAAAAGCATTGATGATTTTACAGTATGAATAATTAAATTTATCTAACCAAATGTAACTCCCTGCTCTGCAAGCTGTTTACATCAGAAGTAGCAATAATTAGGCTATCTATACACTCAGTGGAGATAAATAAATACTGTTAGAATACAGTTCATCTCATTAATGAGATTAAATGCTCCTTAGAAGTACCTGCTTCTCACTACTGTGTTGGAAGCCTTCAGTGTAGACAGTGTAGATGTCAAAGATAAGCAGTATGTCTCCCACAGTTAAATCTAAGAGGATTTTAATGTACCCTTAGGACTTTCAAAACTTTCCTGTACAAGACTTCTACTGATCACAGCTTGAATAAAGGCAGTTCTATTTCTATAGGAGAATCTTTACAACCTGATATATGTGCATATTACTAAAAGTCATGTTTTGTAGTTGCAAAAAAAAAAAAAGGGAGAGTTCTTCTTGTCATTCAGCTATTTAGTGATGTCTTAGACTAACTATATGCTATATATTACAGTTAAATATATTAATTTTAAGATGTGGATTATAAAAGGCATAATTTCAATTAAATATTAATTAAGCTAATTAGATATTTAACATTACAAAATAATACCTAAACCTTGCCTATTGTTTGGGGCATGTTATTATTTCATAGTAGTTTACAAAATAGAGTAGTGTGGATTGAACTGGGGTCATCAGTGTGAATTAGCAATATTCTCCTTTAAAGGTTTCATAGATTAAATTTATCATAAAGTTACAAATGTATAGTATGGCGTTGAGCCTTCTATTGTCCTGACTAGGTGCAGAACAAAACTTAACACAATTACTAAAATCAAGTCAGGCTCTTTAAGTAGAAGAAGGAATGATTTTTCAGATGTTGTAGTCTATATTGCAAAGGTGTATTTAAATCTCACCTGTGCATCTATCTAAATTTTGTTAAAGTCTAATGACCTCATCTGCCAGTTGTAAGCAGAAGGTATAAAAAAGAATTGTACTTGTGTTCTTCATGAACAATAAGGGAAGAATTAATGACAAGTTCAGCCAATTAAACTGCCTTGAAAATAACTGTTCATAAGTTTAGTAGTTCATGATAGCAATTACAAACAGTAGTTGTTTTGCAGGTTCCAGAGTAGAACAACAGAAGCAGCAAAACTTGAAGCAGAACTAAGTAAAGCTCAGAAAACATTGAAAGCTGCAGAGGTACTGATAAATCAACTTGACAGGGAACACAAAAGATGGAGCACCCAGGTTAGTGAAAATTTTCACTGAATACATTTTATAGCTGATAATTTGAAAATCGATTTTTGCACTGTTTGGAGAATGTGAGTTATTGCCATTCTGTATGTCTCCTAAGTATACATTTATTTGATTTCTCATTAGAAATAAAAGCTTTTCTTCCTTCTGAAACTTCCTTTTACTTCACTGTACAAGTTACCTTACCTATATCATATAGCACAAAATGTGTAAAAAAGCCCCAGTATTTAATATAGAACATACAATGTTCTTTGACGTTTTTCAATCACAATAATAGCGTAATTGTTACGATGGCCAAACATGTCAGCAGTTGGACCCTCCAAGCTGAGATACAATCAAAAGGGACAGATTTTGGGAAAGCATTTAACAATTACAGTTGTAAAACATATCTCCTTTATGGCATTGATGTTGGTAATGCGAATGTAGACCTACCCAAAATTATGGGTTGCTTTGGAAGTCTTCACTTACACATTTGAAACTCTTCTGCTTCTAAAGCAGAGAAAGTGAGCATATCTCATCTGTTCAGATGATATATATGGGAGAAACTGGCAAGTCTTTGGACACACAGGTCCTTCTTTAGTCTGAAACAGAAAGTAAAATTTCAAGATACATACACACTGAAAATAGGTGTCACCTCCAGAAAGCATTACCAAGCTTTCTTGGGTATCTTAAAATGGAAAAAAATTGCCCTGCTGCGAGAATCACAGAATCATAGAATCGTTTAGGTTGGAAAAGACCTTTAAGATCATCAAGTCCAACTGTTAACCTAACCCTGCCATCCCACCACTAAACCAGGATGCTGTTGGCCTTTTTGGCCTTCTGGGCACACTGCTGGTACCTATTCAGCTGGCTGTCACCCAGCACCCCCAGGTCCTTTCCTGCCAGGTATCTTTCCAGCCACTCTTCCCCAAGCCTCTAGCATTGCATGGGCATGGTCTTGTCTCTCCATTGACACCTAAACGATTAGTTAGACTAGATGCCTGCATTTTGAAGAACCAAAGTTAAGGCAGATGAATCCTTCTTGAAGGTTGAACAGCATAATGGAAAGAAATTGAAGATTTTCCTCTGAAAGTAGCTTTACAGCTGTTCCATCTGCTATAGTAAGGATTGGGTATATTTGAACCCTAGAGTTTAAATAGTTCTAGAAGTCATTCCTCACAGTTTTTCACTCTGGTACATTGCCCCCGTCTCTGGAAAGTTCAGACTATCTGTTAATGGTATGGTGTAGACCAAACTGGCAGATATTTTAGTCAGGAGCTCATCCCATATTGAGGATGGTGAAAAAGCAGTTTTCATCTCCCTTTGAAGTAAGAAGGAAGTAATAAAAAGTTGCTTTTTTGTTTGTGTATCAGCTCTTTTTTTTTTAATGTTAGTTTGATTAAAGTAAAAAAGTGACAGTACTTTCAAACTGATTCTTAGGGACATGGTTTAGTGGTGGGATGGCAGTGTTAGGTTAACATATGCACCTGATGATCTTAAAGGTCTTTTCCAACCTGAATGATTCTATGGTTATGACAGTCATATTATTTTGATACACTCTGTTTTTCTCCAAAGTACTGGAACATTTCAAAGCAGAGGTGATGTAATGCAGATAAATTATTTGAAGATGTATGAGAAATGTATTTTATCATGTAAGTCTGCAATGAATCACATTTTTAAGTATAGTAGATACATATAGTATTTAGTATCTTTGTACATATTGTAAGTGGTACTCACTAGCTGACTGTGACTAGGGTTATGCATTTCTTACATTTCTTATTATAATATTATTTACCCAGTTGCTTATAAGGGACAAGGTGAACTGTTCGTCAGATTCACAGATTTTTAGTAGATAAATTCTCAGAAATGTCTGTCCATGCTCTAGCCCAGAGCTAAAAAGAATTCTTCCCATACTTTAATGTGTGTGTTGCTGTGGGTTAGCTAGGTATAGATACCTGAAATGCAAGAAAAGAGGCTGTCTGAACTGTATTCTCAATGGAGGTAAATTTAATTCTGACTTTTTAGTACCTGATGAGAAATATTAACATAGTTTTTGTTTGCAATACACCTACACATTTTGTACTTTTGTTTTCTTGAAGGTGTCAGAGATAACAGATGAACTGGCTACATTGCCTAAAAGAGCTCAGTTAGCAGCTGCATTTATTACCTATCTTTCTGCTGCGCCTGAGGATCAGAGGAAAACCAGCTTGGATGAGTGGACCAAATCAGCAGGCCTTGAAAGTAACTTTTTGTGTGTCTGTGTCTGTGTCTGTAAGTAATTAAGCTTGAGTGAGGAAGTGAGAAATGCCAGTGAGTTCTAATGAACAGTCTCAATTGTCTTAGTGTTTCCAAATGAAAAGTGACAACATTTTCTTACTCAAGAAATACTCTTATATAGCGACAGACTATTTCTTAGTATTATTCTATTAATTATTAAGATTGTGAAGTGTTCTAAATTAAGATTTAGCTCCATAGTCCTTGCTTAAAAAGAAAAGTTTACATGAATGAATGTATTCACATTAACTGTTGTAAATTTGCCAATGCATTTTGAATGCTTCTGCTTTTTCAGTAATTATTTTTATCTATGTGTGTTAATAACACCATTCAATATTTTTTATAACATCAGCTAGTTAATAGTAGTAAGTTCAAGCAAGAAAACAATAAATTTAAGGGAAATCTACAGTCTTGCACTATGATAGAGTCTTCCCTGTATATAGAGTGGTAAATGCTTAAAGACTATGCAGAGTACAAATACTAGCA
>NW_009260174.1:170617-209943 GCF_000687185.1 Egretta garzetta | reverse complement strand
ACAAATTTGCACTCTTTCATTTGTCAGAGTTCGATTTACGGCGGTTCCTGTGTACAGAAAGTGAGGAGTTAGTTTGGAAAAGTGAAGGTTTACCTTCAGATGACCTTTCAATAGAAAATGCTCTTGTCATCTTGCAGGTAAATTTGGTTTTTTGTCTTGTCTTGGAAGTATTTAAATTTGTACAAACTTCAGTAACATGGCATCTTTCTGGAATTCTGAACGATTTCATTTGTGTGATTTACTTAGCACCACAGAATACACACAGGAAAGCAAATACTTAGGTAACTCTGGGTATTCTGTGGCAAAAGGAAATGAACAGTTGAAGAAAATCCATGTTTTTCTTCTTTGCTTTTACAGTTTTCTTCCAAATGTCAAACAGACAAACCCCAGTATCAGTCTATTCAGGCTTGAAGTGTGAATAATCATTAATACTGATGGAATCAGTGGAAGATTATGTCCTATATATGTATTCACCTTGACATATAATTTCTAGTACTTTCTTTTTTTTTTTTTTTTTTCTCCAGGAAAAGGAAAAAGGTATATGCAGATACCTTTCAAAACATCTAAATTTTAAACCCTCAGATTTCATCAGATTTGCTCTGTGATGTAGGATACAAAATGCCATTCACTTATGGCCAGTAGCTAGTAATACTTGAGAAAATACTACTGTGCTTATAATCATGACTCATTTTTATCATCTAGTTATATATGGATATATAATATATAATAAATATACATATGCTATTGCACAATTTTGTACATAGTATTGTAGTTATAATATAGTAATTTATTAGATCCGCTAGTAAGTAAAGATATAATGCCATGAGGAGAATCTCCATTTGATTTGAAAACTGCGCAGGCAGTTTTCTTGGGTGATTGATGATTCTGTCAAATCAGTTACAGTCTTTTCTCCAATTTAAATTTATCTTGCTTTATCATCTTGATATTAGATCTAGTTTTTCCTTTCTCAGTTTGATTAAAAAGCTCTTCAATAAATACCACTTTGTACCCTTAAGGCTACTTATATGCTATAATCAAGTCTTATTTTCATCTTTTTCCTTAGTTGAATAAATTGAACTCTTAAAAATCTCACTGTGTGTGAAGAGCTTTTTCAAGCCCTCCCTCAGCTCATAATTTTCTTTGTGTACAGTTTTTTTCATCATCCTTTTAAAATTGGAATTGGACATGGTATTTTACCAATGTCATCTACAGTACAGTTTGCAAGCTTTTGTGCTCATCATTTTTTGGTGCTTGGGGATTGTCTGTGTTTCAGAGATCTGTGCACTTACTCAGTTTGGAATAGTAGGACTAGTATTTAAAAAAAAAAACCCAAACTGAAAGAGTTCTGCTATCAGACTGAATCAGAAAATTGCTGAAAATACATGTTCAAACCCTTAGCAAGAGGGACAAGCTGCCGCCCAGAGGGTCCTTGACAGGCTGGAGAAATGGGCTGACAGGCACCTGGGAAAGAACAACCCCATGTTGGCAGCAGGTCAAGGGAGGTGATCCTTCCCCTCTACTCAGCACTGGTGAGGCCACACCTGGAGTCCTGTGCCCAGCTGTGAACTCCTCAGTACTAGAGAGACAGGGATGTACCGGAGAGAGTCCAGTGAAAGGCCACAAAGCTGATTAAGGCAGGGGAGCATCTCTCCTATGAAGAAAGGCTGGGAGAGCTGGGACCTTTCAGCCTGGAGAAAAGAAGGCTCAGGAGGAATCTCGTCAATGTCTATAAATACTTGAAGGGGTGTGGGGAGGGGGCAAAGATGACAGAGCCAGGCTCTTTTCAGTGCTGCCCAGTGACAAGACTAGAGGCAATGGGCACAAACTGAAACACAGAAGGCCCGTCTAAACATCAGGAAACAGTTGTTTACTGCGAGGGTGATGGAGCACTGGCACAGGTTGCCCAGGGAAGTGGTGGAGCCTCCATCCTTGGAGATACTCAAAAGCCATCTGGACAGCGTCCTGGGCCATCAGCTATAGGTGGCCCTGCTCAAACAGGGGGTTTGGACAAGACAACCTGCAGAGGTCCTTTCCAATCTCAACCATTCTGTGATTTTGTGAGATCTTAAATGCACATGTCAACTGTGAATAGGTCTCTTTTCACTTGCCCCACTTACTATGATCTCTGTGGTCACTGTGTTGTGACCATCATGTAAATTCTGAGCACTTAGATAATTAGTATATCAGTGGTTAAAGTGTCAATATTTAGAAAGCAATGTGTATAGGATAACCTATCTTTATATAATGTAAAAGAATAGTGATGCTTTCCACAGTACTGGTATGGGAACCACACATTAATAAAGGTTTTATTAAAAGGAAGACCTGCTGTCTTGTCAGTATACATGTTACTAGGCAATATCACCAAAATATTCTACGTTGTAGTGCTTGCAAGTTTGAGATCTGGATTTGTTTGTGATTATAAGTAAAATTATATTTGTATCTTTATGCCTGCAAAACATTTATATTCATTATTCTTTCTAAAATGGATTGAAGTCCAAAACCAGAAGTAATGTGCCTTTGCCCATAACAAGGAGAAAAAGGAAAAATAGTAATTCTAAGTTTCAAAGCAGTTGTGAATAACAGAAGCTGTAGATTATACTCATTGAATAGAGACTGCTGTTTTTAAGAGAAGGTGAAGAACTGCCTAAGTTTAGTGGGACAAACACCTGACAATTTTGATTTTGGGTGCTCTTTTTCTTTTTTTTTTTAAAGAAGAAATAAAACAGAAGACATAAGATTCCTTCTACTGTTGTTTATTGTTATTTTGTTGTTAGGCTGTTATTGTTTCTTTAAACTGTTAATGAAAAGATTTTAAAATTACTATACTGTTAGTTTGAGGAAATAAAACCAGACTCCATTCAATTTTATTCTTAAACAAAATGGATTTCAGTGGAAAAAAAAATTGTTTTGTTTTTTTTTTCCCCCCTAGAGTAAAGTTTGCCCATTTTTGATAGACCCTTCTTTCCAGGCTACTGAATGGTTGAAGACACATTTGAAGGAATCACGTTTGGAAGTTATTAACCAACAGGTGCAGTATTTACTCTTGGTCTTACAATTCTGTTCTGCTTGAGCTCACTCTATTCCAAACTTCAGAGCGCAGTTTTTAAAGGGGCACGATAGCAATCACCAAAAATGGACCATATAATTTCTCACAGAGTTCTAGGTTACAATGATTCTTACATGGTACTGAAAATTTGTTTACTCAAGGAGATCAGAGTATTTAGAATTGGAGGGTCAACATCTGGTATTACTTCTACAAGTTTGCCTCTTTCTGCTGCCCTCTCCAAGAATATCAGTATTTTCTGCTGAGAGAGAGATAGTAAAAGATTTTTAAACAGAGAGGTCTTTTGTATTCTTGGTTGCAGTTCATCGGATTTCAAGAGCATGTATACACTTCTTCCCTATAATTTTTGTGTTGTATTATCTACCTTGGAAACAGTAGGTTGGATTTCAGTTTGAGATTGTCTGCATGTCACTGTTTACATGGGTGGCTCAGTCGCACACACATAGACAGGCATCTAGTGCCATTCAAAAGTCCCTTATTGAACCCCACTTGGCCTCAAGATATTGCTTCAACAGAATGTAAATCTTCCACAGATCTCTGCCAGCTCTGTGCAGGCTTTTTATATACTCTCTGAGGCTATTAGATACTTGTCTTTGGGTAATTGAAGGCTTCCCCTACTAGCCAGTTGGCTTGATTAGCTTTTAGGCTCTGTTGTCTGCATTAATTGTCTAGGATCTCCATTTATTGTAATGGAATCTTAAACACCACCTACACACAAAGGACTGCATTTAGATATCTTAATATTGATGTGAATCCTGTCCTTAGGTCTTGATTCAGTTTTGAGACATGGTGTTAATTAGCCAGGACTTCTACGTGTGCTGGTGCAGCACTTGGAAAGCTAGGCACGTTAAATGGGTTGCCTGTATGTCAGTAGCTGAATAGATCAAACTTAAACACTTGTGGTTAAACCCTGAAACATCATATGATGCTTGCAATGGAATTTTTAAGCTATGCTACTGACTTTTAGATTTAGACTCCTGGTATAAAGCCTTTTGTTCATTCCAAAGTGTTAATATTTCATAAAAACATGTATCAAAGAAATTTATTTTTATTTTCCTAGGACACCAACTTCCTAACTGCTCTTGAGCTGGCAGTGAGATTTGGGAAAACACTTATTATACAGGAAATGGATGGAGTGGAGCCTATACTTTACCCGTTGCTAAGAAGAGATCTTGTTGCTCAAGGTAAATGACCGAGATCTGTACAAATGCTTGCTCAAAACTTTTGTAGGTTAGACCCATATAACTATATATCATATAAAACTTGTTTTTTCTGAAAACATGAGTATTGGTAGTTTTTTCCTCTTTAGCAGTAACCTGCTGCTAACACTTCAGTGCATGAAATGCATTAGAGATATGTTACTGTTTAGTAAGTGGAAAAATGTTGAAAGTATTTAAAGATTTTTTTTTTAACTGGATATAAAGTGTTTTTATTAGCTCTTCACAATTTAAATTTTAAGTTAATTTCTAGTGATAATTTCAAACGTATAGTTTTACTTAGGAACTTGGCTCTTCAATAGAGCAGAAATTACACAATTGGTTGTGCAGTTAGAAATCATAGTTTTAGAATGTTGGTGTTGCTGTTTTTCTTTCATTTGTCTGCAACTAAGGAAGGCACACAGGTCTGTCCCTGTTGTGACTTTAGTATGGGGGCAGTCATAGATATCAGCAAAATGGTGGAATTTGGTGAAGGGAGTCTCCCTAACTGATGCAATGAAAGGAAAAAAAACCCAAGCATTTAGATTTTACAATAACTTTGCTTTGGAGAGGTAATGTACTCTATACCTTTGGATTTAGTTGCTTTAAAAGGCTGATATGAAAAGGTGTGTTGAAAGTTTAGCCAAGATAAATAGTAATGATATACGTATCTGAGCATGAATTATGTTGAGTTATTTTGTGTATTTTGAAATTATATCAAAAGAACTGAGTGGATTAAAAAAAATACTACATTGATGTTTTAAATAGTTTCTAACTTTTTGTAATTAAAGTATATTTACATTATCCTTAGTAATTATACTTCTGCCTCCAGTGTTAATTCTTCAGCACATACCACAGACTGTGCATGTTATTTACAGCATGAACTTTGGGCACTGAAAATAGCAAAGAGGAGTCTCTGCTGTCATTTCATCTAATATTGAGATCTAATAATGGGTGAAGTAGCAGTAATTCTTTAAATGTAAATATGCATGAAAAATAAATGCAAATGCTGTAGAGTTCTGAGATACATTTATGTCCTATATTGGAAAGGTCTATTTAGTAAAAAGAAAATGTTAGTTTAAATCATTCTTCCATTACAGATGTGCTTGCTTGTTTATCCTCGGTAAAAGTTGAGAGCATCACCAAAGTGGTGACTTAATGGATCTGTAGGACATTAGGTAGAACATCTTAATGAGCTATGTTAATGCTAGGTCTGTGCTAGTCCAAACTAGGGAGCTGTTTTTTGAAAAGGGAGAATGGGTCACTATTCAAGTCTTTTCAGTCACTTCACAAGCAAGCATGCACTTTTTGTCAAAAGGTGGAGGTGGGTGCCTGTCTGCATTATTTTGCTTGTGTTGACTGTACATATTTTCATTACTTGGAACGAAACATTAAGAAAAATGGGAATATATGTACTCCAATAAATTTGTCCTTGTACAGCTTCCATTTTCTGTTTGACGTTTTTACAGCATAGGCCTAAAATTTATTCTGATCCTTGGCACAGAAGCAAAATTGGTATGTGATTTTCATCTCTACCAGTGTTTTAGCAAGAGATTTATACTTGGAGCTTTTCTGATCTGCTCCTAGTGCTAAAAATAGAGAAGCACCTAACTATGCCACCTCAGAAATTTCTTTGGAAAGGAAATTTTCACTTTGAAACTTTTCATCTTATAATTCTGTTCTTTTTTAGTATCAGGAGGCAAAATCTTACACTAGTCGTGTGATTGTTTAAGCCTATTCTTTTCTGACCCTGCTAGAATGGAAACCTGTGGTGGAAGTAGGGTGGTGAGAGGTCACACATACGGTTTTGTTCTGTGACTGGCATATTGGGAAATGCCAGAATATTAGGTGTAGAAACAGATTGAAACCATGACAGCAGAAGTTTAATAAATTAATTGTTTCTTTCATACTATGAT
Source organism: Egretta garzetta (assembly GCF_000687185.1). NCBI lineage: Eukaryota > Metazoa > Chordata > Aves > Pelecaniformes > Ardeidae > Egretta > Egretta garzetta. The sequence goes on along the minus strand of NW_009260174.1, from coordinate 203,767 downwards.
TAAATTAAATGTATTTATAATAAGTCAAATTTATGGGATATTTCTTAATGGAATATTTTTCTTTCAATCTAATGACTAGATATTCCACCATCTTTAGTTTCATAGACTTTCTCTATAACAATTATCATAGAAAGTAATATTTTAATACAATTATGATTGTACAGCATCATCAACCTTCTACAAATAAATGTAAGAGATCCAGACATGAAATCTAATGGGTTTTGGATCACATTCAGAAAATGATGAACCATTTTAGTTAATGAATATGTAATTATGGCTAGTGTGTTTTGATAGAGTGGTATACCTACGTGGAAATGTAAATTAATATATTTAAATTATGACAGGATTCTTACACAAAAGGGGAATTCTCCAGTGCATCTTCTTTGGTGTTTAGTCTCTTATTCATTGTTTGAAGATTTCAAAGATTCATTACTATTAATTTTACTTCAAGTGCATTTTTTGCCATTTATGCTTTTTGTACTGGGTAAGGATAATTAAACTACCCTGGTGTATTAAATATTCTCATGATGTAACTTTCTTACACTGGTGCTATGTTCTTACATTTTTTTTGTCTAACAACGCAGGATAGGTTATGTTCCTTAAATAATGGGTTTTTATTTATTTTTCTTTCTGAACAATTTATAAATAAATTTTATAAAATGTATTTACATCTATTGGTCATAAAGTATTACACAAATACCATTATTTTCAGATAACTCTAGAATGTTCCTCTCAAAGTGAGTATAATATCTGTTTATTATTTACAGGACCCCGTTATGCTATACAAATAGGTGAAAAAATGATAGATTATCATGAAGAGTTCCGTCTTTTTCTATCAACAAGGAACCCAAATCCCTTCATTCCACCTGATGCTTCTTCTATTGTTACAGAAGTAAACTTTACCACAACTGGAAGTGGCTTAAGAGGACAGGTAGGCATTTGGAATAAAAACAACGTATATATAGTGGACATCTGTAGCTACACCCAGCTTCTGGAAGAAGCCCTATGGTGCAGTTTGTGTTAATGGTCACAGAGATATTTTCTAGCACACAAATATATATGGTAGAATTGATGCTGAAAGTAAATTTAAGTTTCAAAATCATGTTTTTATGCACTTAGGAGCCAAGTAGTGAGTCCAATAGAAGAAATGGAAGCCATCTCATTGACTTCAGTTGAAACTGATTAATTGCCAAGCTTCTGTTTTCTGTTCAAGATGCATTTATGGTACCATGGACACATTTCTGTTATTGCTCTCCAGTCTCCTAGTTAGACAGTCATCAAGATACTTTGTGTACAGGAAAAATGTAATGAAACCAAAAAGTTGTATGTTTTACTTCCTCCAAAATGCTTTTGTGGTTTTTTCTGTAATGTTTAGGAAGCAAAATGAAGCATACAGATGGAAGAGTGGAAATAAAAGAAAAAGAGATAAATTCAGGGAAGAAAAAAACCTCTTTATTTGGTATGAAAAAAGTTTTTCCAAGCTAACAAGAGGCTTAGCATGGGATGTAAATAAGTTGATAAGTAAGGTATAACTCAAAATGTGAAGCACAGATGACCATATGGATTTCCTCCCTCCACTGGAGATAGGGAATTGACATCATACAATGTAACCAAATGAATTGACCCCTCTTTAAGTGGAAATACAGAAAAAAAACCGCTTTTTTTTTTTTTTTTTTTTTTCTCTCTTTGTTGGCAGGAGAGGGATTTGACTTTTGGTAGACTTGCTGGAAAGAAATTTGCTGACATTCTTTCCAGTTTGTGCTTTCTATTGCCTACTTCTTTTTATATCTGATAATAGTATATACACTAATGAAGACTGTCAATCATTTAAACACAGGTGTGACTCAGACTGAGATGTAAAGGTTTAGGTCTCAGCATAAAAGTGTGTGAATCAGTGTCCTTAATAAAGCAATCCAGTGCTTTTGAGAAGTCCTTGAGTATTCCTGGCTTGCATCTGCTGTTATATACAAGGGCATGGTTCACAGTAGTTCCTGGGTTATACTTGCCTCTGCAGAATATCCTGGATGTCTACATAGATTTAAAGCTGTTGGATGTCTGGTGCAACTGAGTAAACCCTCAGAAGTCTACTTTCAAAAATACGGACTATGTACTGCTATATGATTAATGAGTATAGATTATGAAATATTAGGGGGTTTTTTTATCCTTTTGAATGATTTCCTTTCTTTTTAGCTTTTGGCTTTAACAATTCAGCATGAAAAGCCTGATTTGGAAGAGCAGAAGACAAAACTGTTACAACAAGAAGAAGATAAGAAGATACAGTTAGCTAAGCTTGAAGAATCTCTTTTGGAGGTAAGATAAATTTATCTCTTTTGTATCTGTTAGATAAATAAGATTGTGCTCATATTGTTATGTGTTTGAATGAAGATGGTGAAAGTATTGGAATGATGATCCCTCAGAATTTTTGATTTGAGAAAATAAAAGCATTATTTGCCTGGGGCTGTTGGGAGAGTAAAGTAGATAAAATATATACACCTGTCATGAAACTATAGTATTTCAATACCTTGTCAAAGTTAAATGTGTAAATTGTTGGGTAGATATAAGATGGTTTAGATTGATTATAAATTTAATTAATTTTATTGCATTAAAAAAAGAGAAAACTTTGTTAAAAATTATACTATTTCTTTTTCAAATTCAGAAGTTTAAAAAAGCTACATTTTTAAGCTTGTGAATCATGTCAAATGATACTTTCTCAAGTTGAGAAATGATTCTGTGTTGTGAAAGGAAAAAACCTGAAAGAAAAATTCCCAGTAGAAAATTGAAAGATTTGTTGAGAGAGACATTTCAAACTTTAAAATTCCACAATTGTTTCTTACTAGCAGTGAACTGTAATATTCTTTATAGTTAACATTTTCCTTTCTCATATTTAAAACTAATATTCTCAATTTTCAGTTTACCTTCTTGTTTTTTTGAAAGTAATTATACTCAGAAACAGTTGTACACCTCTATAAGAAAAGATAGCTTCCAAGGAAAAGGACTGTTTACTTTTTTTGTTTGCATCTTGTCATAGATTTCATAGAAACTGTATTTCATGCCCATAAGAATGGATCTTCAAATCCTCCTTCCTTCTGGAGTGTCATAGATGCAGGGAAATTGACCTGCTGCCTCAAAACGCATAGTCTGTAGCTGAGTCATAGAACTTTGCAGTATCCAGCACAATGTACTCAACCATAAGCTAATTGCTCTACAGAATCCTCAGAAAGCAATAAACTGAACTTTATTAGACTGGCCATTAATAGCTCAATTTTAGAATTTTGAACATAATTATCTAATCTGATTTTAATTTCCACATTTACTATCCCTATTAAACTCCCTATTAGGTCTCGAACACTAAGCTCAAACTTTTTTTAAAAGTGATCGGGCAGATTTCTCTTAGAGCTGAGGGAAACTTGTTCTCTAGAAAAATTCCATATTCAGAATTGATCATTGTTTAGCATCTTAATGGCTACCAGAAACTGAGAGAGTTCAGAGATGCAACAAAAAAAGTCTGCTTTTTAAAACAGACTCTTTATGTGATCTTGGAGCTCCAAAATCTTTCACATTTGTCCAGTCTGAATTGTCAAGTGTAAAATTTCAAGTAATTGGTGCCTAAGATTTCTGCAACAAATAGTAGCCAAGTATCAACACCAACGTTGGTTTCAACTTTGTCATTCTTGTTAGCACTGAAATCAGAATAAGAAAGAAACCTGAATCTCAGTGGAAACTGATAGGTGCTACATGGACTTTGTCAACAAAGAAGTTAGTGCTGGAGGTGATCTAGCTAAATTCAAGCTAATCCTAAATCAACATCGCATTCCATCTGAAATACTCTACTGGTTTTCTTCTCAAAGCCTTTGAGTAAAGACATACGTGCTGTTGCTATCTCATAGCTCACACTAGGATTCCTCATAGCAAAATTGGACTCCTTGAAAAAACAGGTGATCTTGTCCTAAACTCTTTTCCACTAGAGTGAATTCTACTATTGTAGAATTCTACTAAGTGCATTCTACTATTCTAACTGGGGAATCTCTGCCTCCAAATATCCTGAAATGTTATTCTGCAGGTAGTTGTTCAGAACTGACTTAACTGACAAGAAGCCAATTCTGTGTTGCTGTCTGACTAAAAAATTGCCTTGAAGTGTATCTACTGAAAGTTGGTAAAAAACCTTAAATAATAGTGAATCATTCAAGCTTTTCCCACTTCCTATTAGATGTGAAATTATTTGCACAGGAGAACTCGGGGAAAATGTGGGGTAATCTCAAGGATTTTGAAGGGATCTCTGATTACAAAAACCGAAGTTGTAATTGTGATATTCATCTCAGTTGGAAATGAGAACTAAATTGTGTTAGGATATTGAAATGTTTTTGAAGGAAACTGAATTTATGAATGACTGGGTACAGGAAGTCATTACAAGTAGCCAATTTCCAGTTAAATTGGTAGTTAAATAGAAGAAAAAATACCCTACTTTGTATTTACCATGGGGATATTAGTGTGTAAGACTCTGATCATAGTAATCATTCTCAAAAGCTTACTGATGACTTAAGTTTCAGAACCTGACAATCTGGATTTTTGGAGTTTGTTCTTGGGTTTTATTTTCCATTCTTTAAAACATCACCTCAATTTTTGGAGTAACCACCTGCTTCCTAGTACTCTTGATGCAGTCAGTGATTCAGAAATATGAACAGGTAAGAAAGAAGGACAGATTGCAAAATGGTTACTTTACAGGATTTTTTTTAATGTAACATAATTTTTTTTCCCCCAGACACTTGCAACATCACAAGGCAATATACTAGAAAATAAGGATCTGATTGAGTCTTTGAATCAGACTAAAGCAAGTAGTGCACTCATCCAAGAATCACTTGCTGAATCTCACAGACTTCAGAGTTTCCTTGATAAGGTAAAAGAATATTCTAATATTTTATTGCTGTTTTTTTCCTGCTAAAAATAGTCATCTTCTGTATAGAGAGGATATATACATCCACAGGAGTATAAGATCAGTAAGATATAAATTAATTTTTTGGAGTAAAAGATATTTGGCATATGTAAGTACAGAAAGTATTTTCAGTAATTAAATTCATTTGTTTTACACATGGTGAATAGCTACACAATTTTAAATCTGCCAGTTTGCATTAAAGGAATTTTCATCGTGGACTTATTGACAAGTAATGGGTTTTGACTTTATTTTTGTGAACTGCTATTGCAAGCAATATGGCTCATATGGATGTTCTTAATTTATCCCTTGCTATTGCAAATATTTAGATCATTGGTGATGCTATTCATCTGGCATGCTGTTTTCCTCAGTGTTCTTATTTGTTTAGTTTAAAATTTTCTATTGAATTCTGGGACGTGTTCTGTGGTGGGAAGAGGCCTCTAGGGATTAATTTCCAAAATGTTCTTCATTATTTAAAGATAAATATTTATGCAATAACCAGTAGATGGCAGTAATGTACTGGTTTTTTATATATGTGTGTTTTTTTTATCCACAGGAGAGGGATGCCTATCTCCCTTTAGCTGAGAGTGCTAGCAGGATGTACTTTATTATCTCTGACTTGTCCAAAATTAATAATATGTACCGTTTTAGTTTGGCGGCTTTCCTGCGGCTTTTCCAAAGGGCTCTGCAAAGCGAGCAGGTATTTTCTTTTTTCCTGAGGCTGTAATGCTGCAGAAGAATCAATCTGCTTTGATCCTTAGAATTTGTTAGTTGCTCTGGACATTTTTAGAAAGTAATGCCTAATAACTGATGATAAAATGAATAATAAGTAGTGATGTTGAACTGTTGTGCCTTGGATACTCAGAATACATGCACATGGAATTTTTAATGATCTTACATTGCATATAAATTATAAAATTGCTGTGTCATCTGAAAACAAAGTAACTCATTTGTAATTTTAGGCTTCCTCTTTGTCTAAGGTAAATCAGGAAAAAAAGGTTGATTATAACTTTTCTGAAGGCTTTATTTAAATAAATTAATGATCTAATCTGCAAATAACGCTAATTCTATCAACAAAGAGTAGAATAAGAAAATACCTATATTTCTACGTGGTTTAGTTACCTGAAGGAAGATCAAAACTTTATCTACTTTTATACAGTTTGTAAGCATGCATGCAGCCTGTCTTGTTGAAAACGTTATTTTTACTTTTCTGTATTCTAATTGCCAATATATTCTTCTTAGTAAAACACAGGATTATGGATTTATCCCTTGTCACCTCACTCTTTAGATCTGAATCCCTACACTGAGTAATGATGCATTTTCTTTTTATTCAGCATCTCCAAAATTCATCTTTTTTCTCTTTGTTTCCACTTTAAAAAGGCATTCACCAGACTTTCATCGTGTCACTTCTGGATTCCCCTTTATTCTGGCATCTGTGTTTACAACTTTCCTTCAGCTCAAAACATTACCACGAACATGGTTCTGACTACTTTTTTTCCACCATGAGTTTCTAACTTCTTGTTCTTACTTTCACACTCTTCCTGCCTATTATGTTAACCTATTTAAAGCTCAACTTCTGGTTTTGCCTTCTTTGCTTTCTTCCATTTTTCTTTTCCTCTATTCAGTTCTTCATTTGTCCCAAGCTATCTTTTAGACATGGAAAAGGTGTTAGTTAAATCAGCTTGTGCCAAATTGTCCTCCTTTATAAACTCATATCTTCAAATTCCAGCATGATATAAAGGAACTTGTTCCTGATAAATCTCATATTACCTGTTACCTCCCCACCTTTTTTATTTCTTTTGCCACTTCTTTTCCCCTATATTCTTTCAGTTTTCTCCTGTTATAATTAGTCTCTTAGTCTGTAAGCTTTGAAGGACAGGGTATATTTACTATTTTCTACAATGTTTACTTCAGCTGGGCCAAATTTGGGTGGAAGTTTAGTAACTACACTTAACACCAACATACCTGTTTAATAACATTAAATATAGTAATTCAATACATAGCAATTTTTTACTAAGTGAAAACCATGAGATGTCGAGGATATTAATGTTAGGAGAAGAAAATGTGATCTCATTCTCTATGTATTTATCTTATATATAACGCTGTATAATGTTCACAGTCAAAATATTCATGGTCAAAATATTCTTATTGCTTCAGCATGAACTTTTTGTCATCTACTTATGGATAACTGCAGCTGAGTGCAATAAGATGTTTTTAGAACTAGTAAGTGTCTCATAGAGTGCAGATTATTTGTGTCATTCTGGTGAAATTTACAGGGTACATAAAAAGAATTTTACTTCCACATGAATTTTTGAAATCCAGACTTTCTTTTTAGGATTCAAGTAATACTGAGGAAAGAATCAAGTCTCTTATTGGCTCATTGAAACATATGGTGTATGAATATGTTTGTCGTTGTTTGTTTAAGGTAAGATGATATTTTTCTGGCTTTTATACAGTGCACTGGGTTTGAAAGTATTCTTTCAGCAGTCAACACTTGATCTACTTCATGAAAGCAGTATTACGTCAGTACGTCAGTTCAAAAACAATTTGAACACCCTTACTCCATGTTTTTGTTCTGTGTTGTTCTTAATATCTGTCTGTTCTGAGTTGATGTGTCAGGCTTGTAAAAAGGCATCTGTATACGAAAAAAGCAATAATAAAAAGAAAACAAAAATAATTTGTCCCTTTTAGGTAATTTTGGCCTCAAAAATATAGACATTGAGATGAGAAAGCCAATATTAGTCAAACAGTTCATCTTATACCTCATAACACATACATAATGTTTCCTAGAGTATGCTTCCTTATATTTGGTCCTGTCTTTTCTGAAAAGTCCCATGCAATTAATTTTTCAGTAGTATTCTTGGTAATTTAATATTCTTCAGAGCGATAATACTCTGAAGCTAAGGACAATCAGGCTGTCATTGTCAGGTATCCATAAGGCATGTATGTGGGAAACCACACCATGGAAAATTCAGACAACATTGTTTAGAAGTAAAGAATAGAACTGAGTTCTACAGAAGTGCAGGTGTGTTTTGTTTATCAGCTGGTTGAGATGCCTATGCTTTGCAGGCTTAACCCAATTCCATGCACCAATGTTTTTAAGTCTGTTCTTCCCTTTCACCTGTGCTTTCTGCTTTTTAGTAACATTTCACCTTCTTGAAAGAGATAAGTGCCAGCTTCCTTATGCTTACTTAAAATTCTAATGAAAGAAAATATGTGTATGTCTTCTATCATCTAGTAAAATACATCTTCCAGATTATAGCCAGGCTTTGAAAATTGGAATCCTGGTTCTAGGTTTCTGACTGCTCTTGATTTTCCAGAGTACCAACTTCCAGTTCTTCATGTTGACTTCATTACACAGTAATCTGTCCTTTCCAGCACAGCTTTGGTAAAACACATCTAGGAATGTTTCTGTGTACGGACATGGGAATCCCAGTTTTAAGAAGACAATATTAGTTTCAAAAATACTGTCTTGAATGTCTGCATGGTTTATTCTATGGCTCCAGTAATTCATTATTCATGGTTTTCAAGTGATTATTCATGGAAATTCAAGTAATACAACAGACCTAGAAAAAAGTCAGAAGGTTACAGTTGTTTGGGTTTTTTTAAAATCAAAATTCTATTTCAAAAATTTGCTATAAGAAGATGTAAAGCATTTCCTATGCACAGTTTAAAAAATATGGATTCTGTTTCATATACTTGCTTTATTAGAAGGAATTGGGTTTTTTCTTCCCTTGAATTTCAATGTAATTAGTTAGATACAGGGCTTGGGTTAGTGTTTTTCCTTCCATTCCAGAGGTATGTAGCAATTTGGAATTAGGATATGTGTCACTACGTCACTGCTATGGAATTAAAGGTGTTTTATTAATGAAATTTTGTTACTTCTAAAAACAGCAGAAAGGTGACTTTTGATGAACATATTAAATACATTTTTACTGCTTTTATTTCAGGCTGATCAGCTAATGTTTGCTCTACATTTTGTACGAGGAATGCACCCTGAACTTTTTCAAGAGAATGTAAGTGCTAGAGGAAAAAAAATTCCTAAGTGATTTACTGAAACTTAATATGAAGAGTAAATGAGTAGATAAAAAGTTTTTGTCAGTAAGTGTAGGATTCGGGATTTTGGTTTATATGCTACTGTTTTTCTATACTTACTTTTGAATGTCATTATATTTACTAGGTTAAAGTAAAGATTACCATGAGAAAGGTAGGTAAGTGGTTGCCTTTTAGATGGGGGTCTGATAAAGATCTTTATGGAGGGTTCTTGCAGTTTTTTGCAGGCACTGTATCATTGTTTCCCATCACCATGTGGCTAGACAGTTATCCATCCTTCCAGTTAAATACAGACATTCCTTTGTAAGTAAAGTGATGGATACACATCTGTTTCACTGTGGCTAAGGGTTGCTTGCACATTGTGCCTTGGTATTGAAATACAGAAGTATGATTCTGCAACCTGTGGTTGAAGTCACTTAAAGCGAAGAGCCTTCCTGGCAGGTGAAGTAGGAAGTTATTTTTTGTGCATTTCAGCCATTGGTTCTTCAGTGTCTAAGATATCCCTGGAGCAGTGATCATTTATGTCCTCATTTGCAACAGTGTCTTCAAGAGTGCACTGTACAGAGAATTTCCTTCTCATACATAGTTCTCTGGCCACATAAGTATTGGAGTCTTTGCACCATAGTGGTCTGTCTTTGAGAGGAATGATGGGCTCATCCTGGAATGGTTTGTATTTTTGATAGCATAGTGTGATGCAGTTGCTTTAGGTTCAAATCACATTTAATAAAAATGGCTGTCCATTTAGTTTTCAGGCAAATGCTGTGTTATTTGCATATTTGTAAAAAACTGAGAGATGTCACGTGTCCTTTTTGACAGTGAATGAGGTCTCTAAATGAGGCCTAATCTGAAAATGCCTGATTTATGTGGAATTTACCTGTTGTTTAGAGGCTACTCTATTCCCACCAGAATTGCAGTAGAGTTTACATACTGCTAACCCTTATTTCCATAGGGCAGCACACATGTCAGTAATTGCATGTTCTTCTCTTTGGGTGTTAGAGAACGCTTTTGCCCAACATAGAGGTTTAAGGTGAATTTACATGTTTCTGATAAAGTGGTACTTTTAGTGGTGATTGAATTGGTAAATATAATTTAAACACCTGTTAAAATTCATCTGAGCATGTTATCGTAGCCCGTCTTTGTAGGAAACAGAAAATCCAGGCCTATCAAAGTAGTAATTAGTTTCATCATAAATGATTTTTTTAAAATAGGTCAGATGCGTTACTGCTAAAATTGTTTACTTTTCTCCATCGTCCTTACAGGCAGACTAGACTAGCTGACTGAGATCGAGGTGCCAAAGTTATAGTTGTCTATAGTGTAGTGAAATTAATCCTATGAAGCCTATCTGCAATAGAATAATACGCACAGTTGACTCAGTACAGTTGCTTAAACATGGCTGATTAGCATAAGTCAAGACACATTTAATTATCTAAATACCTACATGGAATGCAGAGACAAAGCTTTCTAGTCCTTGAGTTTATGAAGGCAGCAACTTGCAAATAGTTTTCTGACTAAAATAAAGCCTGGCTGCCTAGGCTTCCTAAGTATTTTTAAGTCCTACTTTATGTGTAGGTTGCTATTGTTTGGAGTGCATTTCCATCAGATATTAGAGCTCTTAACCAGCTTAATCTAGATTACATATAATGCACATTCCTGCAGTATCTGAGTACTCAAGAATTAAAATGGGCAAATAATATCAATAATTCTCTTACTTCTCTGAAAGGAGAAGTTACTTTAATTAAATTGTTAAGAAAAGAGTGCTTGTGTAAAAATATTTATTGAGAAAAATGCAGCTAAAGTGGTAATTCTTTTAAAGTTATTTCTTTTAAAGCTTTTCAAGTCATGAGTCCAGAAGTCACTTATTATGTTACTAGAGAGTTTAGTATTCTAAGTTCCTATCCCAAAAGGGTTCAACCTTCTGCACTTGTGATTTTTTTGCATAGTGATGAGAAATTTTATATTACAACTTCAACATTATATTATAGAATGCCTTGGTTCTTAGTAGAGACATTCTCTTTCTGAATCAATATGTATAGATTTTTAAGAGGTAGTTCTACAAGTCTCTACATATTATAATTCTGCTTTTCCTCATAAAAATATTACATGATTTCTGGTTTTAAAACTAGGGAGCCTTCATGTATTTTTCTGTGCACAAGCGTTTTCTTTGTAATTGGGAGAGGATCATCAGTTTGTAACCGAAAGAGAGAGTTGTTACAAGACTCAACTAGATTGATGGATGAAAAAAGCTATGCTGTGGTCTGTATCAGAGTGGTACTAGTTGGTTTACTTTTTCATTTGGAAAGTTACTGTTGTCTTTAACAATAAAAAAAATCAATATTTTTCTTTATCATAGAATTATAGATACTGATAATGTAAAATTTTAATACTCGGAAGGGGTTTTAGTACATTTCTTACCACCGACAAATATAGGATTATGTCATTTGTAGTATATTTTTAAATACTTAGCTAATCTGTCTTAAAATGATTAAAAACTTTCTTATTGGATACAAATACCAAGTCTAAAAGATTTAGTCATACATAAATTCAACTTACATTTCCCCTTTCTTAATGCAACCTAAGTATTCATAATACCATTCTATTATACTAAGTATTCCTCTTGCTCTAATAACTGCATCATTTGGATACTATAACATGAAACAATATTGAAACATGGATTCTGTAGTTATCTGTTCTATGTCGGCTGCTCATACCGTATCAGGCAGTATCTGTGTCTTTGCCAGCCAAGTAGGTTACTTCTTGCTAGTCTATAGTTAGGTGATCTGGGTGAAAGCTGTGGGTGCTGAGAGGGGTAGGGCTTGTAAAGAACTTAGCTTAGGTTCTGCAAAAGGAATTACATACTGATAGTATTACCTGGAGTTTTAAAAATGTTATAACTCTTTCAGAATCTAAGCTTTGTTTATCTTCCTGTTTTGTCTACATGCTACTACACATTAATCTTTATTCTTAAAGATGTCTTGTGACTTATCTGAGTTTTTTATTTATTCCCCCTAGGAATGGGAGACTTTCACAGGTGTGATCATTGATGATACCATAAGAAAATCAGTAAGTTGCATTTCTTTGTGTATTTACTTAAATCTTGAAAAGTTAAAGGTATATTCTTACTATATTGTTTGATTAATTGTATTCATACATGGAAGGAACAGATAACGTCTCACATAGAAATATATAAATATTATAAAACTTTTTGAAAGTGTCAGCTCATTTTCTAATTTGCATAACTTTTTGCCTTTCTTGCCTTTTTTTTTTTTTTTTTGCTATTACCAGGATTGCAATTTGTTTTTTCAGTGATACATTTGAGAAGGTTTTAAGCCCACTTCTGTAACTAGGATTTCCCACACACTTTGCTAATTTACATGCTTTTTTCCTTCAGCTTCAGAGTTCTGCAACTGGAGATGGGTAGATACAATTTCATAGGTGACAGAGCTGGCTTAAGAAGCTTCTGTTCCACATCTGACCACTCATACTGTAGTTTACTATCTACCCCTCGATTCTATTGAATCTGTATACTTTCAAAATAACCTTCCAGTAGAAAAGCGTAGAGAAAAAAGTTAAGCTTTCCATTGTCTTATCTATTATAGCCCTTCTCTGAAAAAGATATTTTAACAAAAGTTTTGAAAGGTGTTTTTTAGGAAACATAAGCCCAATCAGGGATCATGAGCTCAGTCTTTGCCTCTTCTGTTGCTAAGGTCCTCTTTCATTCAGGGTCAGGCTAGTTCATTTCCATCAGACTTAGCTCCAGTTTTCATCATTCCCTATTACTTTTAACCTTTAGCCTTGTTTAGATATCTATCAGGGTATCTCATACATCCAGTGGTAGAAGACAATGACTAGTGTCAGTACCTCATTTTTAGAATATCCATAACACCAACTGTGTTCACCTGCATGCTGGCAGAAGTGGCAAGTCACTTAAAACACGAAGTATTACTCAGACTTTCTTACTTAGGCAGCTGGTTGCTGAAAAGATGCTGAAATTCTCAGTTTCTCTGGCCCTTAAATGGCTCTACAGGTTTTGCATTTCATTGTGAACATAGAAGTCCTGCTTCATCTCTGTGGAGTCTTTATAATTCAATTATATGTCAGTGAACTTGGTGAATGCCAAGTATTTTCTTGCAGTAGGTCATTTTCGAGCTATGTGAGATCTAATTGTATAATGGAATTTAACATTAGTCCTACCTCTACCCCAGCTAAAGCACAACCCATAGATTTTGGAGAGATTGTGGACATGCATGATTCAACGCCAATTCTAACTGGAATATGTATTGCAGACCCATGTCATGTTTATTCCTAGAATTGCTTCTGAGTTTCCTACTTTTGTTCTTTCTCAGACTGCATAACTTGTGGCTGAGCTATTCTTCTGCAAGAAAGCTTTCATTTTTTCTGCTGAATGTTTAAGATTACTCTTAAAGTTGCTCAATGGTTGAGAGGTACATTTCCATACAGAGACTGTCAGACTGGTTAGTGGGTACTGTAAGCTTTTTTTATAAAGGATTATATGGTGAATACAGAGATTCCACAGGAGCTTAAGCTATGTTGTTTATCCTTAGAATCTCTTCCATCCCCAGCATCTTAGAAGCAGAAACATAGAGCAGTAGCTAAACTTTACCAGGGCAGAGATGTCCAAAAGTGATGTTTTGCCTGGTGAATTATGCCAGAATTACTCTTTGTGTGAAGAACCATCCTCTTCATGACTGTGAATGTGTGCAATGGAGTTATTTTTTGAAGTCAGTTGCTCAGAGTGCATATGCAGGTAGCCAATCATTTGGGTCACTTGTTTTTAATGGAAAACTACTTAGAGTTGAGTGTGTCATACAGATACTTTAAATGATAAAATATTTTCAAGCTTCAGTAGTTACACAAATGTTAATGTGAACAGTATATCTCAAATTACTGGTAGATTTGTTTTCTTATGCCATTTACGAACTTAGCAAAAGACCACAGAAAGATTCCTGTTATGAATGCTATTTTTATTAAAAACATGGGTTTCACAATCTTATATCTGAATATAGTGTTTCACAAAAATTTGTGTAACTTATGTGCATAACATGTAACTTGCTTCAATAAGGATTCACAAAGAAGCGTTCGTGACCAGATTCCCTCTTGGATAGAACAGGACCGAGCCTGGGCAGTAGCATCTTTGAAGGTATATATCATGTGGTGGGCTGAATTTAGCTTAAAAAGCCTTTGGTTTTAGCAAATAGTAATTTGGTCTTGAATACTCAAATATGTATTTGCCAGATGAAAATATTTTGTTATTTTAAACTGTTTGTTATATCTTCCAGAAACCATGGCTTAATGTGTATCCATTTGGAAAAAAAAAAACCAAAAAACAAACCAAACATTTTTTTAAATTCCATCTCATTTTTCTGAACCTTTTAATGTACTTCTTTACCCCATTTAACAATTACTTTCAAAGCACGTGAATGAAGCTGTCATCTTACTTAGATTAGAAAATATTGTAAACCTACCCAAGGTACTACAATTTGTATAGGCAGAAAAATATACAGAGGAAAAATGGCAAAGTATTCAATTTCAGGTTTCTCTTATGTAATGACTTTCATGAACCACTTCATATTCTATTAAAAACCATAAACTCTTAATTGGTAAACTAGTTTTCTGCTTATCAGGTTTCCATGAACATCTTTAAGGGTATTTTGGAATATGTTATTGCTCAGATCAAGTAATTTCAAACTATAACAAAAAACACTTTCTTGCTTTGAAATTCTGTCTGAGGCTCTTCTCCTGTATGTAGCGCAGCAGCAAGAAGGAACACCTTAGCTGGTCTTTGGCAAGGACTTGCTGCTAAATTCAGAATTGATTATTTTTCATTTCTCTTCACCTGGGATCAGGAACAATTTCAACAGTGGTGTGGTAAGCATGATTGTTAGGGGTTTAACAAAACAAAAAAATAAACAAACAGAAAATGAGTAACTGGGTCAATCAGTAGCATGTACTGATATAAAAAGAATCTGGTTATGATTAAAGGAAAGGACCACAAATGGGTAGAGCTCAAAGTTTAAAAAGAAAGAAACTGGAAGTTTAAAAACAAAAATACTGAGCAAATACAGACTTAGCATTTCCAGGGAATAGGTAAACAAATCGTTGATTTTAGCCCCTCCCCCTTTTGTTCTGTAACTCTGAGGACAAAATTGTATTGAGTTATGTGATATGTACAGTATTTACAGGTTTAGGGTCATAGTGATATTTGTAAATTAATTAAAATACACAATGTCCAAATGGCTATTGTTATATATGTATGATTCGTTTTGTAGATTTCTCTCCCAGGTCTCTATCAGACACTTTGCTTTGAAGATGAGGGTCTGTGGCACACTTTTTCTCAGAGCTCTGTGTGTGAGCAAGACTTTCCATCTACTATTGTAAAACGAATTTCCTTATTTCAGCAGGTAATCTTTCCATATTAAATTATTTAAAAATAATTATGAGTTCAGCATAGAAAGTAAGTTTTACATCTTGGAAATTTAGGCTTCAGGGTTTTTTGAATTATAAGCAGTGACAATATCTACATTATTTTACAGCTTAACTAGTTTATTTAGTCTAAGGTTTGGAGTTTTTTTTTCTGTAATACATATTTAGTTTTCTCTCATCTGAGTCTTTTTTTACATTGGTGTGTTGGCTGCAACTGAGCATACCCTGTAAGGTAACAGGCTCTTTATTAATATTCGCAGAATTAGTTTTATGAATAGGTATTAACATTCTTTCATGTTCCTTTGCTACTGCAGAATTTGTCAGTTTGTTGAGCATCATTAATTTAGTTCATCATTAAATGTGCAAACTCACACATCTGACTGAAACCCACAAAACGCAGTAGCAGCCACTGCTTTTTAGAATAGTCATCATGAAATACTACTCTTCCTGAAAGCTTGGTGATTAAAGAACTCACCAAGAATGTTGGAGAGGCAGGTTCCTTCTTCCATCCAGGGATCCTTCTCCTCTGGAAGAGAAAAATTTCATCCCTCTTGTGTTTATGCTGTGATTTTTCATTTGAAGTAACTTCATATAAAATGAAGGCCCACCCAAAGAAGGGATGAGGTGTAAGACAATTTAGTTTCATGCTGGTTGGCTCTTAGAGGTCTCTATTTGGAGTTTTTCTGGAGGAGGAGAATTTCTAAAATAGCATGCATGGAATTTAGGAACAAACCATTTTGCAAAGGAATTTGAGTCATGTTTGATTTGATGAAACACAGAAGAACAATCCTTATGTGTGCAATCTGTTGTCATTAAAAATTCTGCATTTATAGGAAAATAAATCTGGAATGATCAGCATATTATGTATCTAGTTCCTTGCATAGAAAGGCTAAGAATGTTTCTGTAGATGAAATACGCTGAAAATACCTGGTTAGATTTATATGCCACTCATAAGTTGTTTCTTTCAAACTGTGTGTTAAACTTAAAAATAGTGCAGTAACACTTCATGTAATCTCAAGCTTAAAAAGCAGTGCTTTCTTAAAAATGTATTGAAGTTAAATTTTTCCTCCAAAACTAACAACAGATATTCCAGACTTGGAAACTGGAATGTGACAGTAGGTGCAGAATTGTGGCTTACAGGTTTGCAAGTAAGGGGGTGGGAGAAGGGTTGGTGATTTTAACAGATAATTTCTACTGAAGTTGCATTAGTTGTCTGCAGTTGCCTGCACTGAACGTTTGCAGGAAGTTAACTGAAAAAGAGGTAGCTGGTGGGGAAACTGCTATTTTAATTGGTATCTGAACTGATTAGCTGTTTGTGTTCCATAGTCTTTTGAAGAACGGTAAAAGCATCTGTATATCTAGGAGGTCTGAAAATCAGAATGTATCAGGAGAAAAAGTTAGATAGGAAACTCTAAAGGTGTGCTTAAACAATGGAAATTCTTTCAAAAGTGGTTATTTTACTGTATTACTGCACAGAAATCAGAAGCATTAGTATTCCAGTTAGGACGTTACTACCTAAATACATGTATAGAATTTAGATTAACAGTGTAAAGCTAAGTTTGCTTTCTGTCATTCTAGTTACCCACATAGCAACCTTTTTTCTAAAACATCATAGAAAATGTTCTAGCTTACAAATAGACATTAGATGTAGATCTGATTCTATTAATAGGACAAGCTACTTACAAAAGAACAATTACATTAGATTTTCTTGGAAAAGAATGATCAGATAGCTCTATATATTCAGAGAATATAACTTTTTCTAAAGAGAAGTTTAAAGAATTCAGCCTTCTTAGAAGAGTCTTGCTTTTTAAATTCTCACAATATACTTTTATAAACTCATCTCACCTGAATATATTTTATTTTAAGGTACTTGTGGTCCAGGCTGTCAGACCAGACAGACTACAGAGTGCCATGGCTCTTTTTGCATGTAAAACCCTAGGTAAGTTAAGTTTTCACTAGGGTGTTCCCACACAACAGTTAAATTTTTTTTTTGTCCTGTATTTCTCTTTTATTTTATAGTTCTTAGGGAACCCCTAAGTTTTATGATTTCATAATATGCTGTAAATGGTTTTGCTGATTTTGTCCTTGTAAAGTATTGTTTAAAAGTGCTTTTAAAATGGTTTGCTTTATGCTATGTAGTGATTTAAAATACAACAAAAGATCAGTTAATTTCTTTTAATGAATTCTTTAACACTGGAACAATTAAGAAAAGAGTAGCAGGTGTTCTATAAGTTTTACACTAGAGCATTTTCCTTAAGATAGAAATTTTCCAAAAAGATTGTTTCATTTAATGTCATTTACCATTTAAAAGATGTTAGGTTTGAGATTTTGTAAATTGGATCTCAAAAGCTTGTTCCATATTTTCAGTAATTTTTTTCAGTCTCTTGGAACTGTAATACAATTTTCACTGTCAGTTTAGAAATACACATGACTTAGAATGATTCAACACTATGATTGTCTATTTGTTCTAGTCTGTCTGTTTCCTCTCTGAGGTCTGTTGTATCCAAAGTTTGGGACATACATTCCAAATAATCTTAATGCTGCAATTCAGCACACCACAGCCTTCCTTCAGTTTTTAGCAGTTAATAACGATACGCATACAGAAGATGAATTACGAGTGCCCCACTGGGTGGACACTAGTTATAAAAGCACCCTCTGCATTACACAGGGACAAGGCAGAATATGTTGTTTTTAATGTGGCACAGTGTCCAGACAGAAGTGGGAGTAACAGAAGGGAAAGGATCTAGATTGTAAAGACCGTACATGTAAGTGGCAAAGGCTGTTTTTTAATATGGTAGAAAATGAACCTGGAAAATTGACTCATAGGCTGCCAAGATAATATGGCTGGACTTACATTTCCAATACATGTGAAGATCTGCAGCTTGAATGATCTTGAGATGGGTAATTTTGACTGATAATGCAATAGATGAGTTACATGTAAAAAACAATGACTATGGTAATTTTAAGTTCTTGAAATATGTGTCATTTCTTATTAGTATAAGATTAGGTATGAGTTTAGGTTTCTGATTCTTACATTTTTAATGGCATTTGCGTGAGAGTTTATCTTACTCTCCCTTTTTATTCTCTGTATGTGGGCATTATTTGATGGTCAAAATTTGTTCCATGTCTGCCACCAAGGCCAGTATTTTCAGGAGTAAGGTTAGCCTGCTCTGTCAAACATTATTAGTAGATAGAGAGGGTACTTTCATCATGGTGAGTATACAGCTCCCATGCTGACAATGTGTCTGCCTGTTGGAATTAAATGGCAAGTGCAATCTGCAGTACATGCATCTCAAAGCCCAGCAGAGACCTGAATTCAGAGTAAGCTTATTCACCCACTTGCTGTCTTCCAAATCTTAATGTATTACATAAATTGATTAGGCCTATCTTGATAGCAGTTCCCTGGAGGTGTTCCACAAGGGAATGTTTTTTGTTGAATGAAACGACAGCCTCATGGAGGAAGGCAGAATACCATTGACTCCATTTGTAGGCAAGGTTTCATCCACAGATTCGTCATGCATATCAGTGAGTTTTTATTTTGAGATCATGTCATAAATCATGACTAGTGCTTTCCAACTAATGAAATGGGTCACGCTTGTATGAGTATTTTTTTCATATTTTTTTCTAATATGTCTTTTTCATGGTCCTTGCCCTGAAACTTCTTAAACAAACTGTTTCACTTAGATAAAAAGGGAACCTTAAGTTTCCAATCTCCTTCGGCTGTTTTGCTGTGAGAAAAATGAGTTGTAATAACCTACAAGAAAGCCTTCCACTGCTGTTTTATCCAGATATGTTTTTTTTTTCTTTTTTTCATCTTTCACATGTATTTTTAAATTTATGGATGAAGGAGGATTAAAATAATTTCTTTTGAAGATAAATTTCATAAGAATTTTCTATAAATGTATTTTGTGGGCACCCAAAGTATGTTTTGGGTTTTTTTTTTATTATTCTACATGCTATACTGAAATGCACTATGTTAGCAAAAATCATATTGACAATATACTCCCAAATCATTCATAGTGATCATTGAGTTGGGTTTTTTCATATCTGCTTTAACTTAGTTTTTTGAGTCTGTCTACATCAGAAATAGTATTTAAAGAGGCTTGATTTTAATTGCCTACATTTTCATATCCTTCAAAAAAGCAGTAGAAATACAAAGAAAGAAAATCAGTGCAGGATAAACAAGTCTGTATTTTATTCCCACAAACCCATTCTCCTATAAAGTAGACCAGAGCTCTCATGGTCACATTGCTTCTAGGCCAAAATAAAATTACTTCCCAAAATAAAAAGACATAACCTCTCCTGGTTTCTGTACTGGAATTGTGAATAGTAATAATGCATTTACTAATATTTTTGTACTTTGTGTCTGTGTACAGATCACTAACAGAAGGAATTTTAACAAGCACTGACTTTAGTACAGAAGTTTTGTGAAAAGTTGTTCATTGATTTTATGGAAGCTTCATCAGTTTATACAAAATGTGAAGTTTGGATCCTGTGCCAAACTGTATTTATATGTCAGGAAATGTAAAATCTGGAGTAGCTTGTATTTGTGAAAAAATGTTACTATAAACTCAGTTTGGAGGAATGGCCTGAAAGCTAGTATGCCGGGCAGCTTTCATTCAAAGTGTAAGCTTCTTTCAGGCCTTCTGAAAATGCGTCCATATTTGGCCAATACAGCATTCATTGAGAAACAACTTCCAGATGTTTGTCCAACGTTTTTGAGACTCTAACAGTTAAGCGTCCCTGAAGAGTCTTAACTCACTGAGCATGCTTCAGTCCAGTACTGAACAGCCCTACTTTAATTTCAGTATTTTATAGATCTTCTAGGGTTTAGAGTTTATTGGCAGCGAGCAGCAGAACTCATCAAGGGAGCTGCCTAAATCAATTGCCTTATGGTTTCAGTTTATATCTTTGTCTCTGCTTATGTTACCTCTGCATGCCTAATGAATGTAAAATGAAAATATTTTCCAATATTAGTCTTGTTTAATTATTTTTTTAAGAATTTTGATTGATAGTGATTTTATCTGTTTAGCTGCATATGTTAAGAATCTCTGTACAAGTACAGGCAGAGAACCCAGACCTCATACTAACCTTTGCCAACATAACCTCTTATATTGAAACTATACAGTATTATATAGTATTCTATGTGGAAGTAGTAACTCAAGTCTGAAAGCAGACTGTACCCTCAAAGAAATGTGTATTCCATCTTTTAGTGGGTGTGGCATAGATATCACTGATTTGGGCTCTTCTGTCTTGCTTTATGTTGTGATTTCCCATTGCACCTAACACTTCACTGTTAGTCTAAAGATGCATTGAAACTATGTGGTTGATGCTGTTCATGATACGCTTATGCACATAGCTTTGGGCTTGTGTATAAATGCCTTGCCTATCCTAGGTCAACTTTCTAAACATTTAAGTTGTATATCAAAGCAAACAATAGACTAAAGTAATTGTAGTACCAAGAACTGTGTAAAGTCAAAATCTAATAATTAATGCTCTCAGGACAATACAGGAGAGAAGTTCTGCATGTGGACATACACACTGTGATTAGTTTTAACACATAGCATAGCTTCTCATATTCTTATATTCCAGCTCTTCTCTTTTTGTATGTTTTCTTGAAGACTACTCTCGAAATAAAGACTTCCATTTATATTTGTCAAGCTGGAAGTCCAGGCACCATTTTGGTGCTTGCGTCTTTTCTTTATCAATACAGGGTGGCTTCTACCTGCATATTGTAAGGATTATTTTTTTTCTCATTGTAGGACGAGCTTTATGGTCTGTGTCACGATCCACTGTTGGGTTGAACAATTTGGCAGAGGTTAAACCCACTTGCTTTCCAACCGACCTCAGATAATTCTGGGAGGTTGGGGGCGGCTGGGCTTGACTTCTGATTAACTCCAATGTTTTATCGTGACTAGGTTCCTTTCACATTCTTGGGAACAGAATTAAGACTCAAAACGGAGTCAAGTGCCAAGTCACTTTATTTGGCCAACAACAAATATGCGAGAGAAAAGCAGAGAAAGAGAGGAAGAGTGGTCTGTGCGCCGGTGCGGCCCGAGCAGTCCGTGCGGCCTGAGCGGTCCGAGCGGCCAGTGCACCTGATGTATCCTTGAATCCCATGGAGGGCAGATGTTCCCGGACGCTCCTCTTGGTCTCCGCTGGTTTCCCCTTTTTACAGCGTTATCCTCTTGCATAGTCAATAACTGTTTTGCATACCAGGCCTCCCATTTGGCAGTGGGGTGCATGCCCGGTACCATCACTAGATGGTGGTCGAAAATCCCAGGGGGTCCGAGCCCCCTCCCCATTGACAGTCAACCCTGGGCGTGGATGTGTCTGCCTTGGTGATTAAACCATCCTGCTCAGTTGTCCTGGTGATTAGGCTTCAGTAGTTAAACTTGCCTGCCACCAATGTTGAGACAAGTTTTTAGTCCCTTACAGTCTGCATTGAACAGAACTTTAAAAGACAGATGACCTTTAAAGTGGTTAATGAAGTACACCATCCTGTGTAGTCACTTTATTTCCATAATAATTCTAATTGTAGGAATAAAAGAATTATCTCCATCGCCTCTGAATTTGAAACGTCTGTATAAAGAAACTCTAGAAATTGAGCCCATCTTAGTAATTATTTCTCCTGGTGCTGATCCTTCTCAAGAGTTGCAAGAACTTGCCAGCGTTGAAAGAAATACTGAATGCTACCATCAGGTCAGTCTTAAATTAAAAACCACAATGTGTAAAATTTTACAGTAATAATATCTGGTTTACCTTTGTTTTTAAGGAAGTTAGTATGTAAAAGCATAGTTTGGTGTCTATGTGTTTGTTATTCCCATCTATCTTGCCACTAACTTCTGATTCCATTGCCAAAATGGGGTGGAGAAGAGAGACACAGTTAGTGATCCTCACAGAAGCAGAATCCACGAGAGGCATTCCTCCAACATGGAGATGAGAAAAATGAGAAGATAGATGGAAGAGACCAAAAGAGGCTGAGAATTGTTATATACACTGAAACATTATCTTTTCTTAGTGTGGAATAATTGAAATATGAACAAAACCCACTGAAAACTAGTGTTCATAATTTCCTCTGCTTATAGAACTTGCATATCTCTTTCTTCAAAAGAAAACAAAAATCAGATGTTCAGTATTTGCGAATACTTTGGTATTTTGTGAAATTCTGTAAAATATTTTGAGAAATTTTACAAGTAAGTGTTAACCAATTCATTTTTGATGGGGGTTCCTGAACAGAGCTCTTATATTTCAAGTCTTTTTAAAAAAGCATTTAAGATTGACCATGCAGGAAAGCCATCAGATTTCAGGAGTAGGTATGCAACACCAAAATCGTTTGCCAAGCCAATATAAAAGTTGTTTTTTGTCATGGTATACAACTTCTTTCCTGTTTTTCGTTCAACACAAAACTGAACTGGGTGAAGATAATTCCCCTTGAGCAGGCTTTAATCAGGAATTGTGCTGTTAAGAAATCACTTTTTGTTTTCTATGCCTGTTTCAAAACTGGATCTATTCAGAGGTGTTGAAAACAACTGTTTTTTAAGAAGAAATTTACTGTAGCTGTTAAATTTGTAGAACAACCTAGGTTGGAAGGGACTTCTGGAGATCATCTACTTCAACCCCTTGCTCAGAGAGGGGTAGGTCCCCCCTCCAATGCCAATGATGGAGTCCCACAATATTCTCTGTGCAACTTGTTCCAGTATTTGATTACTCACAGGAGAATGTTTTTCCTTATATTGAATGAGTATTTCCCATGTTCCAACTTGTGTGCGTTGACTCATGTCTATCACCATGTGTCTCTGAAAGAGTCTGGCTCTTTCTGCTCTGCATTCTTCAACCAGGTAGTTGTAGACAGCAAGAAGGTCTTCTGACTGCTTGGCTAAACAAACACTGCTCAGTGTGCCCTGTCCTTGTTGATGGTCTGCTCTGGAGTCACTTCAGTATGACCATGTCTGTCGTGCTGGGGAGCCCACTGTACTCCAGATGTGGTCTCACAAGTTCCAAAGAGAGGGGAAAGATCACTTGTCTGGACTTGCTGGCTGCTTTTACTAATACTTTATGGGATTGTCCTTTGCTGTGAGGGCCCATTGTTGACTCATATTCAACTTGTTGTCCTCTAGGGACTCCTTTTCTCCAAAGCTGCTTCCTAGGCAGACCCCAGCCTGTACAGTTGTATGGGGTAATTCCTTCCAAGGTGTAGGACTTTACACTTGCCTTGTTGAACTTCATGAACTGCCAACCTATTTCTCCAGCCTGTTCAGGTCCACCTGAAGGTACCCTGCCTTCCAGCGTATTGGTTGCTTGTCCTCCCCTCCACCCCTGCTTTGGTGTTAGCCATTACCTTGCTGAGAGTGCACCCAGTCACATAACCCAGGTCACTGATGAAGACATTAAACAGCATTTGTCCTAGTACTGATCTCTGAGGGATGGCAGTAGTTACTGGCTCCCAGCTAGATTCTGCACCCGTCAGCCCAGCAGTTCACCCATTTTTCTGCCTATCTTATGTTTCACTTCTCCAGTCCATATTTCTCCAATTTGTTGATAAGAAGGATATGGGAAACTATGAAAAGCCTTACTAAAGTCAAGGTATACAGCATTTACTGGCATCCCCTTGTCGACAGTGGCAGTCATCATAGAAAGCAATCAAGTCAGCTAGGCATGAGTTGCCGTTGGTAAATCTATATTGGCTGCTCCTTATCCCCTCTGTGTTCTTCATGTGTTTGGAAATGGCTTTTAAGAGGACCTGCTCCATAACCTTCCCAGGGACTGAGTGGAGGCTGACCAGCCTGTAATTACCTAGATCTTTCTCCTCCTTGCCCTTCTTGAAGATAAATGTTACATCTTCCTTTTTCATGAGCAAACACCCCAGACCAACATAACCTTTTGAAGATGAGAGCAAGGAGTGACATTAGCTGCCCCCCCAGCACTCTTGGGTGCATCCCAACTCATCCTGTGGACTTTCTTATTTCTAAGTGTGTTGAGCGATTCCTATATGTCTCCGTCTCTACTGTGGGTATTGCTTCACTCTTGCTTGCAGGTCTGGGAGACCTAGGAGGCCTGAGAACAAGCTGCAGCAGTGAAACCTCAGACTAAAAGGGCATTGAGTACCTCAACCTTTTTCATGTGCCTTGTCACTATGCGTCCTGACCCACTGAACAATGGGCTCACAACTCTCCTTGGCTTTCCTTGGCTGACAGGAACCTTACAGAACTCAAGAAATGCTTAGTCCTTCCCCTAGGAAGGAAGAAACCCTTGCAATGCTGCAGGCAATGGGTTGACTGGCTGGGGAGGACCTCTGCTGAACAGGACTGCGGGGTTTTTTTTAGATGACAAGGTGGATATGAGCCAACATTGTGCCCTGCCAGAAGAGAAATCTTTGTGATGACCTAATAATAGCCTTTCAATACCTACAAGAAGGTCACTGAGAAAACAGACCCAGACTCTTTGCAGTCAGGCATGGTGGAAAGAAGCAATGGGCATAATTGGTAATGAGATAGGTTACGACTGGATATAAAGAGAAACTTTTTCAACATGAGAACAGCCAAACAGATTTCCTGGTGCTGTCTCCATCCTTGGAGGTTCCCAAGAGTCCACTGGACAAAGCCCTCAGCTCCTGGTCTGATCTTTAATAGTTGACCCTACTTTAAGCAGGAGGTTGGACTAGAGACCTTCCAGGATCCATTCCAACTTAAATTATTCTATGATCCAAGTGGTTTCCTAATATTCCTAATACACAGTACCAATATGCTTTTTACCTTTCTGTAAAACGTTATTTCCTTCTGTCATTTGAAATATTCAGGGGAGGGGAGTTGTTATCTAGCTGATAACTGGTTAGCATAGAAATGGAAAATGTCAAGTTTAATGTCGCTTTTTAAAAGTCCTTGAAATTGTTCCTTTCCTGGAATGTAATATATTTTTTCCCATCGAATTGTAAAGATTTAGATCCTACTGCCAGCTTATCTAGCTGTGAATGTTTCAAAATGCATATTTCTTACTCTGCCACGTGGCTTTTTGTGTTTATCTCTAAATATTCTTTACCTGTCAGACTTTTAAAATGTAACGTGGTATGTTTGATTAAGGAGCAGTACTCAAAGCTAAGTAATTTGAAAGTTGTCCTACTGCTGAAAATATTTTGTTGTTATTATTTTTTCCTGCACTTTATCTTGCAATTTCAATAGAAGACCGGATTTTTCTTTTCTGTTGAATCGTTTCTCACATAGGATAAAGAACAGACCACTGAATTTGTGTGGTGTACTACAATATTACCTGGTGACTTTCAGTTATCTTCTTTTGGCTATTTTAAATTATTTCAAGATATTATACTTAGTTTTATTTAGGCAGAGGATATCCCTGTATCATCATATAAAGCTAAGGCCCAAAGTTTCTTTGATTGAGTACAATTTTAGGATGAAAAGACAGGGTGGATTTCCTCTCAAAGGATATTTGATGAAGACATAATAATCACAATAGTTCTGTTTTGCTATAGCAGTAATCCCAAGACAAGACTCTTCAGATTGGCTACGACCACTTTCTTTTCAACCTGTTTGGTTCAGGGTTTTTTGTTCTGTATAGCTTCCAATTAGATTCTAAGGGAGAACTAAGGTGAACGTACTCTACAGACAGTCTAAGATTAATGGCTGCAGAAATTGTGCCACAGCATAACTCCTTTCTTTATTTTCAGGTTTCACTAATTCAGTTTTGGATCTTTGTATTTCCATCTGAAGATCCATATTTATTTTAGCAGCAATATGGTACCATAAAAAATGAAGAAAAGACTCTTTGTTAAGCTATTCATATTTGCCAGTTAGAAAGAGAGCAACCTTGGTTTTTCAGTCATCTCAATATTACACTGAGTGTTTCTCTTCAAAGGAAGTACTCCTAACTTACAGTCAAAAGAAAATTCATTCCCATTTATCTCTTGTTTTTATTGTATCAGCAGTTCTGCAGTAATATAGTTCAGTGACTGATATTTAAATTACTTTTTGAGTTCCCAGGGAATACCATCACTGTCACCAAGTGATACATATTTTTTTTCCATAAAAAGACTAGGTAATGTTTTTTAAGAAACTCTGGTTAGATAGGTTTCAAAGAAAAACCTATGTTTTCATAAATCTTTTCCCTACTTTAGTAGCCTATCGCATTAGAGGAAATTCTCGTTATCTTTAGAACACCTTTTGCATATGCAGTTTAACTTGGAAACACAATTTTGTATTTGTATATGATACATTTCTGCTATAACTGTGTCTTTCATTTCAGATTGCAATGGGCCAAGGCCAAGCTGACCTGGCTATTCAAACTTTAAAAGAATGTGCGCGCAATGGAGAATGGCTGTGTTTAAAGAACCTGCATCTTGTTACATCTTGGCTTCCTGTATTGGAAAAGGTGAGGGTAGCTAGAGAATAATGTATTGAAAACCAGATAAAATTAGTATGCAACATTTCTGAAGCATTTCAAGCATTTCCATGGTGATGTTTAAAATTACAACAATTTAAAAATAAACATTTGCAGTTTTCTCAGTCGTGTGTAAGGTGAAATGCTTCATGTCTAAGCTGCTCCTTCCTTTGTGTGAGCACTTTAATCTTCATACAGTGTGGAGTATTTCTGCCACAGTGAGTGAACAATTGATCCTGTTAGGACTTCTGCTACTTCATGGGATACTGCCCATGTTTGCTGAACTCTGAATCTATGTCTGCTTGAATTTCTTCTTTTTTTCAGTTCTAGGACTTTCTTTTTATTAATTCTTTTATGTTAAGTTTAGCTTGTGTCTGATTCACCAACAGTTTTTGCTAATTTGAAATTAAAATGTCTAATGTTTTATAGAAACACACTCTTACTTACGGCATGTAAGGTGTACTAGTGGGTAAGAAGCTGACTATGAGCCAGCAATGTGCCCTTGCAGGAAAGAAGGCCATTGGCCTCCTGGGCTGCTTTAGGCAGAGCTTTGTCAGCGGATCAAGGTAGGTGTTCCTTCTCCTCTGGTCAGTCCCATTGAGATACATCTGGAGTGCTGTGTCCAGTTCTGGGCTCCCCAGTATAAGACAGGCATGAGCATACTGGAGCTAGTCTGGTAAAGCTCCACAAAGGTGATGAAGGGACTGGAGCATGTGTCATACAAGGAGACACTGAGAGAACGGGGATTGTTCTGCCTGGAGAAGAGAAACCTTGGGGGCAATCTTATCATTTATTTAGTGTTTATCGGCTGATGGGAAGGAGTAAAGGAGGCAGAGCCAGGATGTTCTCAGTGGTGTCCCATAACAGGACAAGAGGCCATGGACACAAACTGAAATACAGGAAATGCCATTTAAACATAAGACAAAACTTTTTTAAATTTTTTTTTTTTGACAGTTCAGCCAAACACTGAAACAGGTTGCCCAGAGAGGCTGTGGAGTCTCCATCCCTGAGCATCTTGAAAACCTGACTGGACATGGTTCTGGGAAATGTGCTATAGCTGACGCTGCTTTGAGCAAGGGGGTTGGGCTAGGTAGTTTCCAGATGTTCCTTCCAA
This sequence comes from Egretta garzetta, assembly GCF_000687185.1. Taxonomy (NCBI): domain Eukaryota; kingdom Metazoa; phylum Chordata; class Aves; order Pelecaniformes; family Ardeidae; genus Egretta; species Egretta garzetta. The sequence goes on along the minus strand of NW_009260174.1, from coordinate 175,841 downwards.
CTTCAACAGTTCTGTTATTTTAGGTACCAGATATAATTGTCATTTTGCCTAAAGAGCAGAATGATTCATGAGTTAACAGGTTTTTTTTTCTTTAATAAAGCACAGAAAACAAAATTATTATGATTATGCTTTAGAGATTTTCAAAATGAATGGATTGTGAGAAAATGTTAGAGGTTTTTGAGCTATGTTTCTTCCAAGAAGCATAAACAAAACTGTTGACATTGTTCTCAAGTCAATTGTCACAAAACTTTTGTAGCTTCAGTGGAAAATATGTCTGTTTGAGATGCATGTAAAGCACCAGCAATATGTTTTCATGCATTCAGCAATTACAAATTTTTGTGAAGCCTTTGTATTTGAAATAGCATTTGACAGTATTTATTCTCTTAGAACTCCATTTTCCTATCTTCCATTTTCTGTGAATCATATGTGAAGTGTGTATACAACAAACACTTGAAGAAAAAGAAATTAATATAGCTAGACAGTTGTTGAATGTCATCGAGATCTGCTGTTGGTAGGCAGCCTGCGTTCCAAGCCTTCATCTTTTGAGATGTAGCCTTCTTGTGTTTTTTTACTTAGAAGAAGTAAAGAACTGCTATATATTCTTATGCTCTGAATTTAGGATCTGTGAGGGAGTTGCAAATAGTTTGACAAGGCTAACTTTTTAATTTAGGATATTATAATTTTGTAAATACTGTTTGGTATATTAAAAAAAAAAAAAAACCAACAACCAAACTACATCAATATATAACATCTCTTTAATAGGAGCTGAATACATTACAGCCTCAACCAAACTTCCGCCTTTGGCTTACTACTGAAGTTCATCCAAAATTTACTCCGATTTTGCTTCAGTCAAGTCTGAAAATAACTTACGAAGTAAGATCTGTTTGGAAAGCTTTTATTGCATGTTTTCAAAGAATGAACTTCCTGTAAAGGTTGGATAATGTGGAGTATTTTCATAACTGGTTATGCCTTGTATTTCAGTTAGATGTAATACAAAAAATGCTATTTTTTTTTAATTTGTCTTGACAGATTTTTAATGATCACTTATAATGTATATGTGGAAAATTGCAGAAGCTGTGCTTTAAAGGGAAGGTTTATAAAATTTCTTTCCAGATATTTTTTCCACTTAAAAGTCTGAAATGAAAACATTTGTTTTGTCTTGTGGTCCAAATTCTTTTATGTGTTTAATCAGTGCTTCTTAAAAGTGAAAACCTACCCAGGTGCTGGGACATGGATTAAAACCAAGGAATTTCTCCTTCTTGATGAATGTACTCATCTGAAGATCATAGAATCACACTTTCTTTTCCTCATTTTTCTTTTTGGCCCCATAGCTTTATATTCACTGGACCCTTTTAACAAAAATGGCTCTACTCCCTTACAGCAGAATATACAGTTAAATGCTTTTACTAAAAATTGAGAGCTTTGCTTTCAGAACGGATCAGCCTAAGGATTAACTGGGACCATGCTACTTCAACTTGTTGGGAAGTGCTCTAATCATTTATGCACTTACATATCATGGATAAGGGTGCTACTAACTCTTCCATTGGTTATGGAGTGTGGAGATTTTGCCTACAGCTAAACCAAGAAGCTCTGACCTTTTAGAGTCCAGTGTTGCTGACTTTCAAGATACAAAAATTGTTACACTTCTATATTGACTGCAGGTATTTTTAAACTCCTGGGGTATCTTGCTTATATTGTGGTCTTCATTGGTACAGAAACTACAGGACTATATAGACTTGTCACGCTTCTTTTCATCTCGCTTCTTGAAGTTACTGATTCCACTGTCTTTGGAATAATTGGAACTTCGCACTGATGCCATATTCTAAATCCTTTTGTTAACTTTTTTTTCATTTACAGTAAATATTTCGTTACCACGAAAAGGGTCGGCAATGACTTGACTAATAAAGTTTGATTATTATGTGGTTGTGGTATGTCCCTTACCTGTTACCAGTCAAGATGTAAATAGTTTAAAAGACAATCATCAATTAACTACAATACTTTTCAGTTATTTGCCACAAGAGTGCATGTTTTCAGTTAAGCTGTTTTCAGTTGTTAGGCCATTTATTACAAGCAGATTTTTTTTCTTGTTAAATTTTGTTTTATTAAGTACTGTTTGTCATTTCATTAAGTTACAGATATTAACTTAGAATTCAAGAAAATAGTGCATAAAAGTATCAGGTTTTATGTCTATAACAGTGTTTTTCATTCCAACGCAGGCACCTCCAGGCCTCAAAAAGAATCTCTTGCGAACCTACGAATCTTGGGCACCAGAGCAAATTAGTAAAAAGGGAAATTTGTCTCGAGCACATTCTCTCTTTTGTTTAGCATGGTTTCATGCTGTATGCCAAGAAAGAAGAAATTATATTCCTCAGGTAATAATTCTTTTTGTTAGCTTTTAAAAAATTTACCCCATTTATTAACCTTTATACTTGGAAGTTTTTTTCGTCAGGTGTATGTTGGATCATGTTCAGAGATGAGTAATGCTTTGATGCTTCTGGTGCCTGTCTTCATTATTTTCTCTGAATTCATTACAAAATAAGATTTTGGTAGCCTAAATTCCTATCCCTCTGAAAATTGCTACTGCCTGAATTGGGTTATTTTGTGATCTGTGTACTAACTGATACTGATGCAGGAGAGTGAGGTCCCATGGAAAAGATTCTGTGAATCCTGTTTGCTTGGGACAGGAAAAAAATGGTTTGGAAACATATACAATTGAATGGTCAGCGTGAGAAAAGAGACACTTTGGTAGGAAGGAGGAGATGATATTGTCTACTCTTTCTGCACAGAAACCGTGTTCAAGGAGAAGGAAGAAAAATTGGGTTTACTGCTTCTTTGTGAGGATTATAAAGCTTTTCAGGAGACTGTGATGCCTGTATTAAATATATTAAACAGAACAAAACCCCAACCAACAAACTGTTCTATCTCTTGTTTACTTTATTTAGACCAGTGGTAAAATTAACCTGTCATCCGAAAGATTTGATCTGGCAGAACCTGGAATGTTTGAGTTTTTTGCTAGTTTTGACTTTGTGATTTAGAAGGTTGTTGGCCTCTTGTAGTAACAGACTTGGATTATGGTGTTCAAGAAGTAGAATAGGTGAAAATGTTTTAAGTACTGATCTGATACATGAACTCTTATTTGACTTTATTCAAATTCATGGTATTTTACCACAGCTTTCCAAGTGACACAAGACAGGATTACTGCTTTCTCCTTAATTCCACTGTAACTGTGTTTGTCTTATGTGCAGACTTAGTGATGATTTTATATTTTGATGTAGATTACCAGTTTCTAACATTGCTGGACTGCAACCCCAGCTAGAAGCTCTTGTATCTTATAATGAATTTCAGGTTGTTTTGGGTCCATGTACAGATCTGTCAAAAAAAATACATGATTACTGTTGAGAAACTGTAGCATCTTTCCAGTTTGACCTTCAGGGTGACTGGCTGATAGCTTGATTGTGATCTGTGGAGCAGATGCTGTCTTGACCTGAGACTGTATCCATCTCACTGGATACATGCATGTTATCTGACACATTTGCATGTTTCTCATCATGAGTCACATGCTCCTGTTCCTGTGATATGATCCACATGCAAAGGTACAACCAGAAGAAGATACAGCAACAGGAGATACCTCTGAGATTTGGATTTCCCGAGTTCTGTATCATATATTAATATTTATTTATACTTACTCATTTGCATTGAAAGCTTTTTGTGAGAATGACATACACATTACACATTAATGCTATATAAAGAATAATGCCACCGAGAACTGAAAGGAGATGCACACTGAACATGATTAAAATATGCATATGGAAGTCAGTGGTTTTGCTGTAATATTAGCAGTAATTGCTTTACTCACTAGATATTTTTTTCTGCCTGTAGAGAAGTGACATGAATTGGGTATGGTGATGAAAGTATAACATAGAAGGTGTTTTAAAAACCGGACCCATTTATTAAAATTCAAAGGAAACTGAAACGCAAAAAAGCCCTGAAAAATAAAATCATAATTCAATGTGTGATTTGGTCACAGATGTCAGTGAGTTTTAGTGAGCGGCTGTGTGGTGCTTAGTTTCCAGCCACGGTTAAACCACAACACTGAAGTAAATACTGTTAGGAACTAAAAGAAACTTAAGTTTAAGTTGCTCATACTGAATGGATTCTAGTTTGTATAAGTATGTAAAATTAAATGCATTGGTAGAGCTGATTTTTTCAATACTACCTCCACTGAATGTTTCCAAAGATGCATTTAAGAGGATATAGGTTGTTTCTTTTTTCATTCAGTGTTAAGTATTATACAGTATTCAGTAGCTATCTAATATGTGTATTTTACTTCATGATCATTACTGTGTGACTAATTAATTTCTTTGGATTTCTTTTAATGGTAGGGTTGGACCAAGTTTTATGAATTTTCTTTATCTGATCTCCGAGCTGGTTTTGACATTATTGATAGTCTCTTTGAGGGTAAGTCACTTTTTAAGGAAAGATTTCTCACCTCTCTAGTATAACCCTTCTGAATGTCTCCTATTTCTAATTTTTAGAATATTAAAAACTCTCATGGCAATTTTAATAAATTGGTTACTTTGCATGATTGTTTTGTTTGGAGTGGGGCCATTATGTTTAAAGGCTGCTTTGAAGGTATTTAAATTCTGCATTTGAATCATCATTGGAACATTTTCACAAATATAGACACATGACCAGGTAGTTAGGTAACTACATCAGTATGGGAAGCAGTCTGACCCTGAATAAGCCGTGCTTAGTCTTTATCAGGCTTTTCTGGACATAGATCCAGACTCTGAGGATGTGTTTGTATTAGTAAACTGATAAGGGCTGGACAGAGGCTCAAAACTATTCCATGATCGGGTTTATTTTTTCTTATATTTGGCTTATGCAGACTGACATTCTCATAGGCAGTAACAAGGCATTGTTTGTCAGATAGCAGAGCCTGGAGACTTTCCAACAGGCAGCAGGTAAGAGGTTACCTTATTTTAGGAGAAAAGAGAGTTTAGCTGTATGGATGCAAGCCACCTTGTGCCATCTGACCTCAGATTCAAGCAGGACCTGTCCCATTTCACCATTAGTAAAGATGTGGCATGAAGGGCTTTATCTTTCTACAACACACAGATAAGAGTGGAGATGCTGCAAGGCTTATCGCCAGTAAGCAAAACACAGGGTGAATCATAATTCCATTTTTGAGAGGTTGGGTAAACCAATAGTTTCTTTCTGCCAA
>NW_009260174.1:106101-170566 GCF_000687185.1 Egretta garzetta | reverse complement strand
TCTGTCTCCTTTTCTTCCCAGTGTGAATTCCCCCTTATATTGAATAAATGAATGGAATATGAATTAATTCTTCATATTGAAACTCACTGTTAGATAGAGCCTACTTCATTGTCCTCTTAATTAGTATGGTAATTTCTTAATATTAGTTAATATGAAAAAGGTAATTTTTTTAAAGTCTTTGCATTTTATATAATTTCAAAGTAAAGTTAAGAACTGATATTTAGAGATAATTTATGATCATTGACTTAGATGAGATTTATGGATGATTAGTACTTCTGAAATTGGACCTTAGTTATACAGCCTAGAAACATACAGTGATGTAAAGAGGTTGAATCATTAACTATCAATGATAATCATTAACCTAATCATTACCTATTGCTGTGAAGATAACTTTTCTTACTAAGGAATGTTTGAAGTATTTGGAAACAACAGTTACTACCAATAAACACCCCCTTAAAGTAATTGCTGCTTCCTTTTTTCAAGGGACCTTTCTGATCAAGCTTTTATGTGCACATGAAAGCAATAAGGTATAAGTAGATCATTGTCCCATGTAGCTATTTCAGACAACTGTGATAGAAGAGGGAAAATAAGTTATATTGAACTTGTTGGATATAGCTAAGCCAGGGTAATCTAATTGCAACATCAATCTGACCAGTAACTGAAACTAACAGTAACAGGCTTAGTTTCATGTGCTATGTTGTGTGATTTATAATTATTTACAAAGCACCTTTCCTGGACCAATATGTGTTTGAAAGATGGCATTTCCAGTAATGTTATCTATTTCGAGCATGTTGTGGTTTTGGTTCAATCAATCAGTTTATTTTATGAGATCAGATGGTACTGTGATACAAAATAGAGTATAAAATTTGGAACAAGAGAAATTATTTTTATTTATGATAAAGGAGGAAATAATTAAAGTTTTAATAGCATCATTTCTGAAATGCCTATAAGCAAGTGGTTTATCAACAATAAAAAGACTTCAGTACTTAAGTAATTTTTTCTATTTTGAAACATAGTAAATGTTTTATCAATGACAAATACTCATTGAAGTTTCTGCAACTTTCATTATTTGGTAATATAGAAGAAAAACAATTAGGAATTAATTATTTGAAGTGTTTGTATTTTTTTATTTCACTGAAGAACTGCAATGACAAGAAGAAATGCTTATAATGCAATGCTCTCCATTGATACAAAACTGATATTAATTAATTTATAGGTTCCAAAGATTTTCAGTGGGAATTTGTGCATGGCTTGTTTGAAAATGCAATTTATGGAGGCCGTGTAGATAATTACTTCGATATGAGGGTTCTTCGATCCTACTTGGAGCAGCTTTTCAACTCACGAGTCATTGGCAATTTAAATGCTAGAGGCAAGAAGATGACTAGTTTCCCATATTCAATCTCTTTACCGAATTCCTGCAGTATTTTGGTAGGTACACGTCTTCTAATATAGAAACAAAAATAAGTTAATTTCAAGAATTGTTCTTGGAAATAATTCCACAAAGAAAACCAGACTCACAGTCCAAAGGATACCTCCATTTATTTCAGAGTTCTTTTGTGTGGAGCACTAATTGTTGTGTTGTCAGAACTCTTCTACTAGTCTGTTCAGTCAGTGTCCTTTTTTATGATATCTGATGGGACTACGGTGCAGAGCAGCATAGCTATGAAGAACTGAGTAAAAGAAACTGGGTCAATTTATGACAAAGAAAGATAACACTAAATTTTTATATAACTTAGTATATTAACATAATAGCACTTTTGTACAGACTGCTAAACTTTCATATAATTTCTGGATTAAATAGGAAAATCTAAATATATTTCTTTATTTTCAAAATATATCAACATTCTGACATAATCTGCTAACATGCCGTGAGCATATATGACATTTTATTTAGTATTCCTAAGAGGGAATTCAACAGAGTCTAAAGAACTGATTGCTCCCTATCCTTTCACATACTATTTTTATTGTTACTGTTATTAAGATTCATTTGCATTTTAATGAAGGACTCCATACTAGGCCTCTAATATGAGTTGATGTAAGTGGAATTATACCAGTTAAAATAAATTGATGTCATTTGGCATTCTCGACCTGGCTTCTGACTGTTTAGGTTTGGTGTTTGTTTGGTTTTTTTACTTTAGAATGACGGTTATTTTCTACACATGTGCTGAGTTAATATTATAAAGAGGGAAGGAATAAACAACCCAGGCTGCTCTCTGTTCTTGTAAATAATATGGTGAAACAGATGAATCTTTCTTCTTGTCTGCATTGCATTTAATATCTCTCAATTTCTTATAGTTATATGATTATTTATGTGAAAGTTTATACTTTATGTCTTAAATATTTTTCTGAAAGTAGTTTTGATTAGTAGAGCACTAATAATAAAGCTAATTCTGAATTACTTAAATTAATTGGAATAATATCTCTTACTAAATAGTATTCCTTCAGTGTTTCGGGTGGAGGTCTGCTACTGTTGTTATCTCTGAAGTGACATTCCATATCAAAGTAATTTGTGCACACCTAGGACATGCTCCTGCAAGCAAAGGGCAAAATGTACATGATAAAACTCAATAGGGTGCAGCCAGACTTTCAAATAGTAAATATTTTTGCCATTAAAGCCACAAGAAAAGAGCCATCCAGCAGCATTAGTCTACCTTAGTCTGCAGGGCCTCGTTCTGTTTTGTACAAGAGCAACTTTACTAGTGACTATTACACTATAACCACTATTGATGCTGTACTGCATCTCCAGTGATCATGCAAAACTATTTTTACCTAAATGAATTCACTTTTTTTGAGTGATAACATCTTCATAGATTTAAATAGAAGTGAATGCTCTTCATTTTATAAATATGTATTATACTCTATTATTTGGATTCCAAATACCGAATCTTTTTTCTTTTTTATATTGTCATTAATCTTACTTTTAAGTTTTCAATAGAAGTATTACAACTATTTTTCACAGTCAGTCTTAGAATATTTTTCTTTTCAGTTCATAGCACCACTGTAATCAGAATTGCTTTTTGCTCTTCTAGATTAGAAACACTGTATAAAAGAAAAGAGAGTTTTTTATAAATAAAATTAAGAAATTTATAAATTAGATCACCAAGATATGTCATGTGTTATATACTTGTTTTAATCTTTGTGTTATGCAATGCACTTAATGAAATTATTTTCAGCATACACTGTTAATTCAATGAGCTAAGCAAAAAGTTCCCTCAGTTATGTTTATTCTTTTCTTCTAATACAGGATTATCGTAATATTATTGAAAGCCTCCCAGAAGATGATAAACCTGACTTTTTTGGCCTGCCTGCTAATATTGCTCGTTCATCACAACGTATGATCAGTTCCCAGGTAAAGTTACATTTTTCCATTGACCTCTGAATCTTTTCTGTGTCCAGTATAAACTAGAGAACCCAACCACCTGTTCATAAATACGAATTTCCATAAGAAAATCAGAGTAAATTGAGGGGGTTTTGGAATATGTTGACTCTTATCCATAGAGTATTTTAATATAATAACAATTATCTTTAGTTATGAAGATTTTCGTTTAGGACTTAAATAAACAAAGAATTATTGAGAAAGTTTGCAATAATGTAATGCATTCCATGTTGAAGAGTATTCATGTAAGTAAGTAGTTTCACTATTTCTAGTTATACTGTTAATCTAACTCCCGTTGGTGGGATAGTTCTTACAGCTGCTGTTCATTGCAACTTAAGATTTTAAATTTGGTCACCAAATTCTAATACAGTAGTTTTACAGATAGAATATGGGTAACATTTTATGCTTTTTCTGAAAAAGAAATTCTGGAGAATTCTCCCAGTAGTCAGAATTCTATCTTTACTATTAGAAAGGTGAAATTTTGAAAAAAAAAAAAAAAAAAAAAAAAAAAAAGTCATAATGAAATTCTCAACATAATGAAAAGTAAGTTCCAGGGGGTTTGTAGGTCTTAGTTTAATAATTCACTGATTTTAAACATTTCCATTATTGCTTTAGCTGTAAGATATGTCAGATGGCCATATCATAGTCAAGAGTCCTCAGGTATCATGTAATTGCAGTGTAGTCCAGATTTGAATATATGTTTAATACGTGAGAATGCAGTTAGCTTAGTGCTGGAATAATAGGCAATGGTCAAAGACTTTTCACCTACTTGTTTCAGAGTTGTATATAGAAGCCTCAGCTAGGGTGAGTGACCTGGGTCACCCATTATGCTGGGTACTATTGATGGCGCAGATGGGGCAGCTATTCTTGTCACCCTTGGTGGAGCCAGAAAATACTGAGTGTCTCTCTTGTTCATGTCATAACTTCTATTTTGTCAGTCTAAGAAGGAAAAAGATGGAGTGATTTGAACTCTGGGTGTCTTCATCCTCAATATGTTGTTTGGTTTGTTGGACAAAGCTTTTCATTGCTGATATTTTATCACTTCCCTTAGGTGTCAATTCAGTTGCCTAAAAATTGGTATCTTGTATCATTTGGAGATGCCCTAGTTCATTTAAGACATCTACTAGGAGCTGCCAAATATGGCACAGGACCTAAGTGAATACATTTTCTTGCTGGGCCAGCTACTGGAAGTCAGGGGCAAAATGGTACGAGAAGCCAGTATTTAGCAACTGATTCCCACTGCTTGTGTACTCTGATCCATTAGACCATGGATCTGGAGGTCCTGTGTCATACCTGCCTATCCATAACATTTTCTTGGACAACGTACAGAGTCTCAAATGGCATTATGTGTAACTGAGTTGAGCCACTAAGGCCTAGAGTCTAGGGAGGAGTTAACTAAGAAGTGGCTGTACATCAACCTGAGTTGAAATTTGGTAATACTCATAAGCAGGTGAAAGTCCACTTTTTGTTTATTCAAGTTTGCTGGGCATTCTAATACCTTTTAGCGCAATTATCAAGCAAGTTTAGGACTTGTAACCAAAGCTTAAATTCTTTATTTTATATGTTTTTTTCATTGCTTTTTAGTTAAGTCTGCATGAGAGCACACATTACTGTATAAGCGCAGTTAAATAGTACAAATCTTTAACTAGTGAGTAGCATAGTTTATTTGACTGGTAAATTAATTGTGTCAGATAGCATGAAAGTTGATTGAATTGAGAATCTTATATCAGAGCTGTGAAGTGAACTGGTCTGTATATCAAGGCTCATTTTAATTTTCTGCACAGCCCTAGCATGCTGTCTTATATAAGAACAAGTTATAGGAAAAAAAAAAGATTGAATCATAGAATACCAGGTTGGAAAGGACCTCAAGGATCATCTGGTTCAACCTTTCTTGGCAAAATCAATTGGAAGTTCCCTATAATTGGAATTCCCTGTACTTTCAAGACTTAGTATTATATTTTTTTTAAAAAGTATCTAATTTTTTGCTCACATTCACCTAAAAAGGGCTCCATGCAGAAATTCCTTATTTGTATGAGACCTTTGATCTGTTTAAAAAAAAAAAAAATGCCTTTGAGTATTGTATCTGTTGAATATCAGATATAGTACTGATAATTTAAAAAAAATGTATCTGTTCACTTAAATCCATAGCTGTATTGTCATATTATTTATTTTATGAAACTATACATGAAACTGTAAAGCTATATAAAGAGAGGTCAGTAGGACAAGGGTGCATAGGGTAATGCACTGAGCTCAAGAACTCCTCTGTTAAAAAGCCAAAGAATGCACCAAGACTCAATGTAGCTCTGGTTTTGTCTTAAAATCTTTTACATCAACTTCAAACGCATTTGTTTCTGTCAGATACACTGTAGACTGCTGATTATTTTATTTATTTCAACTATGCTTACATAACTTAAGAGCTGCAGTTGTTAAAAATGCTAGTATTTGAAAACAAGTCCTTAGTTAACCTCCACGAAATCAAAATAGAGTCAGAGTTCCTGTGTGAAGGGAAATATGTAATGAATGCATTTACGTGCAGACTCATACCCTACTGAACTGCTCTGTCATAGCATTTATTATAATCTATAAACTATGGATTATTATCTTGAAAATATGAGACTGCTGTAGTTGCAGTTCTGTGAGATGCTTCTTTGTCATATAAGAGTTTTCTTCATCCTTCCAATAATAGTTTCTGGTATTTCTTTAAGTCTTAGGCAATTTAAGTAAAAGAAATGGGAGGTTTTTCTTAAATTTTGTTTCCACCTACCTATGAATGCTACTCCCATTCCATTTCTGACTTGTTTGGCAGCTGGCTTAGATCCATAGGTTATCTGGTGGTTCAGAATCTGAAATTGAATGGTTGCCTTCTAACAGGAGTGTTTCTCATAAATACATTACCAAGCTAAAGCAGAGAAAAGCTGAATGAATAAAGTAGTAAGAAACAAGTTGTTACCAGCTCAGTTGCCATGTCACTAGGACCAGAAAGGTGAAATTTAATACCGTGTCCACTACTTTACTGATTCTGTGCTGAGTATGTGGCGTATTCTCTTATAATTTATGTCTACTATCCCATATAGTTTCTCATGTACTAGCCATTATAATTTCTTAGTCTGTATTTTTGCTAACATCTTCTTCCTTATGAAGACATGCACAGAATCATCTACATCACTGAACTCAGGATTTGGGGAAGTAGAGTTTTTTGAAGCGTACATACTTTGAAGTTACTTGTTTAAACCAACTGACAGCAATTTTGACTTTAGTTGTATTTGCTCGGAGATTTAAAATAATCATTAAGATATACATTGATTTTAAGTAAAATGTAATTAGAAATCTTCTAAACATCTTTTAAAATAATAAATCAGGTTACACTATGATCTGTTCTATTAACCATTAAGTTAAACTAATGTAAATCTATTACAAGAAATCTGGTATCATTTTATGACATTGCTTCACTACACAAGGCGGAATACTTAGATAATAGAAATGTAGATTTTATATAGACTTTCTATGAATATTATTTATTTATCCTGTATAGGAATGATAGTTTGTATCTCTGCAGCAACACACTTTGCTGTAGCAGAGATTTGCTGCAGCACAGTGCAGCATTTTGCAGTCATGCAGAGATCTCTTCTGTAACCTATTGCACTAGAAAGAAATGGACTTTTTTCAGTAACCTTGCAAATATTGATTATATTCACAGCTTTTCATTTTTCCACCAGAGAACTTAATTCTAATTTAAGAGCTCAATATTCCTAGCTGTATTATTTTAATATTGGCATTTACTAATTGAATTGTTAGAAATTATGTTTTACAGTGTTCTGTGGTGTAATTCAGAGTATTAATACTGCATGCATATTGGTAAGGGCCATTTTGGTTTTAAGAAAATATTTGATTTAAATAGATATGATCTTTTCAGCAACATGACTTACATGCTTTTCTGTATTTTGTCCTTAGTTGCTTTATGTAGGTAGAACTAGGTGAATTTTTAGAGGCTGGATTTCTAGAGTTCACTGTGGCTCTTCGGTTCTGCCTTAACTACTGTTACAACAAGCCCTTGACACAACATCCCTTAGGTTAAATATGGTCATGAATAATCTCACATCTCTTGCTGTGTTCTCTCTGCAGAACAGTGCAGTTACAATAGAAAAGAACTCAGCTGACAGTGCAGCTGCAGGAGTCAGCATAGCTTGTTATGTCTGTTTTGCACCAGGTAGAGATTTTCTGTACAATTGCATCTCAGGTTTCCTCCTGCTCAGCAAGAGTCCTCACCACTTAGTTACAGTCATACTCCTTTCTTCTGACCTGATAAACACTGTATTTTTTTTCACATATTGGCCTATATTCAGGTGGTTTAAACTCTCAATCTAACCTACAATCAATGATTAGAGCAGTCAGAATATGTGGAGGTTTGCTTTAGGTTTCCTGTGGATGAGAAGGGTTTGTAATTTAGATCACTCTAGTCACCTTTTTGCAAAGTGGGCTTTTCACTCTGATATACTTCTCTCTTATTCTTGGGACCATATTTCCATTCTTTTATGAATTCCTATGAACCAATTTCATCCTTTATTATAATTTTTAATAGAATCATACATGAAGTGTCTTCGTCAAAATAATATTTATCATATGTGATAAATAGAATTTTTACAGACTGAAATGGACAGGCCTGCATATGTATTTTTACACCTTGGAAAAGCATTAAGAGCTGTGTTGTTCTGTGCAGGATTTAGCATACTTGCAACTAATACGACTTACTGCCTGGAAGCACCCTAGGAAGATGAAATGAAAATGCAGAGCCGTTGTTTTGTCTCCTTCCTTTCTTTGCACAGCAGACTTAAGTCATTACCGGCACTCCTTAGAGAGCATTTAAAGCCTTCTGTTAGTGTTGTGTGATCCCATCAAATCTTGTAAAATGACTATGCCTGCAAATGACTACAGCCTGTAACTAGCAGCTATGTATGATCAGTCAACTGGTTAATCTAAACATTCTCCAGTAATATAGTAAAGCATTTTGTGAAAAAAGCCGTTCAGTAACTGCAAGTTATCCAAGACTCTTCAAATATGACTGCCAATGGTAATCAATATGGCTAGCATTTAGTTTGCTTAATGCTAATTTCTGTGTAGAATACTATGTATAAAAATTTTAATAATATCTTGCATTGCGAAATCAGCATTCTTTTACGTGTACAGATTCATAATGCTTCACAGAGACTTCTGTATGAGAGAGGTAAGTCTCAGTAAGGTTGAATATGGGTTGTTTTCAATATCTTCATGGACAAATGAGTACACCTTCTCACATGTCATACAAGTATAAAGGATAGTTGCAGTCTCTCTGTACACTAGTACAGTTCTTGATTCTTCTGTGTCCACCATCCCAGGAATGGCAAGTGGAAGGCAAGCCTGTGGACTTGCAGTTCACTTTTTAGGACGTCTTGGGGGTGATTGTGCATGCATAATTGAAACATACTTTTTAAAGTTTGTGGAGGACTGTCTCACATGAGTGGGACCCCACGCTGGAGCAGTGGAAGAGATTGAGGAGGAAGGAGTGGCAGAGACAACACATAATGAACTGACCGCAACTCCATTCACCATTCCCCTGCACCCCTTGGGGGAGGAGGTAGAGAAGCTGGGAATGAAGTCGAGCCCGGGAAGAAGGGAGGGATGAGGGGAAGGTGTTTTAAGATTGGGTTTTATTTCTCATTATCCTACTCTGATTTGATTGGTAGTAAATTAAATTAATTTCCCCAAGTCGAGTCTGTTTTGCCTGTGATGGTAGTTGCTGAGTGATCTTCCTGTCCTTATCTCGACCCATGAGCTTTTTGTTATATTTTCTTCCCCTCCTGTCCTGAGGGGAGTGGTAGAGCAGCTTGGTGGGCACCTGGCAGCCAGCCACGGTCAACCCGCCACATCTTCAAAGTGCTTAAGGGCATCACAAACATAAAATAATCCTTTGAGCTTCAGATTATTGAAGAGTCCACAGACTATAGCTTCTTGCCAATTTTTCAATGAAATACTATAGGATTATTTAATTGTAGATTCTATATACCAATTAAAAATGTTGAGCTGTGAATACTTATAACTTCAAATAAGTGGGTTCCAATTCACTTCAGCTGAAGTTGCTGGGAGTATTTCTCCTCCTATATTTTGTCCTTTGTAATTTTATTTGCTTTTGAACCAGACCAGTGATATTCTGCAGTTCTGATGGTTCAGATTTTGCAAGAAAATTACTTGCTTTAAGAACCCATTTCAGACAAACTTTATAGTTTCAGATATATCTGAAATCTGAATCTGATATATCTGATATCTGAATCTGACTAGTATTTTCTGTGGCAGGGTAGAGGATATAATGTAATTTAATTTTCTCAGATACATTTCTCTCAAATGCAGCTGCGTGCTTGTCTTTACCTGTTTCGTCTCTGAGTGACGGGAATCACTCTCACTTCTCCCAGTTAGCAACTCCATTACTTTTATTGTCTGAAAGTAATTGCAGGAAGATGGTTTCTTGAGATACTAATTTTTCTTCTAATTCTAGATATTTATCTCAGCTTTTTTGATAATAATTGATTCTGCTTTTCTGTCCCATCTAACTGATCTCAAAATGTCTTCATGGAATCCATCTGGTATTCATGACAGCACCATAAAGAGTCTATTCCTGTAACTTTAATGTGCTTTTTTCTATTTTTAACAGAGAACTGACTTGATGTTTGACATATTTAAAGGAATGCCTTTACCATCACGTTACACTCTAGGTGCTTTCTTCCAACCTTGTGCCCCTCCATTTCTCTTTGGACTTCGGTCATAACTGCCAGACAAATCTAGTTTAAAGCTCTGCTTGCTAGTAGCAAGCCTGTTGGCAGATACTCTTGTTACACTTTGTTATATAGATTCTGTCTGCCCCTAGCTGTCAATCTCTCTCTAACAAGGTGGCACAGCCATTAGAGCCAAAGTCATGTCTGCAACATCCCAGCTCTGCAACCAGGTATTGTGACCTCGCTGAATGGTCACACACATCCATTCCTGTTCCATTCCCTTCAATAGCAGATTCAGGGAGAACACCACCTGGGTTGCCATGTCCATGGTCACCTGCCACTTCCTCTGAATGGCTCAGGTAGCCCTTATGCCTCCCCAATAGAACTTTTTTCTCCTCACCTGTTCCTACTCATTCTGCAATTGCACATCTGCAGGGCACCCCATTCCACTGCTTGATAACCCTTTCAGTGAAGAATATTTTCCTAATGCCCGATCGAAACCTCCCCTGGCACAACTTGAGGCCATTTCCTCTTGTCTGATCACTCGTTACTTGGGAAGAGAGACCGACCCCCACCTCACTACAGCCTCCTTTCAGGTAGTTGTAGAGGGCAGTAAGGCCTTCCCTCAGCCTCCTCTTCTCCAGGCTAAACAACCCCAGTTCCCTCAGCTGTTCCTTGTAAGACTTGTGCTCCAGACCCCTCACCAGCTTTGTTGCTCTCGTCTGGGCATGCTCCAGCAATGCAATGTCTTTCTTGTAGTGAGGGGCCCAAAACTGCACACAGTATTCGAGGTGCGGCTCACCAGTGCAGAGCACAAAGGAGCGATCGCTTTCGTAGTCCTGCTGGCCGCTCTATTCCTTATACATTGAAGGATGCCATTGGCCTTCTCTTGGCCACCTGGGCACGCTGCCAGTGCATATTCAGCCAGCTGTTGACCAATACCCATAGGTCCTTTTCTGCCGGGCATCTTTGCAGCCACTCCTCCCCAAGCCTGTATCCTTGCATGGGGTTGTTGTGACCCAAGTGCAGGACTCGGCACTTGGCCTTGTTGAGTCTCATACAATTGGCCTTGATCCAGCCTGTCCAGATTCCCCTGTAGAGCCTTTCTACCCTCAAGCAGATCAACACTCCCACCCAACTTGGTGTCGCCTGTAATCTTACTGAGGGTTCACTCAATCTCCTCATCCAGATCATTGATAAAGATGTTAAACAGAACTGGCCCCAAGACTGAGCCCCGACGAACCACTTGTGATTGGCCTCCAAATGGATTTAACTTCATGTTCATGTATGAGTATGTTCATGCTCTCTAAGTAGACTGTCCCATTATTAGCTTCTCCTTTCCTTCCTAAACCATGCACAGAGTCCACTGAATACTTCAGGCATTTATATACCATACCTTACCATCCCTCACTTATGTTCTCTTGCATTCATGAAATGCCCTATGTTTTCTTTGAATTTTTGCATATGTGTTGAAACCCATCTCACACTTAATGTTCCTTGCTAGTCTTATCTCCAGCTGGACTTTGGCTTTTCTGATTTCTTCTTTCTCTGTCCTTGATTTTGCTTCTTACATGTTCCTTTATTTTTTTTTCTTCCAGTCCACTGAGACACTCCCTGCTTACCCAAACAGTCATTCTGCTGGCAATCCTGCCCAATGAGGTGATTTGTTCTGAAGCTCACTCAAAAATACTCTTTTATTCCCCTTTTTAATCAGCTGAAAGTAATTTGCTGTCCACTATACTGTCTCAAACTTTCCCTCTCCCTTATGCCCCATTCCCATGGGATTCTGCTCACGGTTCCTTGAATAAACCAGTGTCAGCTTTCCTAAAGTCCAAAAATCTTAACTCTGCAGTTTTATTCATGCCTATCCTCCACATTCATATAAATATAAATAGTAATTCCTGCCTGCATGTGCAACGTTGACTGTTAACCAGCACTTTAGAAATTTCCTTTGCTAATGTCATCATTAATAATACAGCTTTTTCACATACATTTTGAAATGTAAAGATATACAGTTGCAAATAATGGTATTGAAAGGGCTTCTGTGACTGAAAGGTAGCTCTTAATTTGAATTAAAATTCTATAAGCTAGCAGGTCTCTCATGAAATTTATTCAAGCTTTTAAGATACAATTCCCATGAAAAATTTGTTGATGCATTTCTTTGACATACTATAAAGCTAGTTTGTTCTATTTCTCATACTCAGTAAAAATCTCATCCTTCAGATCACTGCTATAAATATCAGTTTGGATGCATACAGGACTAGAATGCACATTGTTATAGAGAATATTTAAAAGTGTGTAGAAATGACCCGTGTTTGTAGTTCATGCTCATTTTCATGTATTCATACCATGAAATTTCACACTTGTCATGAATGACAGCTGACTCATTTGAAAACTTAAGATTTTGTTCTAGCAGAAACTTAACATACAGAAATAGTATTCACACATTACATCTGGATGAGTTAAGTAAATGATGATATCTGAACAAATTTAGGTTTACAAAGTCAGTCAAAAAGCATGTTGTCTAGCTGTATACTCCACATAAATTATAGTAGCACAGAAACCTCACACTGAATGCATTTTTTCATAGATGTGATTGCTTAAAGAGAAACATAAAGTTTAATGAAATCCATTAGAAGTCAAAAGGAATAGCTCATCATACCTTAGGATAGCTGCTAAATATAGTACTCATTTAAAATAATTACTGTTGCTATTCTGTCTGTACTTGATACTTGGAAATTTTATAGAAAAAACCATTTGTCTTTTTTATAGCTTTTTTTTTATTATTTTCTGATGAGTAATTTCTGAGTTAAGATGAATTGTAAACTAATAATGGAAAACAGTGTAAGGCAATCTAGTAAGTCAAGAAAGGTATGAGCCAGGGTCAGGAAACATGAAGTGAATCTTGCCTCATTAAATATAATTGCAATGATTTCATTGACTTCAATAACAGCATTTTATCCTTGGGTTCTTTTTTTCAACTTTGTTGCTGATCTGCTCTTATTTTCAACAAGTCACTGGCTGGTTCTGTTCCTCTTCCCACCATTCCTTGCATATCTTGTTTACTTAGATTCAAACTGCTCTCTGTCTTCCTAAAACTGTAGTCAGATGTATGATTGTAGTATAGTTGCAATTCTAGTTTTTGTCTTGTTAATGACAGCAACAGAGATGGTATGTGTAGGGGAGGGTGTACAAAGACACTTGGAACTCTTAGATTGCTAGATCATGCTTGAGATTATACACTAAGCCTCCACTGCTGTTATAGCCCAAGTCAACTAAGGTAAAGTTAGGGTGAGTATGTCCACCCAATATTACAGTCATACATCCGATTGCAGTGTTCCTACTGTATATAGAATAGTGGGGCTGCGGTGTGTGATTATTTTTCAAGGTTCAATTGTAATGTAATGATAGCTGTAGCTTGTGTATTCATCAACAGACTAAATTTTCTCTTTCAAAATATTAAGGACTTAACAGGACTCTGAGCACTGGTACCTAATTTTATATCTATGGCTCCCCAATAATTCTAATCGTGCCATATAGAGTAATATGGGTATAATTATTGAAAAGCATGCGATTGAAATTATTCTTGAACTTGTTATGCTATTGCTATAGATGTCAGGATGAACATAAATCTATTTTCTTAAAATAATTTAGCATTTATATAACCCTTGTATCAGTTGTACAGAGCATATAATTGCTGTCATTTATTAAATGCATCCTACATCACAAATACATGACTAATAGGCTCTAGCAGAAATTGATGAGTAATGCCAAACTGTATTTATTGTTACCCTGCAGTTGAGCAATTTGAGTACTTAACAAGAATTTTTAAAATATGGGGAGTATTTTGTATGTACCCATGGTGGCACATAAAAGAAATTTGCTGTGCCACGTAATGGAGTGGAAGCCACAGTATTGTGCTCTGATGAAAAACACAGCCCTGCACCATTGCAGTGAATCAATGCAGTACTTCAAGTAGCCTTATCAATAGCCATAGGATTGGTGCTATATATATGAGAATATATTGGTGCTTTGCGTATTTTCTGTTTCTAGGCTACAATTTTCCAGTTTTCTTAAATATTGTCAGGGTGTGTAATTAGCTAAGGTCAACCATCTCTTCTGGCCTTCCTTTTAGCATCATGTTCTCCAGGTAGTATGTATCCTGGGGACCTCCACAAAGTAAAGCCCCTAGTTATTCTTTGGCAGAAGGTGAAACTGGAATACTGGCTGGGTCAGTAGTGTGCCTGTGCCATCCATCTGCAGCATTCTGCTGATTTTCTTTCCTCCTCCACTGAACCCCTGCTCTACAGAGGATCTTCCTGTCATCAAAGGTATATGATCCTCTTCTGTATATAAAAAAAAGATATAGCTGGTGTCAATGTCTTCCCTCATTTGCTTTGTATTTTGATTAAGAAAGCATGTATCTCTGTAATGAGTCCAGTCCTATTTGTTGATTGAACGAGGAGCTTTGAGGTGACCTTGAGGCAACAACAAAAGACCAAGCATAGACCTACACTGCTTCTTACTTGTCCACATGCAGTATGGACAATTTGGTTATGAATGCCATTAAAGTACCCTTGTCCTAACAGCCACCATGGACCCTCTTCTTGCAGAGAGGGTAAGGAGCACATGGAGACTGAAAGTCAGAGAGTTCATTGGCAGCTTGGTCTTAGGCTGCTTTCACAGCAATGTGGATTACTGCAGCCAAACTGCGAGGAATAGTGTCATAGAATCATAGAATGTTTTGGGTTGGAAGGGACCCCTAGAGGTCATCTAGTCCAACCCCCCTGCAGTGAGCAGGGAAGCGTGTAGTTCTGTCAGAAGGCATATCAAACTGAAACCCGTTCCTCTCCTGACACAATGAAGACATAGTTGCATTGCACTGAGTTGCTACTTTCCCAATATTTACCGAAATGACTGTGTTGTAACTTCATATTTTAGTTTGAGCAGTAAAGTCTTATAAAAACAGAAATACCTCCTTGAACAGCTGTGTGAAGGGATATACTGTCTCAGTCAGAGATATATACAGAACTAGTTTCTGTGCTGACTACATCCTTTTAAAACTGATAGATGGCAGTAGAGTATCTGCTTTGACATTGTCTGCAGATTTATTTACTGCGAGGAGTTTGTTAGCTTTTTGTACAAAACAAAAATCCTTTTATCTGTTCCATAGTCTTGAAAAAAATAGCGAATATCTGACTAGGAAATCTTTCCTGGTTTGTATTCTTAGAACCGTAATCATGTTTAGTTCAGAAATGGTTGATCCAGTGACAGAATTTCGCAATATATTTTTGGGTTTATTGCTTTCCTCTTTTTCAAATTGTAATACCATGTGTAAAATTTTCTTTTGTTCTATAATTTGTAGGATAGATTGCTTATGAAATAAATACAAGACATAGATATAAGCCTGTGTTTGTTATATATTGTATTTGTTAAGTAGTAGTTTTTGCAATAGCTGTGAATTACTGAAGGCAAGACTTTTTCAGACTTTTTCCTCACCTTGTGCATGAGTAAAGAACAGAAATAGATTTTGTGTTCCTAGAAATCTGTTTTTATCAAAGTTCCAGGGAAGGAAAAGTTAAAATCTTTACATTTCCTCATTGTTATTTTTCCTTGAATTTTTATTTTAATTTTCATGTCTAACATGACTTTCTAGTAGTTCCATATGAAGCCGCATTGGCTCATTCATTATCTTAATGGCTTTCCATTTTGTTCATTATCTCTCTTAATTTCTCTAAATGTGTGGGGGTTTTACTGTAATATGTAATTACAGCATATGTCCACAGAAACCCATAAAGCATGAAATAGATGAAAAAGCTGAGATGCACAATTAGTTTAATAACTAGGTAAATAAATATTGACATTTTGACTACCCCACCTTTATTAATATATGCAACTTACATTTTTCTGTGCTCACAATGCAAAGAAGACCATAGTGTATGAATTTTCCAATGAGAATGGAAAAAATATTCAGTTGCTGTTTCTGTATGCTGTTCATAGTTACTAGATGCACTGTTCACAAATAAATTACTCTAATGAATTTTTAATATAAATACTGTTTTAATTATTTTACCTGACTTAAAACAGACAGCTTCTGACTGAATTCTACAAGTTCTGAATAATCTTCTCACCCCTTTTTAAATAGATCATTATTGGTGATTACTTTTATATTTTGATTACCTTTCTTTCCATCCTTCGCATATTTTCGTTGATGGCACTGTTTTCCTGCTTTATGGTAGATTTTTTCACGCTTATCATTTTTTCAAAATGTTTAGATGTGTATTTGGACTGGAATAGCACAACGTGTAAGAGGCTTTAGTGTATAATATGCTGGAAGACTATGTTGAGGTAACAAAGGTGAGCATTCAAAGGTTAGGTATTTTAAAAGTACTCTTTATTTTGAGTATGTTGTTTTATACAACTATGATTATATTTCCAGTTTTCTTAGTATTATAAGTATATATATAACTGCTTGGTGGCTTTCCAAACTAGAGTGCAAAGGACATGATTCAACAAACCTAGATGCCTGCATCTGTACTAGTCGCTTTTAGTCTCTCTGTGGTCATAGAAGTATCATGTTTAAGGCATGATTAATCTCATCCTAGGAAAACTATCCAAAATTGATTATAAGTTGACCTGATGGTAAGGTATATAGAGAGTGTAGTAAGAGGAGCTGAATTCTTCTTGACTTTTTAAGTTAGATTTCCAGGAAATGAAAATTTTATTCTAATTTCTACAACACAGACTCATCTATCTGATGTACCTATGTAAGGAAATTAGTTTTCCTGTGTATTCAATAGGAAGGACTTCTGAATGACAGTTTAGCCCACTTAAGATCTGTCTCTTTATTACGTAGGGAGGCGAAAGTGGTAATCTTTGTAATTTAAGTAAGTTTTAAGTAAGCTTTAGGTAAGTGCCTAAAGGTAGATGGGGTGATTTTGTGCTTGTGTATTTTAAATTTGATTTAAGTGACTATGTACAGTACCCTCCCTCAACCCAAAAGTTATTTTGTCTCCTTAAATACAGATTCCTAATCATATTCCCTCTGTCAGCTGAATCAAGGTCCCCTAGGTGTTCATCCAGTCTGTGTTCTCATTCCTGTCCTGCTGCTTTACAGAGCCATTTTTGTCTTTCATGTGGACCCCAGGAATGTATTCCTCATACTCCTCTTTCTTTTTAAATCCAGTTTCCCTTCCAACTCTAAACTTGTTTGTCTGACCTGGAGGTAAAACCAGTTCCATGGAGTGACTGCAAGCATACCGCATAACCTGGGAGTCCTTTGTGATACCCCTGGTAATTCTGATAGGGAAATACATCCCACTCCTGATTTTTATTTAGGTCATTCCCAACCTTAACACGTTATTTGTCCCAATCTGCGCATTTGACGCTCTTGTTCTTAAAGGACATAGGCTGAAACAAGAAAGGCCCAGATTGGATATTAAGGGAAAATTTTGCATCATTAGGACAGTAGGACAGTGGAACAGGTCATCCATCTCACTGTGATTTGTGAGAATAAAATGCCATTCAAGTTCTAAAATTAATCTTGTCATCATACTTAAGCAGTAATATGAGTTATTATTTCACAATCTCTAATTCTTTACTAAATTTGGACAGAGTTCATGGATGTAAAAAATGGCATACAAATCTCCATCTAATTTTCAGTCCCTTAGCAAAGGTTTAGGAAGCTGAAGCAGTTCAAAGATGAGGTCAACCTGAGTATTTTGACATGACTGAAATGTATTTTCCTTTGTTTCTTGAAGGTGAATGACTGTTCTAGGCTAAAATTTTCAAAAAGTATTCAGGTGGAAAGATCCACCAGTACATAAAGTTTCAGCCCAACCCATTAATTTTTTTAAAGTTACAGTCAATTGAAAACAGTGTACTGTCACAGAAACTTTAGTGGTAAGTTATGCTACCATCATACCTGTTATACACGAGAGAGGAAATGGGATGAACTGGAAAGAGTTAAAGAATTTCCATGAACAGTTGATAAAGATTATAGTATGATATAGTGCTCTAGAACACTAAGAGTTAAAACTGGATTTCTTTTGATTCAGTATGTTTCATTTAAGAGCTTAACTTTTGACAATCACATCCCAATATTTTTGGGCTACATTGATAAAATATACAAAGCAGAAACAAATGTAGTTCAACTGAAAAATGAAGATGGAGTTAATGGATGGATAGGAAATAACACTATTTAAACTACATAGACAAATTCTATAATCAAGTAATTTAAAATAGACAGCTAGAACTATACACTAGAGTAAGAAAATACTTCAATTACTTTATCTTGTAGTCACTACATCTCATGTTCATTTCAGCTGTATGGAGCTAAGTGTTTATACTTATGAAGTCACTTAAAAAAAGAACAGAATACTTAATATGTTCAATCCCCCATATTCACAAAGCAATCATATAAACTTCCTGCAGCTTTATAGTATAAATATACAAGTTTATATCCAGTACTGCATACTGAATTGCCAGTAAAGTATATTTTATATAAATGTTTTATTTCTTTGCAGATATCAGGCAACTATCCAAAAACAAATTATAAGAGCCAGAACTATAGCTAAAAGAATGATATCTGGAAGCCACAAATGTGTGTTTATCTGTATTGCTTGTCGGAACATTTGCATGAATGCAGAATGAAAAGGAGGAAGAATAACTGGAATGATAAAGATGCTATGATCAAAACATTAATCAGAGAAAATAATTTTTTGCTAAATTAAACAAGAATCTTTTTTGCTATAGACAATAGCTGGAGCATACAAAAAATTACTAAAGTTTCAAGTTAAGTTATGAGAATGAGAGGATGAAATGGTATTTTCCATAATAGGCTATAATGAGCAGTGGCTCTTATTTTCTTTTCCTCCTTTTAGCTGCCAGAATACTTGCAGAAGCCCATCTGGTAGACCTTCACATCCATTTCTAGTTTCAAACCCACCCTAAAACAATTGAGCAATGTTTTTATATCCCCCTGCTCCCATCTTATGTGGTATACCTTTTAGCATTTGAGATAACTAGGAGCTCCCTCCTCATCCAGATTGATCTTCTGCCATGTTTGTCCTTTGGCTTGCTTGTCGTGTTTATCAGAAAGGGCCATTCTCGTGCTTTGTGGAATTTGTTCTTGAAGATTAACCAACTCTCCTGGCCTCCTTTGCTCTCCAGTGCAGTTGCCCTTTAGATCCTGCCAAGAAGACTCCTGACTAAGCTATAGACTGCTCTCCTGAGGTCCAGGGTTGTGATTCTACTACTTGCTTTGCTCTCTAATCTCAGGATTTTAAACTCCACAATCACATGGTTGGTGCAGCCAAGGCTGCCCTTGACTGTCTCATCTTTTACCCGTCCTTCGTTGTTTTTAGCAACACATTGAATAGAACATCTTCCCTGGTTGTCTAATTGATTACCTGTATAAAGAAGTTGTCTTCAACAAATTCCAGAAATCTCCTACATTCCTTGACAGACACTGGGTTGGTTGAAGTCTCCTATGGGTATGAAGGCCTGTGATTGTTGGGCTCCTTCAAGCTGTCAGAAGAAGACTTCATCTACTTTCTCAGTCAAGGAATCTGTAGCACACACCTACTAAAGCACCACCCACGTTGGTCTGTCCTGTGGTCTCTGCCTGTAAGCTCTCAGCTGGCTCGTAACCTGTTCCTACACAAAGCTCTGTTCACTCCACCTACTTCTTTGCCTTGACTGCAACTTCTCTTTACCTTCCTTTCTGGCAGTTTACTTCAAACCAGACAAAAGGAAGGCTTTAGTACAGTAAGATGCTTCCTCCAGATATTCATTAGGTATGCATGCAGTTCCTCTTGGCAAACCAAGTTGCACAATCATGACTAAAGTACTTTAATAGACTATGAATTTTATCAACTAGTAGTGTTTTTCTAGGATGCGGAGTTAATTTCACTTTAATTCCTTAAATACAACAGAGAAATAAAAATCCTATTTTATAATTTCTGAGATCTGGAATCACTGAGTATGCATAATTCTCTAGGGCAACAGATTATATTGTCATTTCTGAGGGAACTAAAAAAGACTTTTTTTCAGAATTAGCATATTAAGAAGTGAGCTTTTCATGAAAAAGAATACTATTTTAGCTTAATTAAAAATATTTTTAAATGTGTTTTATAAATACACATTTATGTGTTATAGATTTTATATATTTATACTTTATACACATTTATATTTTGTTTTATGTCTTGTAAGACTTTTAAAATAAGAATAAAATTATAGTAAATGTTACTATCATCTTGTAGTGCTTCCTAGTTCCTTTCAAAGCCAACAAATAAGAAGCTGCTGTTTGCTTCAGCAAAAGAAAATGAAAAATAAAAGTAAACATCATTTCACATCTTTCAAGAATAGAAAATAAGTCAAAACCCAGCAGAAGCATCTTGACTTCCTGCTTCATTCGGTCTCACAAGTAAATAGTCCAGTCCTTCTGACTGATTAATTCAATTCAATTAAGTTGAATTCTTTGAAGTCAGGCAAAAGAGAAGAGAATTAATAAGTTGTTCTCTAACACATCTTGCAAAAAAACACACTGTGAAAAATAGCTAAAACCTGACTAAAATACCTACAAATACCGGTGGGTTTATATGCCATTTAATGGACAGACTGCAATATCACTGAATAAATTCAATTTCAGTATTCTTTCTTTGTAAATGTATACATATATCTGATCAGTTTATGTGTGGAGTTACCAGGATTGCTAACAATGAAAGGCAGGTGGACCTGATGAACTGGGAGCTTCCCTTCTTTCTCAAAGTTTTGCAGTTATTCTTTTAATTGCTTGCTTGCTTTCTTTAAACTAACAAATACGCATTTAAATAATTCGAGGTAGCATAAATATCTAAGTAAGAGATCCGTGGGAGATCAGAATGAATTGATTATAACTGTCTTGGAGTTTTGATGCCTGATAGGCCCTGTATGTATTTAGTAACATATTCAAGGTTTTTGTTTCTTTTTTTAATTACAGATGGAGCCTAGTTAAAGGCAGAGCTTGAGTTTTGCCTGTAGATTTTGTGGAAAAGAGGCTTTTTAATTAATTATACACCTCATTAGTTTTTAAATTATAGTTGAACAAAGACAATGACTGTGATAAGAAAAATATGGAATTTTTTGTTCATTCGAGCTCAAGTATGTTATATATTTGGATATGGGTATTGTTTGTGTTTTGAATAGATCATGATTAGTAATTAAGTATGCAGAAAAGTATAGTCCATAGATAAACCTGAGAGTATTTGCTATTGTATTGCATTTTTGTACTAAAAGAAGTTTCTTTATCCTTCTTCAAGATTTGCATTTGTATTCTCATCATTCAGGTCATTTCACAGCTTCGAATCCTGAGCAGGTCAGTAACTGCTGGCTGCAAATTTGATAGAGAAATATGGTCTACTGAACTTTCTCCTGTTCTCAACCTATGGAAGAAACTTAATCAGGTAGGAGAGTAGCTAATTTGAAAAGACAACTGTTGTGTTTTTTTTTTCCAGTAACTGCATTTAAAGTAAGATCTAAGGAATTATCTTGAGTATTGAAACATAAGTGAAAAAGGAAATGAAATGCATTTGAGGTGGGTAGTACAATGTTATGTGTATGTAATTAGCTATGAAGTCTGTATGTGGGATAGCAGTATATTTCAAGTGACACCTTCCATTATATCTTACTGACTAGAGTTAAATATAACAGTAAAACAAAACTGCACTACATTAATACTCATTAAGAGCACATGTTGCTAATGGTTTGTTCTTTATCATTATTAATCATTAGCACTGCAAATTCAAAGCACTTACTGTTTAAAATTTGTGTCATAAATTAGTTGTGAGTATACAATACCATGAAGCTGAAGCCACATAGTCACCGCTGGTGGCTATGGTCCCTAATGGTCTTAGTTATCCAGGCTGAGGTAATCAAGCCTGAGGGCTCTTTGACAAGAGAAGCTGGACTTGATGCAGGCCTCATCTTTCTCCATCTATTTTTCTGCTTAAATATGGGAAAATGAATTACGCAATATTGGTGTTCTCTCCACTCCAGTATTTGTAGAGTCACCATATGCATCTGTATTTGACCTACATTTTTACTGCTCATAGTATCTTTAAAAAAGACCTCCTATTTATCTTGAACTTTCTTTGATTTTCTAACATTTTTATGCTGTTAGCAGATTAATTTATTTACCTTTAGAAGATCTCCTTTAGAATTGGATGGCCTCTGACCTTGTGTAGGGTTTTTTGAGGGACATTTGCTTAAGTAAGTTTCAGAAAAATGAAATAATAATGCCCTTTATCAAGATTAGTCTTCATAGTCTGTTCAACCAGTACTTGCTTTAAGCTTTGAAAAGTCTAGGCATCTTTAAAAATTCTACATACAGTGCATAAAGTTACATTCTAATTCTTTATTGATAGCTTAATGAAGGCATCGTTTGTTTTCAGAAGTTTTAAATAAAGACTGGGAATTGGAATGAAGAAAATAGTTGAATATCTGCTTAAGTTAACAACCATACATTATTTATTCATGAATGGGCACAGAATATGAGCTAAAATGATTTCCCAGTTATGAAGAGGTAAAATCACAAAACCGACCTATTCTTAAAGTCAGTAAAAAACTTTTTTCCCTCTCAGTTTTGGAATCATTTATGATTAGCTACAGACTCTTTATTACAGAATCATAGAGTCATAGAATGGTTTGAGTTGGAAGGGACCGTTAAAGATCATCTAGTCCAACCCCCTGCCATGGGCAGGGACATCTTTCACTAGATCAGGTTGTTCAAAGCTCCATCCAACCTGACCTTGAATGCTGCCAGGGATGGTCGTCCACAACCTCTCTGGAAAACTTGCCCAGTGTCTCACTGCCCTCATCATAAAAAAATTCTTCCATATATCTAGTCTAAATCTTCTATCTTTCAGTTTAAAACTGTTGCCCCTTGTCCTGTTACTACAGGCCCTGGTATAAAGTCTTTCTCCATCTTTCTTGTAAGCCTCATTTAAGTATTGAAAGACTGCAGTAAGGTCTCCCTGGAGCCTTCCCTTCTCCAGGCTGAACAACCCCAACTGTCTCAGTCTTTTTTTTATAGGAGAGGTGTTCCAGCTCTCTGATAATTTTCATGGCCCACCTCTGGACCATCTGGGATACAGTACTCCAGATGGAGTCTCAGGAGAGTTTAATAGTGGGGGAGAATTACCTCCCTCAACCTGCTGGCCATGATTCTTTTTATGCAGCTTGGGATATGATTGACTTTCTGGACTGCAAGCACACATTGCTGGCTCATGTCCAATTTTTAATCCACCAGTATCCCCAAGTTCTCTGCAAGGCTGCTTTTAATCCATTCATCTCTCTGTTGGTACTGATATTGGGGATTGCCCTGACCCAGGTGCAAGAACCTTGCACTTGGTGCTGTTGAACTTCACGAGGTGGTGGTCGTCGCTGTTGTTACTATTAATATTATCTTCTTTCCTTTATCTGTTGGATACAGGTAGTAGTAAAGTAGAGACAGATGGGGTAGATGCTGATAATACCTTCCATTTTATTTACAAGGAGCAGATATTAGTCTTCTACCTGTCAAATGTGTTTATCACTAAGGGTAGTTGGAAATAATGGTTGAATATCTTTCAAACTACTGAAACTCAGGAAGAATCCAGTATGGGTCTGAAATGAATCAAGCTGATGTATTTATAAATTCAAAGCTGTTTTAAAAATAAGCTACTTTTTATTCCAGAGGCAAAAAAGACTCAGAAGCTTGTTAATATGTAGACAAAGATCAACTACGTTTTAAAACATTTTTATTCCAGTGCTGAGTATGTAAATCAAAGATTAACTCAAAAAGGATTATCATACAAATACCTTGAAAATAGTTATTTTACATCTAAAGACTGATGACTCTGAAGCATAACAAAATTTACCACTTGACATAGGTTTGTCTTGTAGAATTTATACTGGAATAATTGATCATAACCTTTAAGTGTAGACATGTTTTTATCTATATACTCTCAATACCATATGGTCATCACTTTTATATTTTGTAACCTATTGTCCAAGTTTAGATAAAATAATAGACAACATTTGACTGGGTATTTCTCTGGACTGAAGACCAGTGTTTCACCCTACAAAAATCTATCTAAATAATTTAGAGTATACAATACAGCTAAATTGACAGAATGTCTATAGAATTTGTATAGTCAGTGAATTTCAGAATCAGTGATAAAACAAATTTTTACCTAATATTAGCAAACGTCTCACAAATCTATACATGGACTATTTAACTTGATGTGATGTTCCCACTGAAGAATTATATGACAGTCAAGTGTGTAAAATAATATTAATATTTTTCATGACTGCAAATTGTAATCTTTCAGTCAATAGTATTGAGTGCAGCTAACAGAGGCAGCAAATGCACACAGCAGTTGGCACAGCAGCTTGTGCACAAAAGCTTATGGAAGATGAGCAATTTTGCTCAGTAGAGGATACACATCATGGTAGTGATATGCCACGGGGCACGATCCCCAGCTGCTGTTGGAAGCAATGGACCCTCTAAGATGAGAATATTGGCTCACAGAGATCCAGAAGGAGGATGCAGGTCTGCATATCTCGAGCTGCAGAGAGTGCCTGGTGCCGCTTCCTGAGGTGGTCTTCTAACCTGCAGGAGATGTGTGCTTGTTGATGATCTGCGTCACCAAATTAAGGAGCTGCAAGAGGTCAGTGGACTTTGCAGCATCAGAAATAGATTAGCTGTATCTTTTCTGAGACACTGTAGTTTGAAGAGCCAACCCCCCAACTTTCCTGAAGGAGGTGCAGGCAGTGTCTGTGCCTGTTGGTATGAGAAGTGAAGACTTACAGGATGGCAAAAGCCAGAAACTTGTGACTTCTGGCACCAGGAGGAAGGCTTCTGCTCCACCTCAAGGTTTTTGACCAAAACAGCAAAAATGGCAGATATACATTGGAAATTTTAGCTTTTTCATTTTAGGCATTTCGAAATGGGAAATAATTCTTATATATTACTACAGTGTTGAGGACTTCTGTGTTGTTACTTTTTCAGAAATATTTCTGGAAATTTGCGGGACTCATTTTTCCTTTCAGTGGCATACATTTTGCAAGGGCCAATTAAATGTTACTACCAATTATTCAGACATTCTGAAATTGTGTAGCTGGGGAGTTTATTATTCTTTGTCTATCCATAACAATCGAATCCAGCCAGAATGCAGACTCAGAATTTTTCATTGAATTTTACTCTAAATGAAAAAGATACTTAAAATCTGGTTCAAATCAATGCACTCCTGAGTTGAAAGTTGCACAAGCAATCTTCCTCTTTCTGTTTAGCTGTTCTGGACTAGTACAGAATGTCTTGACATTTTCATCTATATTACCTTCATTTGAAAGCACAGATTTTAATTCTTGCCATTGGAAAACACCCTTGTAATGAATGCTGTTCTAAAACTGCTTCTGCAGTGCCTTTCAGTGTGATTTAATAACAGCTTAACACTAATCAAATCAATTAAACTCTCATGAACCTGCCATTAAATTAAAAAAACAAAAGCCTAAATACTCAGATGCTTAGTATAAGTTTGCATGAAAGACTGTTTACTGAAAAAAATTAAGCCATCACTGAATAACTTGTCAAACAAATGTTACACAAATTTAAAAAAAAATCTTCCTTAATGTGGAAGGATGGCCCACTACAGCCTGTTGGCCAGGGCTGGGCCATCAGAGTAATTCAGCCAGCCTGTGTCCTGATATCCGTTCTCTTCCCATGTAGCCTTCTGCCATGACAGAGTGTAGATCAGGACCTATATAAGCACTTCATTGCCACATAACTGGATCAGTTGGAAATCACTGTGCAACGGAACTCAGGTGTTGCCCATCATATGATAGTTTTCAAAGATGTGCAAAAATATCAGGATGCAATGGGGCTGTGTAAGTGTTTCATCATGCCCAAATGGCTCTCTGTCATGAGTGGCGTGAGAAAGGAATCAGTGCTATATTTTTGTTGTAAGGTGGATGCATGTTCTGCCTTGTTTGAGGGAAACCCTTTAGTACCTCCATGGAAGTTAGAAGGCCCACCCATAATAGAAATTTGGAAGCAGCTGCTTCAAAATTATTTTTGTTGAATATATGATCATAAGCTGTCATGATGTGTTCTGCCCTATCTTTTGTTATGTTTGTAAACTGAAGACTAACTAATAATTTTCATAAAGTTGCATAATGATGCAAGACAATTACAGAAGTGGTTTTGAAAATGAATGGTTTGTTGCTTTTTTTCTCTAAAACATTAGGAACCTCAGCTTTAACAAAAGAACAATATTTTTTTCACCAAGGAAAATCAGTGAAGCAGAAATATAGGGTCATTCTTGCTTGTATTTTCAACAATGAAAAATTTGTGTAATAAACAGTGAGAGGCTAATATCTAAAAGAATAGACAGAGAGACTCAAGGGAGGAAGCAGAATAGGTACGTCAAAAGGTCAGTGGAGGTTTCTAAAACCCACTGCCACCACCAAAATTGAATTTTGAATTAAATGCAGAACGAGGGGAGGTATATGAGTTTATTTTCATTATATTGGTTACATTTCTGAGGAGGCAATTTTCAGAACATACTGGAATTTGGAAAAGCTCGAATTTAGGAAGGTAATGAAGAAAAGCTCTGGAACAGTTTACGTGAGACTATATGAAGTCTTGTACTGAGATGGTAACAATCGCAGAAGTGAAAGAAGGAAAATGATCAAAGTCTCAAAATACACGTAATTTAATATCAGTAGCATAATACAGTATTTAATGTTAAAGATTAGAACCTATCTTCAGTTTCTTATGATTGGGAAAAGTACTCAGTCCTTCAGCAGTTCTTCATCTTAATTCCCAAGCAGGTCATGAGGATATTTTTAAAGCTAATGTGAGTTATATACATAATGGATTTTAAGGGAATGTAATAGAACATTAAAGTATAAGCTGATATCGGTATTCAAGTTTAATTTTCCTATAAAAATGACAGATGGGTTGTTTAACAAATTCTCAGGAGAAAGCATTAAAGACAGTGATGAAGTGAATATGCAATTCATAGGAGGCTGTTATGTAAAGGGCAGTATTGAGGAACTTAGAGGCCTTCTCTTTCAGTAAGTTTTTCATGAATTAAGACAGTATATATGAAAGACTGAGCAAAGACTGGAAGTTGCAATGTCTTTGTTCTTCCTTTTTTGTGCAATTAAATACTGCATTAAGAAATCAGCAACTAGCTTGTGCTAGTTTTACATCACATTTTATGTATACTCAACAAACTATGGTCTCAGAAAAAATGAAGTGAAACTGGTACTGTGATTTCAGGATGCATGCAAAGACAAAATACAAAACATAACATTTCTAAATACTGTATGTTTCTTACACTTTGAACAGTAAGTAACTTTGTTGTATATCTTTTTAAGAATGTGGGAGGGAAGACCTTATCTTAATTTTTCTGTCAGTCACAAACCAAAGTATATCTATTACTCTTTCACTTAGGTTTTCTCATATTTTTGCTTGGTAGTTGAGTGCAGTGTGAGCTTGAAATGAAAAATACATGAAAGTTCTGACAAAGGACCTGGGAATGATTATGGAGGCAGCCATCCTGTGTGTTCTGGAAAGCAAGATGACATGTGACAATTCAGAAATTTATTTAATCTGAAAAAAAGTCAAAACTATTTGTTATTTTAAGAGATACTTCAGAGAAAGTAAAATCTGATTTTACCTTTAATAAATTACTAGAAATTTAAATAGGAAGACTTTTTTTCTCAAAGGCTAGGGTTGTCTTTTAGTATTTGTGTCTTGTAGAATTTTCCAATAACGGTTTAAATTCCATAACTGGAATTCAGTGCAGCATTTGTCACATGTCAGGTTGGCAGTTTCAGAACACATGCTAAAATATATTTATGTTATAAACTGCATATGAATTAAGATTTGCAAAATGATACCATCTCTTGAAATTATTGAATAAATTTGGCTTTTCAGTAGCTGTAATGGAATGGAAGTACGTAATAAAAATGTCAGTGTGAGAGCAGCAGTTCCCCTCTGTCCTGGTTTCGTCTGGGATAGAGTTAATTTTCTTCCCAGTAGCTGGCACAGTGCTGTGTTTTGGATTCAGTACTAGAAGAATGTTGATAACACACTGATGTTTTTAGTTGTTGCTAAGCAGTGCTTACACCAGTCAAGGACTTTTCAGCTTCCCCTGCTCTGCTCGGTGCACAAGAAGCTGGGAGGGGGCACAGCCAGGACAGCTGACCCCAACGGGCCAAAGGGCTATTCCAGACCATATGGCATCATGCTCAGTATATAAAGCTGGGGGGAGTTGGCTGGAGGGCAGCAATTGCTGCTTGGGGATAAGCTGGGCATTGGTCAGTGGGTGGTGAGCAATTGCATTGTGCATCACTTGTTTTTATCATTATTATTATTATTATTATTATTATTATTAATTACTCTTTTCCTCTTCTGTTTTATTAAACCATCTCTATCTCTACGCACAGCTTTTACTTTTTTTTCTGATTCTCTCCCCTGTCCCACTGGGGAAGGGGGCGGTGAGTGAACAGCTGTGTCATGTTCATCTGCTTGCTGGGTCAAACCACAACACTCTGAGTCTGAGTTACTCAGGATTTAGACATAATATTATATTTATTTTGTATTTATTTTTTGGTTTTTTTAAATTTATTTCCAGGTTGAACTAGTCTTAGCAAAACAAGAGCTATATCTGGCAGCATGGTTTATAGTATCCAATACAATCCTGTTATGCGGAGTACACTACTGCTTTTTATATTGACACATTAACACAAATACTAAAAGCAGTGATTCAGCTAACTGAAGATTTTTCAGAAATTCCAGTATGTTCTAAGTAATTGGGTAGACAGAGTTGTCTCAGAAGAGTGGTACCTTTATTATGCGTCTCACAGACAATACTCGAAGTAGCATTATAGTTTTAATCCAGTGTCAGAAAAGGAGGGGTACCTGAATTAACTCAAAGCTAAGAAGTTTATATGAAGTATTACAAATTAAAGAATGCCTTGTATGACATAATCGTTTCCCTGCATTTACTAAATGGACATGATGTGTTCTTTTTTAGAATTCTAACCTGATTCATCAGAAGGTGTCTCCTCCTGTGGAGCAACAAGGATCTCCAATCTTATCATTCATTACTCTGGAACAATTCAATGCTATTCGCCTTGTGCAAAGTGTCCATCAGTCACTTGCTTCTTTAAGTAAAGTTATCAGAGGTACCTCATTACTGAGTTCTGAAGTACAAAGACTAGCAAGCGCTCTGCTAAATCAGAAGGTAAGTCATTTTGTCATGAATTTACATTACAAGCAATGAAATAAAACAAGGAAACTGAACAAAATTCTGATACATATTTTCATGTCACCATTTGGTCTAAATTCTTTTACTGATAGAGACTCTAAAATGGAGTTCTTTTATTGATAGTGACTCTCAAACAGAACCATGTTTTTTCTGGAATGAAAACCCAGAAAAAAGTTGCTTCAAGTACTTGCAGAAGCATCTGAGTATATTGTACTTTCATCAAGCTTTCTCTTAAGGACAAATCCAATAAGATTAGAAGTTGTGGAATAGTATTTCCATTTCAAATACCAATTCATTCTAGGTAAGTGAAATACATTAGCCGGTAGAACCTCTAAATCTGTCCCTTTTCTTCACTTTTACAGTTTCTTAAAATTTAAGTTTTAATGAAGCTGTAATCGCAGTTTGCACTCTACATTTATTCATTACGGATTATTGCCATATCACACCAGACAAGCTGCACCTACCATATTGATCTATCATCTCACCCTGTATTCTTGTACAAGAAAAGCAAACAAAATTTGTACATGTACCTTCTCCGTGTTTTCTACCACCAAACTGGGCATGTTTATAAACTGGTACAATTAGTAACTGCAAATTTACATGGTCTGTAATTAATAGCTAAGATAATTAGATTCCAAAGATAGTCAAACATTGACATGAAACTCCATGGTTTTGTTTCACCTTCAGTAATTGACAAATTGTGTTGATGCTAATGCATAGATATTGAGATTGGCCCAACACTGAACAATAATTCCTATTAACATCTTGCTTATCTTCTTGCAAGGATCAAGTACTGTTAAAAAGAATATTATGCATTTGTTGATCTATCAAATTTCTAATTAAAACAATAATTAGATTCTTTGTCTTTTCAGATTCAGAAAACAGCATTTGTTAGCAAAATTGCAGTACAATTAGAATAAATTAACATTTTCGTGTTAGAGATCTCATTGCCTTTTCAAACACGTTTTGACTGTGTGGTAGAAATTGGTGCTAAGTACAAGTCATAGTGAATGCAAATGATACATGCAATGGCCATTTTTTATTATTTATAGTTATATTTCTTGTTACTGAGCAAGAGAGTATGGCTTGCTTGCGTGCTTAAGCTGCACTCTTAAATTGGAAGCAGCAGGAGCTATGAAGCTGATCACTGTCACAGAAATGTACTTAAAGATTCTGTGCATTTTTATCTCTCACAAACATCAGTTCAGTCCTTCCTGATATATTGAACAAAGTGCTTCTGGTATTTCATCTGCTTACTTACCCACTTACCTTGACACAGATCACTTTATTGGATTGTGACCGTAAAGCAGTCTTTTCACAGCCCTCCGGAGAGGCTGCTGCTACACTCTTGGCTTGGCAGCTAAACCTCACCATATTTATCATCTTAAAGTGATTCGTTTCATGTATTTTCTGTACACAGTTATTATTTCGTTTAGTGTGGTCATGTTATGTAACAAAGGACTATTTTTAAAAACTTGCATTTTGAAAGCACCAAGACTGTAGTTCTTTTGTAGGACCTGAAGAAGCTGCTAATTTACCAACAGAAACATGAAACTCAATAAATGTATGACTTCTAATGGTTTCAGCAATGTGCCTTATTTGTGCAAAATTGATATTTTAGTGTACAACTGAAATATGCTTCCATACTAACAATTAGCTTAAACTTGGAGTAATTTAGGGTGATATGTTAGCCACATTAGTTGAATGCCTTCTAAATGATAGATAGCTGCCTGTAAATGCATAGCAAAAGAATGAAAAATGCAAGGATAATAGCTTCAAATACAAAAAGTTTTCAAAAAAACATAATTATGCAAAAAAGCATGCAGTTAATTGTCTTGTATGTATTCTAGTTTATTCAGTTCATTCTTAATTAGTGCCCACGGATCCAGATATTTTCTGGGTTTTATCTATAAATGGTACACATGGAATATTTACTGCGAAAGATACTTTTTCTTATGAACTCCTGTGATCAGATTTTGAAAATCTGTTCAGCACATGTGCTATTAGATTGTGAACCTTCTTCCAAATGCAACTGGAAATGTTAAACAGTATAAACTGTTTATTCTGCTCAGCATCTTCAGTGTTGTGCAATATATTCCCCAGGTAATGACTTACATCAATTCTCTTTCACTTAAGTAGGAGAATCTTGCAGAGTCAATTTCAGTGTGCTTTACAGATCCTGTGGAGTAGGTACGATTAACGTTTTTATCCTTATTTTATAAGGAGAAAATATAATGGATCTTTTAAGCCTTTCTTTTTGAGGTCAGTGAGAAATCTGTATGGGAAGGCCTTGCAGGATGTTATTCTCAGGTGGTGTTCCACAAACACTTTAAGATGATGAGAAAATAATCATGTGGAGGAATTGTACCAGATTCACTTCACCACAAAGCCACACAACTGTGCTCAAGTGTGTTCAAGTCTGAGGAGGCAGCAGCAAAGGAGTGGGAACCTGTGGCTGCAGTTGAAAGATGGCATTACGGCTTTCTAAGAAAGAATCAACTTAGGCCTTTTTGAAGTGCTTGTGGAACCTACTGATGTTCTCTTATTGAATAGCAGAGGTTCTTGTAAGTTCTCCATCAGCACTGTATCTGTGAGCCACATAAAGAAATTGCAGGAATATGACCTTCCTGTTGGTGGTTATATGCTTTGATCATTATATTACATGTATTGCCTTTTCTCTTTATAGATATATTTAATCTCCAGATTATTTAATTTCATGGAAATTGCTAGTTTAAAATGTAATGATGATGGTTTTGAAATGGTTACTTTCTGTAAATATATTTTTATTTCAGTGTCCCCTCACATGGCAAACCAAGTGGGAAGGTCCAGAAGATCCTTTACAATATCTTAGAAGTCTTGTAGCTCGAGCACTTGCTATACAGGTAATTTTGAAGAGTGACTTCACCTCAGTACTCTCATGTTTGGTGACGTGGTATACTGTGTGAATTGCACTACAGTAGGCCTTTCCAAACTCAAGTCCCAAAGAGTTCTATGTGTGTGAAAAGGCATGTAAAAATATAAAGATAGATGAGAAATGTGAAGACAGCAGGCTGAGCAATTTGAAGTCAGTAACTTTAAATACAGTAATGTTTACATCTTAGATTTTAGTCATTAGTCTTTCTGATGAACTGTGGGGAAAAAGATTTATTTACTCAGATGAATCTTTATATCTAAGTCAAGACACACTCTTTAATCTGACAGAGACTTGTATAAAGAGATAAGATGAAGCAATTATAATAGAGGTAATGTAGAAATTAATAGAAGACTAGTCTTTGAAGCAAATAAAGAAAACATCTGCATTCTCCAGGTTTACAAGGGGTTATAATAGAAGGTGCAGAGACTGACAACAGCTCTGTCAATCTACAGTCTGACAGAAAAGAAGGAAACTTTTATTTAAGGTAAATCTATCTATACTTTGACTAACAGAAGAGGTATATTTAAGATAACAGACAAATAAAATAGTCATTTATAGAAATTAACTAGTGTTTAAGGAAACAGCTTTCATCACGTTGGATACATAGCGAAGAAACTGTGAGAAGGAAGGTTCCTTTAGGAGGGACAGATCTTTTATTACCTCTAGGCAAGAAATAGAAAGCTGCTGGTTTTGACCTTGAATAACCCAGTCTTGTCCAGTGGGACATGACGATTTTTGTGAACATTAGTGTTGACTGTCAGATTCAGAAGGAAGATTTGACGGGAACATGATTTCTAGGCATTACATTTTCTAAAGAAACTATCAAATGGGTGTTTCCAAAGTATTCATAAGATTCTTGTTATGCAAGCCATTTCTTTTGGCTAATGCTTAATTTTTCTTTATCCTTTCCTTCACAAAAAGGTTCAAATTATAAACAATAAAGTGTAAATATGTACAGCAACAAGTGATAATGCGTGTTCAAATGTTCTATTCGTCATATAATCAGAGTTGAACTTAGTCCCTTCTGACTATTATAGTCATTCAAAAAGCATCACTTGTCACTCACTGACTTGTGTGGCTGAGTCATCAGTGTTCATAATCTCCAAGACTACCTTGCAGTTTGTGACTTCTACCTTTTTTTGGTTGTGACTGAACTGCATGCGATTTTCCGTACTTATATGATTTTTTTTTTAAACGGAAGCCTGAGATCGGAGTTCAAGCTTCTGTGTGGAGGACACCTCCCATACCAAGTGAAGGTAATGTAGCAGAGTGTAACAGAATTAAATTAGTCTTAATAGTAATAGATGATTTTCAATCAAGCATATTAAAAAAGTTTATATTTCCATATATTACTCCAGTCAACTATATTAACAAATGTGCTGCATTATGTGACCATGATAGTAATCTTCCTTTTTCACGTTTTGAATTACTCATTTTTATGTAAAGTTACTATGAAGAAAATATTAACAATTTCAAACATTTATTGTAAGAGGGACAGATTATTAAGGCAGAGCTTTACAGTAGATATTTAGCTGTATCCATAAGCAGTAAATTGCATTAATTTTTTTGTTAGTGACCAGATACTGGTCATTATATTCTTAATATTATTTTTTATGTCAAATGTGTAATACAGTTGTATTTGAAGCAATTCTTAATAATACCATATCAGTCTGTTTTGCTTCTCAATCTTCTAGTCAGATCACATCTGAAATACATTGTCTACTTTTTTATTTTGTATATTTTACCAGAAAAATGTTGATTATTTCTAATTATGCATTTTAGCTGAATCATCTTTTTCCTTAAATGTGATTCCAATTCATGTTTATGCATATTACACGAAGATTTTGATTAGCCTTGATCATTTCTTAATTAACTTTCCTTATTTTGTGACTTTCCAGTATTGATTTTATAAATATAATTTATCATTAGTTAATTATAAATTTAGTATTCAGAAATTCAATAAGAGCTTCAATAAAGATTTTCTCATAACTCTGAAAATTATCTTCAGATTTATATTTTAATAAAGGTCATATTTTCAATTGGTTTAGTTTTAGATGACCAACTCCATCATTGTGGTTTTTTGATATTTACTTATACCTCCACCCATTTAATTTACTGTAAGATACTGACTTCTAATTTCACCGTTTGAGACAGGTTTGATTTAGGTATTTTTCAAGAAGAAAATAGGAGACATTGAAATGTCAAAGTTGTACTGAAAGATTGCATCTACTAAGGATGCAGTAAGGCTATACTTAGGTTATTAGTTAAAGGCTACCTCATCAAGATATCTACTGCCAGTGCAGAAAATAATAAAAGCAACTCTTTGTTACAAACATTTAATGGGGGTGGGGAGGAACCCAAAATATAGGCCAGATGGTAGAATAATTATAGCAGAATTTATAGACGTATAAAGATGTTCTGAGAGCATTACACAACAACAGACAGAAAAACAACAGGTGTTGCATTTTCTCAGGTCTGAATTCACTCAGTAAAAGCAAAGTAAAAAAAAGGAAACCTGCCTACTTAAAGTGTGAACAAATCAGTATATGCAAAAGGCAACAGAGCCATGTTTTGCTGTGCATTATGTTGTAGTGATAGAGCTGATGGAAATATGTCATTTATCCCCTGGTGGGATATCAGGTTCTGACATTTGGATGTTAGCTTTTGCTTTAAATTAGAACAGAAGTTCTGTGTATTGAGCATTTTTCTAAGATGAAGAGTTCTGAATACTTTCAATTAGCAATGCTGACATTGAACTTTGCAGTATCATGTTTCAACTTGTCTGTCGACAGTGATTTATTTGTTATCAACATTAAGATATGAAGCTTATGAATCATTATAGATCTTTGTGGGTTTTGTGTAATTCTTTGGGTAATGCTTGGTCCTTATACTCCCAGTTTCCTCGTGGTGGCATCTTAAAATGTGTTCTGTAGTTTCCCTCTCTCACGGTACATAATTATAGCTCAGCAATAATATACATCTGCATATAATGGAATTTTAAGTCCTTCCCAGTCTGTAGGTAAGCATCTTCTCATGGCTATGGATACCAGCAGGAGAGAAAGAGAGACCCAGAACTACAGCTATTAAGAGGCAAAACAGCAGCCCAGGCAAATGTCAGATGAGTATCAACATTGAAAAAATGTTTCAGGTTAACAAATTGGAACATAGTTTTTGTTTCCACAAGAACTAAATAAAGAGCTTAATTTCACTTCTTCCAAAAAAAACCCCAAAACACTAATCCCAACAAGACCTTATATTTTAAATGAAAATATTTATTTTATTCTTTTGGACTGAGCTGCTTTTAAGTCATCTGTAAAAACAGTTCTTCCTTTGGAAGGCTGTTTGGTCAGACACCTGGTTAAAGGCTTACAGCACACACTGAAAATGAAGACTGTTCAACCTCAGAATCATAAACACTAGTTTCAGAGTTCTAATCAAGGAAATGTTTATGAATACTGAAAGTTTTTATTTGCGTGTTACAAAATTTTCTGTTGAAAATGTGTGTCTATCTATGAAGTACTCAATAGTATATAAAAAAAGTTATGTTTCATATTTTATCAGACTTGTATGTATCTCTCTGGGATGCTGTTATCTTTTATCCTCTCCCATCCTGAGTGAAATCTAGGGTAGTAATATTTAATTTCAATACTTGTTTGACCCCTTAGTATAAGATTTTTACTATTTTACTACTTTTTTACTATTTGAGGTAGAACAGCTTTGTTTCTGTTTTGGAACCCTTACTATTCCTCTGTTTCAACAATCAGCTCCCCAGAAAAGTAGATTGGACACCCAAGGTATATGAGGTTTGAACTCTTGGAAATCGCATGCTGAAGCTACTTGAAAACCTTGCAATAGGAGACACAGGATTCTTCCTTCACACCCAAGGCATGTTAGGCAAAGAGCTTTAATTTTCCTTCACTGATAACAGGCTCTTAGAAAGCCAAGTCCTCTCAATTTTCACTGAGATAAGGAACTGTGAGGGCCAGCCTATAAATCAGTCTTAATGCAACAGTAGATGATATACACATAAAATCTGAGACGTAGAGGCTGAGAGTGAATCCCAGAATAGTCAGGCACACATACCCTGTACAGACCCAGCCAGCCACACACACAGGCTAACGGAGAGAGAGGATGACAGTACCTTTACAGGCAGCTGCATAAACACAGACATCACAAATAGCCCTGTCCTGTTTCGGTTGTTCACTGCTCAAGAAAAAAACACCCTTCACGAGTCTTGCTGATTTTTGGTCTTTCTGCTGTCTTGCTTCCAATCCCTGCAGCATGCAGCACTCGGACCTCTCATCTTCTTGCTGGTTGGTACTGTTAGAAGTTTGCTAGTGGATTCCCTTCCCCCACATAGAGAACACACTTGCACACAAAAATAACTAAAAATAGAGCTTAAGAGGCGGATAGGACAGACTTTGGTGATCGGGTACAATGTTGGCCACAGTGTACTGACCAGCAGCCTCCCTCAGTGCAACCTGCCTTTTTATACCTCTCTATCTGTTTTCCCATTTTTGTTCATCTCCCATCTACCTTTTCCCACCTTTGGTTCTTCCCCTAAATATCCCATAATAAATATCATACAATCCCAGAATTGTACTGTCCCCAAATTTACCCACTTGGGCATTCCATAAGAAGTCCTATACCCCTTTAAGTAGTAACCTTGCTTAGTTTGCATAGCATTTCAGAGGTTTTTCTGATAGATTGCCTTAGCAGATTTTGCAGCAGGGACAATAGCTTAATGGTTTGTCTTTTATGGTTTTAGGAGTAGCTGATTCAGATGGATTAGGCTGGCTGCATTCCCCACCTTGTCATTGTTCCTCTCATCATTTTTTCTCTATTTGAACAGCTGTTATCAAGGTACCTGTACATTGCAGAATACCTCAGATTTAGTATTCTAATATTAAAGCACAAAAATTTGTAAAAATATTGTGTTTTAAATCCCCCCATTCTATTATTTTAATTCAAAGTCCAGAATGCTGTGAAGAATACACCTTATTCTGAAGAATTAGCATTTTTCTATTGCTTTTCTTGGCTTCTCCTCTTCAGCTGTCATGAATATCAGAACAAAAATACAACTGCAGCCTAACATTATCTGCTAAGAAACGGAGCCCTAGTTGGCTCCCACAGCACTCATCATGTTGCAGCATGATTTCACTTTGTTCAGAATTTATCAGCCAGGATATATGTTTTCAAGACCTTTTATCTAAGTGATAACTGCTTGGTAAAAATTAGAAATTTGCAAGTACTACTAAAAAAATTTAGATGTTTTCTTTGTCTCTTCTGTAATAGGCCAATTTGAAGCTCTGATAGATCTGTCATATCATGTCCCTTTTTAATCACTGTTTCAGTTAGATTGTATTAATTAAGTGGTGCCAGTATAGAGTAGTAGCAATTTCTAAAGAGACACTGTCCAAACAAGTTGCCACGCCAAATGTAAGATGAAAGTATCAGACCTGCACAGGTCATAGGAGTTGTCCACTGAAATAAGGTCTGCCTTCCAAGGAAGCTAAAGCAGAAGCTGAAGCATTTTTTATGCTTAGAGAGTTCATGTACTCTTGTGATTTACAGAAAGCTGTGTCTTGCATGGGTGCCTGAGGTGGAAGGATTCCTTAAGTTTTCTTTTTTTGTTTTGTGCACCAATTCAAGACTTTACTTTCCAGAGGTAATGAAATCATCATTTCTCATAGTGAAACGATTATTTTCCTGCAGAATACAGTGGATTTTCACATTATATCTGCAAACTTTGCAGTTTTAAATGCAAATATTTTTTGGTGGTCAGTGAGCAAGCATTATCTCAAGTTTTGGCAAAACAATTTGCTTTATGCATGAAAAAGTTTGTAAAAAGCAGCATTGGAAAAGGAAAAATATCTTGATTTGCATTCTGTCTGGGTTTACTGTGAGTTGTTGAAGCTTAATCCCAATGAAGTTTGGATGTTCTGGTAAATTTGAGCATCCACAAGTTATGGGCTTTTCTGTAAATGTCAGCCTTAAATGATTTGAAATGTAGTCCTTTTCAACAGAATTCAACTCCCGTTGGTTAAACTCTCAGAATTCTAAACATGTTTTTTGAGAATGGCTATTCTTTTTTAATTATTAAGTACTGTCTTGTAAGCAGAAGTTTCAGCAGCACCCTTTATCATACCACTAACCAGTTGTTCAGCTCTGTGTGGAATATTGATTGCAGAAGGTGATCACTCATAAATTGATTTTTGTAAGTGCTGCATAAATAAGAAGAAAAACCG
This sequence comes from Egretta garzetta, assembly GCF_000687185.1. Lineage (NCBI taxonomy): Eukaryota > Metazoa > Chordata > Aves > Pelecaniformes > Ardeidae > Egretta > Egretta garzetta. Next base: position 131,984 of record NW_009260174.1, on the reverse strand, counting down.
AGGTCATTGTCTCTATGCACTTTCTGCGAAATTACCTTATTTTAAAGAAAAATATCTTTTTTTTCTAACCTCAGTTTAAATTTAAAAGAACTAGATATAGTGTTCTGTGTTTCTTCTATGGATACAAGTTAGTTTTTATATAGTCCATAAGTTAGAAGAAACTGCACCATGTGTTATATAAGTTTTAAAGCTGTAGTTGATATACTTTATTTAATCTAAGAAAATAATCAGCATTCATTGATTTTTCTCTTCAAGCTAGAAGATACATTTCCAGAAGACAGGGAGGAATGCGAAAAAATACAATGATAAGATATTAATAAAGTGTATGCGTTTAAATTGTTAAAATTTAGTGTGCAGATTGCTCAGTTTCTCATAATTTGTTTTTCATCATATCTCTTTCCTTTATCATGGACAAAGTTGCCTGCAGAAGAGAAAGCAGAGTAAAATGGATAGTCTTGTCTGACAAAAGCTCAAGCAAAAAAAGGTTAATTATAGTACAAGTGGTTGAAAAGGTTGTTATTATCATTTGCATATGAAAACAAGTCTCTGTATGTTATGCTGTCAAAGACTTTGGTAATTTTAAATTCCAGCCATTACTAAATGAGAAGGCTGCAACACATGGTATTACACCAATTTGCAGGTACATTCCATCAATCTGCTTTCCTCAATCGTAGTAACTTGCTCTTCTGATTACTACTATAGTGACACAAATATTGCATCTACTAATAATTAGCAATCTATTCCAAACCTTGTATTGTTTAATTTGTAATTTTGATTTAATAGTCATACATGCATACATAGAAATATACTTCTTAGAGTAATAAGACAGCTTTGTATCTAAAAAGATGTGATCATGGTTCTGTTTTGAACTGTATATGTTTTGGTGGGAACTGGCTTGGTGAAATAGTTGCCAAAATATTTCATCTCTTTGATTTGAGATTTTAATTGGTCAAGATCAATGGTAACATGATATAACTACTCCTCAAATAGCATTTGCAGATATGTTTTAAAAAGTAAGCCCATTTTCTAATAGAAACACATTGCCATTCCACAAGCAGGCATCATCCCTAATTAGCAGTCTTTTTAGCATTTCTGTGGAAGAATGCAGAAATACAGCTGCATGTTGACCTATCTTTCTCTCTTTGATGGAGATTCCATATAGCTGAATTTGAAATTATAACATAGTTTCATATTGTGCTACTGTACAAATATAAAAGATTTAAGTTTTCAGAGCTGTTAAAGTTTCATAGCTATCATTTCAAATTTAATTTGTGAAGGAAAAGCTTCAAGAGAGTAATTCTTGACTAAATCTTTGTTTATCTGTTGTGTGTGCAGTAGTTTTACTCTTGGGAATTCACATTCAAATAAAGCAATCAGTGCAGGATGCAGGTGCACTCAGCAACTCTGTTGTCATGACTGTATTTTAAAACTGGAGTAAACACAGAGGCATTCTGGTTTGGGGTTTTTTTTTTTGGTCTTGGTAGAGTTCTTCTTGGTGTGGTCTTTGTTTTAAATGTTCAGCAAGGTACCTACTTGAGGAAAAAAAACCAACACCAAAGCCTTGATTCAAAGGAGACGAGTTCTTAAGAGGTCCCCATTTTAGGCATGTAAGTGATGCTTAAAGACAGGAAGGTAAATACCTTCCTGATCTATAGTATGTTTTCCGGTGCATTCAATTGAATACTATAAATAGCAATGTAAGTAGAATGCATGCCCTTAAATGGAGGAGAATGTGTAAGAGCACATTTGCAGGCAGTGATTTTTTGTACTGTTAATACCACAGTCACTCTGAACTAAGAGACTTATATTCCAAGGAGGAATCTGTGATCCCATATGACAAATTATCTACATATCAGGCAAAATGCAGTAAATAATTTAGAACTCAACCAAATATTGTTCATTATTTAGATATGTAGATTATCAAGCTAGGAAAAATATTTATTCAGTTATGTGTATTCATGTATTTTATTTCTATCAGGCTGAGAATTCTGTGACACAGGCAAGGCTGAGAGATTCTCTCTGAATTTTGACAGCCTCAAGAGAGGGTTTTAATGCAAAATAAATGACTGGTAAACAGTAAAAAAACAAAACAAAAAAAAAGAAAAGAAAAAAGATAGAGACTGATGACTGCAGTCCAAGAGGTCGTTGTTTCAGAAGAAGAACAAGGAAAATCTGTATCTCATGGGATGTTGAACAGAGAAAATGAACCATAGCAAAGTAAGCAGTTCTCTGTTGGCTCTCCTTATTGTAACATAGTCTTCAAGCGGGCAATACAAAACAAATTACTGCAGTGTATCCCGTCATTACTAGTGCATAATATATTGAGTGTTCTGTTCCCCTGTTCAGCCACACCAGCACCATCACAATATACATTTCAGCATCCCTACTCCAGAGCTCTGCAAAGGAATTCTGTTTGCTGTAGTCCTGACTTTGTCCAAGGATTATGGTGAGCAGTCTTGTCTGTTATCTGCAAATGAATAGTATGCGCCACTGTTTTCCCTGCCCTCCAACTTCTTACCGGTGGAGGTGGGGAGTGGGGCCATAATCTCTTTCAGAAGGAGAGGACACTGAGGGTTTTTTGAGTGTCCCCTTTGCTCTGCACATTTTGTAGTTTCTCGTTCTACCAAGGAATAGTTCCAGCTCATACTTCCTTACCCAGTTATACTCTACATAACTGCAAATGCAATCTAGCACCTAGTAACTGATGTATTTAGTTGTGGAGAAAGAAAAGACTAGAAGACACGAAGCATGAGTATTGCCTAACTGGATTTGGTGTTTAGTGATCATACGGGAAATACCTGAAAGTAGATATTTTTGGTATACATCAGCCATGAACTTGACAGTATGATGTTGCGTTCTTAAGCGGCATCATCATTCTACTATCCTCATTAAATGTAGGAAACAGCAATTCATGGAAAGTTAAGTTCTTGTTTTGATAAAAATAAAATCAATGCAGTGGCTGGAATGACATCACATTTGCTAATGCTTCACTCAGCTATGCCTTACTGCACTCCTGCTTCTGGCACGTTGTTAGCTAGTATGTTGGTGCTAATGGGCTCGGAATTTTTATGTTCTAACACTGCTATTGTGTTAGTATTCAGACTTCCTGAACAAACAGAGTGTTCTGACTCCAAATTAAATTCCTGTGTGATTTACGATGTGAAAGACAGTATGTGCCAACACCTTACTATATACCTGAAATACTGCAGTATTCACATGTTCATTTAGTAAAGGATAACTAGCTCAAGAGTAATAGCTCAATGATTTCACATACCAAAAAAATTACCACAAGAGAGAAAACTGTTGTATGCTAGTTGCTCCTGAGAAGCTCCACATTACCCCTTCTGTGCTCAATGCCAGAAAAAATACCTCTATTTCATTTCTTTGCAGTGCAACACAATCCTGCTGGCATTTACCACCGAATGCCAACACTTAGGAGCACACCTATGGAACAGCTGCTGCACTGTGAGGGAAACGGAGCTCTGGCATTACTGTTCGATGGACCTTTGCTTAATCTAAACTCTGGTTAACTGAATACTTGCTCTCCTAGCAGTGCTACTCACCATCATTTGCTCTTAGACTTATCCAAAGCCCTGCATTTTTTCCCCTGTAACTTTGAATCCCTCTAAAACTAATGGAAAAAACCCCAGAATTGTAGTCTATGGTTTCTGGCTGTGCATATTCATATAAAGCTGAATACAATTTTCCACCTAGGCACAGAATTAAAATCATGTCTGTAGTGATTTATGTGATTTTTCTTCTTCAATAAAAGTTCTCTTCTGGGACCACACCAAGGGAAAAACAGGGTAGAAGAGAATACATTTGGAATGAATTAAAATGGGAGTAGGAGAAGTGCTTGATACATTGTAGAGGAGTTCTGTGATCCCAAAGCTGTGTAAATGATAATGTGAAAATCTGGCAGCCTCTTTATTCCTTCCACTGTTTAATACGAGGTGCTCAGTTTACTTTGGGATTATAGAAGATAAGGAAGGCTTCTCTCTGAAAATGGTCAAGACACGTGGAAAAATATTATTTGAACCACCTAAGACTGCACTTGGAGATTTCTTTTTTGTAAAAAAAAAACAAAACAAAAAAAATCCTTTTACTATACCAAAGAGAACCTCACATTAATTGAAGTTTTGAAATGTTTGGCTAGGGATTGCTTTGCAAGCATTTTGGGTATTGCTGATAAGTTTTGGTGTTATGTTTATAATCATCATATGCTAAATTAATCTATCATGGACAGTTCACACTTAAATTTCTAGTTTCATTGTAATAAGAAAGATTCAGGAAATATTGAAATAATGAAATACTGAAATAATCAATTACAAAGAAGAGTGTATGCTAGATTTTTAATTTATTTTCTGATATAAATCTTTTTGGGGTTAGGATATTTGGACTTGTAGACCACACTATTTGTATAATAGAAATTACTAATATAATGTGAATTTATTTTAAAAAATAAGTTGTACACCATTTCAGCTTTCATATGCCTTTTCCCAGATGTTATAGCTGCCATGTCTAACAAAAGATGTTATCATTAATTCATACACTGAAAGCTGCTTTTAGTGAGTTTAGATCTTAATTATTAGCTGTTTTGAAGAAGAAAACCAAATCCTGAATTGCAGCAAACATGTTAAAGACCATGTTATGGGAGGTAGGAGCGAGGGGGCAGTTGAGAGAGCATGGGTATTGGCCTGAGCCACAAAGAGACAAGTCGCTAGATTTTATACCAATTGGAGCTGATGGTAGTCTTCTCACTGTAATCCATCTGGCAAGTGACAAATGCCTGGATTATTTTGGCCTACCTGACAGGAAAGGCAAAGTTTTGTACTGAGTTGGTGATGGAAGAAGACCCTTCAGCCTGAAATGCTACGTGGCCATCCAAGATGAATATGAAGTCAAACAGCTTTGCATCACTTTGACAAATGAAGTCAACGTATGTTTTTATTGGAGTCAGGATAGGAGGGGGAAATGAAGGTATCATAGCTAATCTGTTACAGGATTTTTCCTTTTCAAGAAACATCATTTCAGTCTTTCTACAGCTTAGCTTAAACTTCCTTCCCTTCAAGTCCTGATCTCTTCCAAGCATTATGGCAGTGGCAGTGGATGTACTAGTGACAAATGATCCATCTAATAGAGTGGTGTTGTCTTTTGAGACTGTAGCACTTCACTAGCATGCCACCATGTGGTCATATAAGGCAAAGGAGAATAAACATAAGGATATTTGTTACGCTTGTGTTGTAAAATACATTTTATTGTCATTTTTATTGCATTAAATCTTAAAATATTTATTAAACAGCTGTGAATGAGCTATGTCTTCAGCTTTCTGTAGACCAGTATAAGCCATTACAAACTCTACTTTTGTGATCTACTGAGAGCTTTTGTTATTGTGTATTTCCTAGTGCTACTTAATTATATGAGTTCACAATTAGTATCACCCATACTGGTCTTTTAATTGAATGGAATACAAGCATCTATGTTCCTGACAGTGTTTCTCTTTAGCAGTTACATAAAGTTTATTTGATGACAGCAGTAGAATGATTGTATTAAATACAATTGAAATGATTGTGTCTACTTTTATTACACAAAACAATTTACAAAATCTCTCCTAACCAGGATGCAGAGTTACTGCTATATGATAAAAGAGATAGTTATATAAAGTCATTAGAAGAATCATGAAGACAAGAGTCATTAACTGTGTACATTTAGCTAATGAAAATGGAAAGCAAAAAACTCTTAATTGATTCATAATCATTTGGGTTGAGGGCTCATAATCAGTGATGTGACAGATAAAAAGATCACCAATTAAATGTTTGAACATGGTGGAAACATTATGGAGATGTGTCTGACACACTGGCAAAATAAAGTAAAATTCACTGAGTGATATTTACTTGTATTCTGGATGATTTTGTCACTTCCAGGATGCCTCTATGGAATTATTAATCTGTCAGCAGTTCAAAGAATACAGTAAAGTACTATTTAAACAAGGTGTGGATTTCTGGCGGGTGCACTGTGTCATGAGAAAGTAGCTTCCAAGATTTTTTTTGCAGTGACTATAGTGATTTCATAATCTTCTAATAGTTGGTATTTAGAAAGGAGTGTGGTTTGTCTTTCTCTGTTTAGTCATAGCATGTGGAATCTTAGTCTTTGATTATTTTCTGACTTAGTATTAAACATTAATCTTTCCATGCAGAAGCATATGGCTTGTAATTACTTACAGAGTGGGTTACACAGTAACTTAACATTTATACTACAGTACCATAGTCAATACTGTGACTATACTCTGTAAAGAAATTGTACCAAAGATGTACAGTATAATAGTTTCAAAACATTGGATTTTGAGTGTGGACTGTTGCGTAGCTACTCAGGTACCTAAATAACTCATCTGAACATAACAAATCCTTTAGTCTGAGATTGTTAGTGTTTTGAGGATCAAACTCAGATTTCATTATTTAAGACGTGGGGTTTATCAAGATTGCAGGGTGCAATGTGTGTGTCTCTTCTCACGTTGGCCCATATGCATTGCTTTGATGGGAAGTTCCAACCTTACTGCTCCTAATAACTGGCTTCATAGCTGCATGTAAGACAGGTTGAAAGAAGTAGGTTGGGGCATGTGTTCTGTAAGGGTAATTGAGGCCAGTTATTCCGCCCACTTCTATTAGTTTCATTTATTACCAAATAAAATAGAGGCCAGTTTTTATCTCATCAGAAAGTCTGTGGATTCATGTCTCAAGCTAATGCACTAAGAATGGCAGCATCAACCTAATACTAAGAGATATTTTTAAAAAAAAAATGTTGGTAAGTACTTATAAAAACTCTTACTGCAGATTGAAAATTAAGTGTTTGTGGAATTTAATATGCAGTTTACACAGAAGGATGATCTCAAAGCATACTTGAAAGGAATGCAGTTATTTGCCTGAACTTAGTAAAGCAAAGATAGTACTGACAACCATTTTGATGGAAAACAAACTCTGCTGTTAGTTAAGGTGAAATAGGGTTTGAACAGGAGGTTAGAAGCTTGATAGAAGTTTCATTGTACAAAGCGAGCTGCACTGTACAGAGAATGGAACAGAAGTTTATTTAGAATGGATGAACCACATTACACATAAACTGCTGGTTTTCTGTATGCTTTTAAGTGGTGTTAATTTTCTGTTTACCAGTTTGAAATAAGTGAAATTAATATTAATCTTTGAGATTACAGTATATTTACACAAACATTTTTCATTAATCATACTAACTGATAAACCCACATCAACTCAAAAAGTCGAAAAATCAGGCAGTAACTTCAGGATTTTTTGTTTTCCTTTTTTTTTTTTTTTTTATTTAGAATTGGGTAGAAAAAGCAGAGAAACAGAAACTACTGTCAGACATCCTTGACCTTTCAGAGCTGTTTCATCCAGACACGTTTCTCAATGCCTTACGCCAGGAGACTGCAAGGTGAGGGAAAAATAATCCACCTATTTCTATGTGCTGATGGGCCATTGTTCCCTATGCGTGAAGATGGTTATTTCATTTTCAAGACAGATCAAACAAATTATGTTAATTGCTGTCATTAGTCATCTCATTTTTATTACTTGCACTGAAGTAGAATAGCTGTGTTACTTGTTTAAATGTTGACTTTTTTATTTTTAGATGAAATTAAAACTCATTTTTCTTCAAAGTAAGACGTAGTATGATATGGTACCCACTGAAAACACATTGGTTTTGGTTTTGTATTTCATTTCCTGCTGTTATATGTCTTTAAGTTTTACTGTATATATGTTTCCCTTGCAGAGTAATGAGCTGTTCAGTGGACAGCCTTAAATTTACAGCATCGTGGAAAGGGCGCATACAGGAAGGCAAACTCCAAGTTAAGGTATTTTACTAGGATGTTTTACTAGAATTTTACGAGGATGTTTTATTAGCATAGTCCAAGCATAGTCCAAGTCATCTGTCCATAAAGTTTCTGGAAAACTGAGCTATAAATAAATTGATGTACCTGAGATACAAAGACTGGTTGATGGTATATAGCTACAAAAATTCCACAGAAATGGGAGAAGGACAGCAGTTATCTTTTTGTCCTTCCCTAGTCACAGTGTGTATTTAAAATTTAAACTTATTCTTAGCAAGAAGAAAAACACATGTAAATCTGTAAGTCTAAGGCCATGTGTTAGCACTTGCTGATTACTGGAAAGAGACTTGTAAGGAAGTAAACAAACCAAACTATAACATGACTAGCTTTTGATATGATAAATACCCTACAAGTTTTTAATGGCCACTTAGGGCTACAGCCAGCAGCCATAAGTCACTACTGATTGCTTAGACAAAAACGTAGAGATGAATCCTCAAATGGTTTCATTTAGATTCTTAACATTTCAGGTGGCACTGCCACTTTGGCTGAATCCAGATCTCTTTGCACCTGTTTTATACTAAATTTTGTAGGGAATACACAAAATAGGTTTTCTATGCTATGTCTTCCAACAGGTATGTTGGTCCTGTGATAATACTGCACAGCTCAAAATGCTGTGTTCAGCATGAAGAGCAGCACTTAAAACTGCGTTCTTAGAGAAGCACAGGTGAATAGCGCAGGGTGCTCACCCTGTGACTATATACTGACATGCAGCTAAAGCAAAGAGGTTGCTAGAGGAGGAGAGCAAGTGGCAGGGCACTTTCTCTAGTCTGATAATCCAGGCAGAAACAAGGGTGTGGGAGATATTAGGGTTCTAGGTCAGCTGCTGACACTATCTACGATTATTAATAGAAAATGTGTAAGAATTCATGTTCCTAAAATGTTAATAAATTGTAAAGCTAGAAAAGATAACTGTAATAATCCAATCTGACCTTTATACAATACAGTCTTTTGAATTTTATTGAATTAATTCCTGGTGGAACTAGAGAATAGAATTTAGAGTATTATTCAATGTAATGGTTGCCTACTTCATTTAATGAGAAGCAGATGATAGTCTAGAACCTGGAGAAAAATAAACCAAGAGACTTTTCGGGCAGTTTGGTTCCCTGAGTTAAACCTGGGATATGATAAACCTCGGAGCCTGCAAATCACATGTTCTGAAGTTCCAGATTCAGCCAAAACTTCTAAGTCCATAGCAGTGAGCTAAAACTGAGTTGCACATCTCAGACCACTCATTCTAGTAGGCTAACTATCAGCTGCAGATCCTAGAAGCCTGGACTTCTTCCAAACCATCCTACCATCTTTGAAAAATGTCAGAAGTCAATGTCAAATACCTGAACTCCATGCATGAATAAGTATTTTCATATGCTAAAAAATACTACAGTATTTTACAGTTGCTAGATTGAAACAGCTCTTGGAAACTAAAGAGTTAAAGGGTAATTAGAGGAAAGGATTTTATAACAACACTTCACTTCAGTGTGTTGCACTGACTTTGTTGTGTGCAAATTTATGTGGTAGAATTCTGGTAATATTAGTTAGAATACACTGTTAGCAGTCACTGTTACATGTAGGCAAAACCATATATTCTCTATTGCTTTACAAGAATGAGCCTTATGTTCCAACAGGAATAAAAAATAAAAAGAGAATTTTGTTTAGGAGTTTTGTTTGCTCTCTGCCACAGGAACAGTAGAAGCAGTTAGGTGAGTGGTTATTTTTAACAAAAGGAAAGAATCCTGTCAAGTTTACTCACTTGATTTGAATATTTTCCTTTCTTCAGTGGGAGGAAATTCAGTCAATCGGTATTAGGAAGTATTCACCAGTATCTTCGCTACTCCTTTGAATCTCTGATGTACTGATGGCTTTGGAAACCTTTGCCATGCTGAATATTTAGATTCCTTCCCATGAGTCCTTCCTCATGGAAGGACTGGAGGAGAAACTTTCACCTTGGTAAAGCTAAGTATCACATGGACTGTAACTAGGCATAAAAATGCCAGTGATTCAGAAAAATTATCCTCTAAAATTTGTGTTGTTTGATAAGTATGCTCTGGATTGCACATTAAGCTTGTTTCACATCAGCAATATGAATTTTAATACCAGTAAAGTTAATGTTGTATCTGCAGTTTCAAGAATTCCCCTAGCTGGGACACAGTTTTATGCCACCTGACTTCAGATACCTAAATCGTAAATTGGAGTTTATGAGTCTCGTTTTGTCAATGAAGACAGACATGCACCAATTCAGATCTTAATTAGTTAACTTTCAGGAGATACATGTCTTTCTCCACTGCCAGGAGAAAACCTACAATTGCTATGGTCCTATCATAGTAGCTTTGGACAATTGCCTGAAGGTAAAAGGTTGTTTTGTTTTGTTTTTTTAAACCTGTCACATTTTGGAAGTTTAAATAAACACCTAGAATGGAGGCATAGGGTTCAGGAAAGAATTATTTAAATATTTTTCAGACTTTGTGCAAAAAATATGGTAAGTTTATACAATGCTGTTATGATGAACACCAGTTACCTACCTGATTAAAGATACCATCATTGTATAAAAGCACCAGTGCTGATAAGAAGATCTCTTTTATAGAAAGTGTAATAGACAGACGGAAAATCTTACATAGCAGTGAAATAGAAGAAACAAAGTGTAATCACAACAGGATGTTGTAAAAAGGTGGAAAGTGCTAACAAAAAAGTAGCATGTCTACTTTTGCTGGCTTAGGCTACACGTGATCTAGTTAAATACATATGATCCTCAGTGAACAGGGCCACTACAAGTTTGACATTGTGTATCTCAGCCGTATACTTAACTGTTACTTCCTCATTGGAAATCCTTCTGTCTGCAGATAAGGCTACTAAGAAATTTTTCCCATTTAAAAATTCAGTTCATAAGCAAAAGGAGATCTGATTACATTTCAGTTGTGTGCAGAATAAGATAAATGAAATAAATGTAAAATGTTTCTTGGCATTCTATTTTGTATGCATCTATGAATGTATTTAGTTGATGGTATATATGCATAGGCATACTTCTGTGACCGCACAAATACCTTTTTTTTGTTCCCTTTGGAAATTTCTTTTCATTATGATTTATTGTGTTTCAGCTTAGAACCTGCCTGATCATACAACTCTTTGTCTATAAGATAAACTCACATATACCCAGTCCTGCTGTTTTCCTCTCCCTTGGCGACTTTCAGGTCTTCAGAATATATTATTGAAGTAGCATGAACCTGCATTCATTTCTCTTTGCTAAGCTGCTCTCTTCTTACGTAAGACAGATCTTCAAACTATCACAAAGCTTGTGATAAAATAATTGGTAGAATTGGTAAATACAATTTATTTTTGTCAGAAGATTTGATTTGTTGATACTGCATGCTCCTTCTTTACATGATTCAGACGGCAGGATCTCTCACATCCCCTTACAAGAACCAGAGCATGGTATACGCTGTTCTGAGGTTTATTAGTCTCAATTTATGCTAGTGGTGCTGTTTCACTTTGTGTGACTATTTCCACCGAGATACTTAATTCTGTAGACACAGGGTTGGGGGACTCTGTTTGGGGATAAAGGAAAGTTGAGTTCAAGTCCCTCAATCAATTGATAGTTAAGTAATTTAGTAGAATATCTTTGTTGAAGGATTAGAACAATTAGGAATGCGGATGATCATTGAATTTTAACCTAATTTTCGCACATACTTTCTATAACTTTTTTAGTCATGCTGTCAGTTAGTGACTGTTTTGAAGACATATTCTTTAAGATTTTTTTCCTTGCCTTTAATTTTAAAAGTTTTTGATGGCTTAGAATTTGTTCTGATGAAGAAAAGAAAGTGGAAATCTCATTATGATCTGTATGATGAAAATGCTTTTTCAGTCTTCCTTTACTTTTTAAAAAATGGCATCATGCTTCAGCAATTTTAGACATCTAAAATAATCTTTGTGTGCCAAAAATTTCAAATAATATACCTTGTGATTGTCTGTAAGTCAGAAGTACAAAGTGCTAGAACTGTTAGTATAACTACAAAGTAGACAGAGGAACACTCAGTCAGGCCAAGAATACACCTGAATCTGGGTGGATTATCAAATCCAGTGTTAAATTATCAGTGTTAATTCAGGTGACAGTTTAGATGTATGATATGGAGTAGATATCTCCTTGTAGGATGTGATGAATGTTGTATTTAGAATCACTCTGTATAAAATTATACTTTCTTTAATATCACTTCGGATTGCTTTAACAAAAGGCACTGAAAATGTATGGCTATTGCAATATAATCACATATTGATATGCAAATACATCTATTTGCTTTGTGCACTGATTGTGCTGTTGTACAAAAGAAGGTAGTCATTGCTTTTGGCATTCCATTTTCTGTTACTGTAGAAAAGAATGAAAGAAAGGAAGAAACATGGTAAGAGACACCGTAACTTAAAAGCAACAGACCTGAAAATCTTAGGGAAGATTCAAAGGAAAGATCACAATAAACTTAGCAGGAGAAGGGAGAGGAGTGTCACACTTCCATAACGAAGAAAAGACCTTAATCTTTTGACAGGAGGTTGAAGGAGAAAAAACATTTTTGCAGTTCCAAATAGAAGGTCTGAAAAGTTTCATTCATTTTCCTGAGGCCTTGTTAGAATAACTTGTGGAAGTTAAAGTTAGAGAACAAGTCATACTACTCTGAGTTGTTTTGATTCAGGTTATCCACAGGTTTGGAAGCTTTACTCTGAGTCCTAGTCTGTATGGAGCACATATTGCTTCAAAGAATGTTGCCACTTCTCTGGTCACTGTCTATCCAAGGCGAAACACAGCTTTTTTCTATAGCTTTTTAAAAGGCAATCTTTTATAACATTTTCTGTGTTAGAATATGTATATATGCATCTTGCACATTGTAAGGAAGAATCCTCAGCTCAGAGTTAGAACAGAAATACAACTTTAAAGAAGCAAAGTTTCGAAGACTGCAATGCCTGTATACAATAAAAAGAATAATTAGTTATTAAAAATGCAAAACGTAATCTTAGCTAGTATACAGTTATATAGAGTATTAACAAAAAAACACAACCCTTGGGAGGGAAACATTGCTTTTCAAGCACGACAGTACCCCACATTGTGTTACTGTTTAATTGCAACTTTTCTTGTCAAATAAATAATTTTTGAATATTGTAAGTACCTAAGCAAATTATTTCCATTATGTCTTCTAGGATACTGATCTTCATTGTATCATCATAGTTTAACCGCTTTTTAAAATTTAGTACACTTTTTAGAATTTCTTGCAAGAGAAAATTATTTGAAAATTATACTTTTCTCCATTTTGGTTATGTGGTCACTCATCCAGTTTCCAACAGCCCTGGTTCCAGCACTGCTTTATGAACCTTGTATTTGGTGAAAACCTACCTCAGTATTATGTGTTTAATTCAGGGCTTTAGTACAATAGTATAACAGACAGGTGATTTTCAGATTGTAGCTTCTGTTAGACATCTGTTCCAGCTTAAGATTTAGCCTTTTGAAAAACTGCATGAAAGTTATTACTGAGTTAAGTTTTATTATTGATAAAATTGAAGTTCTCGCTTTGGCAAGCCAACCTGACTATTATTATTATTATTACAATTTATAATGAAAAACTATTATTATTTGTATTAGGAAAATAAAATTATCAACAGATATTGAAAATTTTGCTTGGAAGAAATCCAGAATAGATATCACTGTCATTAATTTATGCAGGACTTCATTGAAGAAAAAAAGACAATGTTTAGTTCAGAGGCTGAAAGTACTTGCTAATTAAAAGAAAGCACTTAAAACATATTACATATAAAGCATTGCGTAGTTAATTATAGAAGCATACACGATTCTTACTTAATTTTTCCAAGCAATAGTTTATCTAAGAAATCTTGAGTTAAATAAAATTTTCTTTCATATTATTTCAATGTATTTTGTTTGCCTCTGCAGAAGCTGTGTAATCACGCATTCCATTCTTTGAAAGCTGTGCTGACTTCCAGGCAGGAAGTCATGCTCGTTGCAGTGATTGTTCTTCTCTTCTTGACATTGTCATGATTGTGTACTTGGCTGTTGCTATCATATTTCCATTAATCTAACGCCAGGCAACTGCAGTTCCATAAATGATGACATTTACAGGTATTTTTCTCTAACATTCCAAAGAATGTGAATCCAAATCAGAGGAAGTTCACGCCAAAGCGTGGTCCAGATCTTGCTTTTAAATCATGTTTCCTATTCTCCCACAGAACATTACAGTAATTAGTTTCCTGTTATTTAAAAAACTGGTCACACTAAAAAGGATCATCATTTATTAAAGCACAGTGTAATCATTACTAACATTTCCAGTCTGTTATATATGTTTGAATATTTTATATTTCCATGGCAGATCAGTGGCTTACAACTGGAAGGCTGCAGTTTTGATGGAAATCGACTTTCAGAAAATCTGCATGATTCTCCCAGTGTGTCATCCGTTCCCCCTTGTTACATGGCCTGGATTCCACAGGTACTAAATTATTAAAAGCCCTAAACTTTCAAGACCCATAATTTGCTTTTTTCTGTGTAGTAGCTTTTCAGTATGATGTTGCTGACCTGTTTTCCCCCTCATTTCAAAATAAAAAACCCTGTCCTTGATAGGAAAAGCAGTTACCTCTTTTATATCAAACAAGTACTTATTATCATTTTGTCTTTTTTTTTTTTTTTTTTTAGCCTCTGTTGTTTAGATTAAGACAAGGGCTTTATTTCAGTCGCGCTTTTTTTTCTTTGTCTTTTAAAAAAAATTAACATATTTTCAAAAGTGTATTTGTAAATGTATACATGAGTTTGGGAGTTCATTCCTAGAAATTTTTTTTTCATTTTAAATATTAAATATAAATACAAAATTATTTAAAATAAATATAAAATTTAAATATAAAAATTGTTTAGTAATCACATCATGTTCTCAATCTATTTATTGCTGTTGCATTTTAAATTCAAAGACAACCTTTGCCCTGCTTACACTAATCTAAAAAAATGCCAATGCCTGCAGAAATATGTAAGATGGAAGTGATGTAATCCAAACAGTAAAAATTGTTACTGCTTCTGTCCTCCAATTATAATAGCAATTTCTGATAAATAAAGCAAAAAGTTATGTAGAACTTATTCAAGAAGGTGTAGGAATTACAAATTCATATACTTACGGTCTTATAACTAAAAGAAAGCTTATTGTAGAGTTCATCTCATCTAAATTTAGCTGTCTAAAAGTTTATTGCCTGCATCTCAGGAAGTCCATCCCATCATACGGTAACTGGGATAAATCTCTGTCTACATGTGACTCTAGAGTCAGCTTAGACTGATAACTCTGGGGCAGACACGTGAGAAGAACCCCACGTAACAGATCTAAGAGAAAACATATTAAGACTTTTACACCAAAAATCAAGTGTAAATGTAGAAAGTGAGAAATAGCAGTGGATGCAGGTTTTTTCCACTTCTTTATCGCAATAAATAAAATTAGCAGTATATAAAAAATGGAAAACAATGTCACCTTTTATTCTGTCCTTTAGACACTAACTCATCAAGCAAATGAATTTATTAACTGGAGGAGTTTGTTATTTGGCAACGTAGAGAACTCTGCAGAGTTCTCTCCTGAGAAGGCTAGGTTTGGTTAGAAGGATGTTAGAGAAAAAAGTTCACTGGACCCAAGTAGTTGAAATTTCAGTTAGAATTGAATTTATCATTTATCATAAATTATGGCAAAGATGAGATTTGTGGTATATTGTGACAGATATTGTGCAAAGAGCTCCATTGCTCACACACTGCTGTATCCCAACTTTTTTTTTTTTTTTTCATTGTTATTTCCACCACTGGAAGTATAGCATAATGTTATTTTACAGCATTAGAAGTATAATGGTCAAGATTTCGACCCTGAACACACAAGTAAATACTAGCCACCATCTGCACTACTGCCCCCAGCTTTGATGGGAAAGAAAATATGGAAAATTAAAAAAAAAAAAAAAAAAAAAAGCAAAACACCACAAAACCTTTTTTAATTAAAAAGTTGACCAGTGAAAGATTTTTAGTTCTTTAGTAGTTTACGAGGTTTGTTTTGTTCAGAGAAATAAACAGATATCTAACTTACTTGAACGGTGGTGCATGGGATAAATATGGAATTGCCAGACATCTTAATGTATAGACTCAGTGATGGGTGAGGGAGGATGGTAATATACATGGTCTTACATGGTAACACCAAATCCTATGCACACTGAAAATGAGGACTGTAAGTAACTCTCTTTGTTCTGAAAAAGATTTATCTTGGGTTGGAGATAAAACAGATCCTTAAGTGTTTTTCTGAATAACACTATATATTCTTTAAACTTCAAAGGTAAGATCCAGAAGTTCTATGTGACATCAGCAGAGAGCTTTATCTAGAAAACATAGAAGTGAGATAATTCGATAATCAGTGATTTAAACGTCCAATGTACTTCATATTTGAAATGAATAGCAACTGAAGCCTTTGTGTTGGAAAAAATATAATTCTTTTAAACACAGGCCAAAACTTGTCAGCTGCACAGACTTTAAATATAAAGTATCTGTAAGGAGAGCATTTCTGGATTACTCTGCCCTTAAGTTGTTTTGCTATGGGCTTCACTGTAAACATTGACCACAATCAAACACTGTGCTCAGAATCCAGGGCAGAATCGGGACATTATGCACTTCCCCCTATCTCATTATCCTCTCCTGAGAAGAAGAGTGCATGAAGTAGAACATATTACCTTAGAATTCTTAGGTTTTGAATTTGTTTTCTTTTCCCCATAAATATCTCTTATGAAATCTAGTGAGCAAAAATCTGTATATTTATAATGCAATGCTTTGAGGTCATTTTCAAGCAAACTAAAATAAAGTGAACTCTGGAAAAAAGAAGAAAGTACCCTACAGGATTTCTCTGAGAGAACACCCTCAAAATGCTGCAATGCTCAAAGTGGAATGCTTTTTGCTACTAACACGAAGCTTATTCTCATTAAACTGTGATGATCCTTTCCAGTTTTAATTCACTGGTAGATCCCAAGCTGTGGAGGGTGTAGCTAAGGGGGACGGAACTGTGTGTGAGGCAGTCTAGACAAAGAGAGTTTTTGGACTGTGAGTAAACCAAGGACATAAAGATTTGTAGTTCAAAAAATTTTCACAGAAGGGTTTTAACCCTCAAATCATATGATTCCTTAAAACACCAGTGGGATTGAGAAAGGCACGAGAACAGCTATTTTGACTCAAAAAGGTGTAAAAATATGTCTTTGAAGGCAAACTGGCCAACTTTTGGCCTCCCAGCTTTGACAAAACTTAACTTCTCTGATAAACATTTTACTCTCAGACTGGTCAGCATTTTGTCTTCTTCAGTAGTGTTAGCCAAGGGGTAAATGTGGTGTGATCCTTCTGAGAACAGCTGAGTTCTTTTGGCACACTTCTGATTATTAAGTTACTCTATACAACTCTTACAGTGCGTAGACCTTCTGTAAGGATTTAAACATGTTCAAATGACATGGAAGTTGATTTCCAAAAGGAACAGCAAAATTCTTCAGAAATGGCTTACACTTGACATGCAAGGCAAAGTGCTTGAAGCAGTTATTGTTTGCATGTTTCCTTTTTCCTGTTTTTAGTTATTTTCTAACATTGAAGCTTCACTAACTCACATTTGATGTGACCCTCATTTTTGTTTCAAATTCCTTTCTGATAGGTGTGCTGAGTTGTTATATGATTCTTGAAAATCTTCTGACATTTTCCTGTTGACAGGAAGGGATATTTTGAGTGTGACGGAAAACATTCTTAATATATATCAATTGACTCAAACCCTGAATTATTTACACTAAATAAATACATCACAGGTTGAAACCCAAATTGCATGCTGTAGGAAGTCTAGGCTGAGTCATTGAGCTCAGTTCTGTAGTCATGAGTAGGGACAATGCCCTGTGCGAAGCCCTGGGAGGGAACTATGCCCAAGGTGGACAGTTTGTAGTATAGAAAGCGAAGAGCTGTTACTGTTCTCAGAGTAGAGCGTTGCTTGCTCATCAGGATACAGACTGAGATATAAAGCCGTGGCTCCAACCCAGGTCTTTCCCTTTCAGTGTTTACAATATAATTGTAATCTCTGTAGTAGTAGTACAGCTAATGATGTGCAGTAAGAAAGTACTTCTAGAGGAGAATACAAATTATAAACTAATTCAGCCAGAAGTTCAAAGCACCCAGTTCAAACCTGAATGCTTAAAGTTAACTTGATGAAGCACTTAATGGAAATGGCCTGTTTTCCAGAAGTGCCAAAGAACCCCAGCTGAGACTGTGATCAGTATTAGTCATCAAACCCGCTTTTTTTTTTTTTTTTTTTTTAGTAATAAAGTAACTTTTTACATATGCATGCATGTCTTGAAGTGCTAGAAGTATATAGAATCACAGAATCATAGAATCATTAAGGTTGGGAAAGAACTCCAAGATCATCAAGTCCAACTGTCAACCCAACACCACCATGCCTACTAAACGATGTCCCTAAGTGCCACATCTACACATTTGTTGAACGCTTCCAGGGAGGGTGACTCCACCACCTCTCTGGGCAGCCTGTTCTAATGTTTGACCACTCTTTCAGTAAACAATTTTTTCTTAATGTCCGATCTATACCTCCCCTGACACAATTTGAGGCTGTTTCCTCTTGTGCTATTGCTCGTTACTTGAGAGAAGAGACCAACAACCACCTCGTCACAACCTCCTGTCAGGCAGTTGTAGAGGGAAATAAGGTCTCCCCTCAGCCTCCTCTTCTCCAGGCTGAACAACCCCAGTTCCCTCAGCCGCTCCTCATAAGACTTGTGCTCCAGACCCCTCACCAGCTTTTTTTTTTTCTCTCCTCTGGGCATGCTCCAGCAATGCAACATCCTTCTTGTAGTGAGGGGCCCAAAACTGAACACAGTATTCAAGGTGCGGCCTCACCAATGCCGAGTACAAAGGGACATGATCTCTTCTCTAGTCCTGCTGGCCATACTATTCCTGACACAAGGCAGGATGCCATTGGCCTTCTTGGCCACCTGGGCACACTGCTGGCTCATATTCAGCCGGCTGTCAACCAGTACCCCCATGTCTTTTTCTGCCAGGCAGCTCTCCAGCCACTCTTCCCCAAGCCTGTAGCGCTGCATGGGGTTGTTGTGACCCAGGTGCAGGACTCAGCACCTGGACTTGTTGAACCTCATACAGTTGGCTTCAGACCATCAATCCAGCCTGTCCAGGTCCCTCTGCAGAGCCCTCCCTCCCCTCGAGCAGATTGACACTCCCACCCAGTTTGGTGTCATCTGCAAACTTACTGAGGGTGCACTCAATCCCCTCGTCTAGGTCATTGATACGGAAAGAATTTAGGCTTTTTGGTTTAAAGTCCTGGTCTAACTAAATTGTGGTTAATACTTCTGGGTTCCTCTTAATATCTTCAATTAAGTGGGGGCCCTGTGAGGCTGTAATGTAAGGTGTGGTAGCTCTCTCTGTATCAGTGAACAATTTTTATATTTGGGTTCACTGGTGTTAGAAATCATTGTTTAAATCCATAAAGTAGCCTGGACAGCGTGGGGTAAGATTTCTTTGGTGCAGTTCCTGAAGTATCCCACTTGCGAGTATCTGCGACACAGATCGCAAGCGTTGCCCGAGAGCGCGGGCTCCCCCCAGCCTCCAGCCTGCCCGGGTTAGCGGCTCCCCACAGCACAGCACTGGTGCTCCCGAGGGGCCTTCTGCCCTCTGGCAACTGTTCAGCACTTCCCTTGCCCCTGGTTTGCAGCAGCTTTTGACATGTAATTTTGGGGGGTTTTTAGTTGAATGAAGATTTTGATATGGTGTTCATAGGATCACCCCTATTACATATTTCCTCGTATTTTCAGTTTAATAAACTGGAGAGAAAAAGTAGATGCTTAGTTATGGAGTAGTCTAGCAAATATTTTGAAGTCTCTGCTTTGTTAGTACCTTTCTCCTCTGTAGCCTGGGCCAAGAGTTGCCTGTCCAAGGCTGCAGTGTCTAAACTGTATCCTAGGATCCAGCTTTAGATACCATATCATTGGAGATTATTCCTTTCTCATGTTCTGTTGTCTGTTTAAGTGATAACTAAGTGCTTGTTTGTTGACAGGATGCATATGGTCCATATTCTCCAGAGGAATGCATATCTTTACCAGTCTACACTAGTGTGGAGAGAGACCGTGTGGTGACAAATATTGATGTACCTTGTGGAGGAAACCAAGACCAGTGGATTCAATGTGGCACTGCTTTATTTTTAAAAAATCAATAGCCTGAAAATGCATTGAATTAATTCTTGAAGTTAAGAATCATTTATACATCTCAGTTGTTTCTTATTAAAAGAGAACTTTAGATTCATTGCTTATACATTTTTAAAGGAATGATTTATAAATTCCCATTTATTTTTCTAAGATATGTAAAATTCTACTTGAATAGAAGTTCATTGTATCTTTGTGGGATATTGTAAAAGTTAACATGGCACTATTCAGCAAACTGTTGTTTCGCTAGCTTGCAATGTGCTGTATTTCTTTCTCAGACTTGCTGAAATCTCATATGTTTTGCCCATAAATATTGAATTTAAATTCATAGTCAGCATTTTTACTTTGATCAGGTTTTTTTCATTATCCTTTTTGACTGTTATTCTTATGCTTTCATTATTTAATAAAATAAAATGATAAAACTTACCTGTTGTAATTGAAATTGAATGTTTTGCTTGAATATAAAAATCAGGATAAATGTTTCAGTCTGTTTTAATGATGTTTCACTTGTAATCATATTTCTTTGTACTGGTAGTAAATAATAGGAGCTTCATAAACTTCATGTGGAGTTACAGATTCAGGTAAACTGCCATCATGATTGCTACCTAGAATTTACTGAAAAAAAAGTTTTATGAAACTGTACTAAATTCCAGTAAGAAAGTGCACATAAATGCCCAAGCTAGACAATTCCTTAGACAAACAAAAGAGGTTTTCACCCAGTTGTGAAGTGATTAACAGAGGGATATAATGATGCTTTCGATCTGTGAAGTGAGAGACCCCTGGAGTCTTGCTCTTAGTGCAGGCTGCTCGAGCTTGGTTTCACTGTTTCACGATGCATCACATTGGGATGCTGCCATAGCTTTGGTGTGCAGTTAGACAAAATCCCAAAATAAGTGGGAAACCCAAAATCCAGCAGGAAGCAGCATTACTGAAAATGATGAAGTCTCAAATAAGAATTGAAAGTGTCTATTTTTTAACTGCAATTAGAGAGTCACCTCATGAAGATATTTTTAAAAGCCAAAAGCATAAATACACTTTCTTGGTTTGCCTAGAAAACAAAATAGATACCTAGGCTCTAATATCTCTGATAGTTTTTGTATTTATTTTGAAGTAGTGTTTAAATTAAGACTATGTTTCACTTGCTTGATACTCTTCATTGGTGGTTTGGGGGAGGGAGAAGGAAAGCAGAGCAAAGATTGGCCATGTCTCCAGGTTAGCTTCCTGAAGAAAGTCTTTTTCTCTTTTCTGCTCTATTGTTCATCCCTTAAACTTGGTATTTTGTCTTCTATTTGGAAAGTTTCCCATTTTAGTTCTCCTTCTAATAAAATGATGTCCTGAAATAATTTGATACAAGTGCACATACATTTTTAAAATCGAATCCTAATCTGAAAGCAGAATAGATTTATCTGATACTTTTCAGATAGTTGTCTCATCTTCCTTTATACATTTGACTCTCATTCACTGAAGAATAAAAATGTGGCAAATTTGGACATTAGCTGTCTGTGAAGAAAATTTTGGAAGAAAACAACAGTTTCCAACAGAACAGAAAGCACTCGTATAAATGTGTGTCCAAGCTCTTTGAGGATTTAGAGGGTGACTTGTCCAAAGAAAGTATTCTGTCATACCAGGCTTTCTTAGTAAAACACCACTGGGAGAGGAAACAAGTTTTACTGAGGGCAAGTGTGCTTTCAGTTCCCTTAGGCACATGCAAAGATCATGTTACAACGTTCCCTTTTGGATCCAACATGTTTCCATAAAGCAGATTGGATTTTAGCTTTTCTATTTCTCAAAACTGAGGGATCTACTGGCTCCTACTAGTTCCAGCTTCTCTTTTGTGGACAGGTAGAGAAATACAGATATTCAGGTAACTACCTATGTCGGTGTAAAGATGTCTGGAAAATAGATGTCGTATTTTAGCCTACATTGCACAGAAAGTAGAGACCAGGAATGTAGTAGATGGTTTTGGTGACCAGTCTTGCTTGTTATGGGAAATAAAAATCTACTGTAATGGGCTGTAGAAACCCTGAAATAGAACATCAGTAGAACATTGTGGGGATTTTCATGTTTTCATTTGGTTTGGCTTTTTTTTTTCTCTCCTAATTGTGAGCTTCAAAGATGCCCTTCATCCTGCCAAGTGTAAATACGAATATTATTTAGACCCTCTGGTTTCAAGTCTCCTCTTTTTATATATTTAGTCAGGAAGTTTTTACTGATTCTATTAATATACAGATATTGACTCTATCACAAAAAATAGATATAAAAGAGACTCCTTGAGACCTACCACCCTATCTTTATTTCTGTTTCAGGGTCAGGAACTGATTCAGTTTCTTACCGATAACTTGTCTGTACCCTGACCCCTCAGAACTGGCCTCTCTCTGCCATGGAGGTTCGTTACCTCTTGTATCTATCAGCTCCTACTGCCTCAGATTTAGAACTGCAGAATATTTCTCAGCTCATGCCTTCAAGAGTTTTGTTTCCAGGACGCGCATTCATGCATTTCTGTCAGCCTTCTTTCTGTGAGCGGAAAGTACCATTAGCCAGCTTGATTAAATCGCCTTTTGTTTGGTTCACCTCTTGGTTTAGAGCCCTTCCGTATTACCAAAACTGTCTGCTTGCTTCTGCTCTTTCCGAGTCCTTCCCTGAGTGATATGAAAAAACCTCTCAGAATGTTTAGCTATAACTAGAGCATTGAATTATACGTTTATTTGGGCAGAAGTCCTTTGGGAGCTCATCTAGACTGATCTACGTTACAAACGTGAAAGGCGCTCTCTTCCTAGGTGTCTTTGATGTGTTTATTTTTTTAGTACAGGACAAAAAACTGATTTAAGTAAATCGCGAGCTAGTTGAGCAGCTTGAAATCTAGTAGATTTTTAATGACGTATTATCGTCACAAAAAACCTGAGAGCTGTATATTATGTTCAGAGTGTATTAAGCAGTATGTTTGATACTTATTTTGACTACGTGATTCACTGATCTTTCCTTCTCATGACTCTAGTCATAACCCTGATGTTTTGGAAGGCTCCCAGGTGACCTAAAGAGGAAAAAGAAATTACTTCTCATGTGTTCCTTGATATTTATTGTCTGTATGCATTGTATGATGTGCTTTCTTTCTATGCAATGCTGTAATCTAAATGAAAGATACTATAGGTAACTACTACTTTATATCATAGGAATGATATTTTTGGTAGTAAAAGGCAGAACTGTAGAGTGTTTATTACCACCAAAGTGCAACTGTATCACAAGCATAGGCCATTCAGACATATGAATCAGGAAACATAAGAAATAAAAACATCAGAAATGCCTTAATGGTCTGACTGGTGTTTCGACGAGTCTGTTCTGCTATTCAGTTTCAAGGGTATAGAAACTTGTAAGACTAAAATACATGAACAGACCTCAGAGAACGCACACTGTACTCTGTAAACACCCTCTTCTGAAGACTTGATGAAGAGGCATATCCTGAGCAAGTGCGAATTGTTATCAATAGAAATCAAAGTGATAAAATGCAAGTGAAAAAACCCTTAAAGAATAACAAACCTATGAAAATAATGAAGATTGTGCAGTAATATCTCAGTGAGTTTAAAATACTTTTTTTTTTTTTACATATGCATTTATTTTATATTTAAAAAGGGACAGACTCTTCCTTTTACACTTCATAGCAGTCAGGTATTCATCAGATTTTGGTGCTGTCATCTGTTCGAAGACGTGCTGTTTGGTGCATTTCGCAAGTTCACAGCAAGTCCCCTGTCACAGAACATGCTACATTCCCAAACAGAAGAATGCATGTTCATTGAAGAGTCACTCACTTTTTGTTGTTATTTGAGATGTACTACCTTTCAGAAACAAGATGTATGATTGTGATGGAATACCTCAAATTGTTGTAGTGATAAGGGAAAACTCTGTAGAGTTGATTTAATTTTTTTTTCCAGAACATTTTTAGAACTTCACTAAAATCCCAGTGCAGCAGTGGAAGGTAAGTTATGCAGTTTATGCTGAGTACAAATAGAACTGGCCATGCAAATTAGTCTTTCCTCCTCCATTTCTTTATTTCAGCTTTCAGACAACAGTACTCAGAAGAGCAGTAATTTCTCCCAAAACAGCTATTTAATTGTTAGAGTTGAAGGGGGAAAAAACCCCTCCATGCTCAAAAGCATCAAATATGAATCATTATATGACCTCTTAAACTGATAGACTGTCTTTCATCGACAAAAATGGGTTTACATAAATTGTACTTAATATCGGTTACCATACTAAAAATGTGCAGGCTTGGCTAGGGATAGAAATTTTTATATGAAGTTTTACGTGCACGTTTTTTAATCCTTTTAATTTTTACATTTTTAATCCTTTGAAAATGATAAGTGTGAATAAGAAACTGGAAGAGTCTGAAGACAAATAAAGAGTGGGTCACATCTGAGAAAACAAGCTCGCCCTCCGTGAGTGCGCTTGAGTTATTCACATATTAGAAGCTTTCCTTGGAAACTCGGCTGCTGGAGACACCCACCTCCTTCACCTCGGCCCATCACCTCCTGCCCATGAGGCCGCATAACTCAGCATCGTTTCCTGTACCTTCTTTTTGTTTCAGCCACTGAAGCTGCTTATAGCAGAGCTCACTAAATTGATATGTTTCGAGAAAAGCCCCTCTTTAAGGTACAGATTTTTTGCCTGTAGTTCTCGTGACCTTTATGTAAGATGCTTAAAAGCAACGGAACACCTTTTTTTCACTTTCAGTAGGTTTGGTACGAACAGAAAGACTTTTCACTAATGTGTTTTAGAAAATCAAAGAATAAAGTTGGTGTTACTTATTTGTACAGCTTCACAACAATAATTACTGTTAATATGGACTGCAGTTTGCCTGAGGAATAGGTCTTAGGGTATGATCTTTGTGTAAATTTGAGTGGTTTTTTCCTTTTTTTTTAAATTTAAATTAATTTGTTTTAATTTATTTGAACACTTTATAATGCATAAGAAATCACATTAGAATATCCAGAAAACTTCCACAGGCTGATTATAGAATGACGTTGTAGGAATGAGAAGCTAGTCGATGCAAGGATTTGGGTATTCACACTGAGTTACAATACATTGCTATTCTACTTTTTTGTTACGAAAATCATCCACATTACTGTGTTCCTGTCCGACGTAAATTAACTGAGAGCACATATAATTGAGTACAGTGTAAATACACTGTGCAGTGTTCATTCTAGCTTGATGATCCTGTAAAGGAACTTACCTAAACAGCAATAACCAGATGCCCAAGATGAATGTCAGGTACGTGTACTGTAACTGGGAGCAGTTTCTAAAGAAGAGTATGTCAGAATTACTGCTGGACTTGCAACTCGGGAGAAAGAAAGCTCCCCTGGTTGTCTTAGAATCATAGAATCATTTAGGCTGGAAAAGACCTCTAAGATCATCAAGTCCAACTGTTAACCTAACCCTGCCATCCCACCACTAAACCATGTCCCTAGCACCTTGTCTGCCCATCTTTTAAATACCTCCAGGGATGGGGACTCGACCACTTCCTTGGGCAGCCCATTCCAGTGATTAACAACCCTTTCAGTGAAAAAGTTTGGGAAAAGTAATTAGTAATCATGCTTATGAAGTGTACCAGATAGGCAATTTCATCAGCAGAGCTGTCTAACTCCTCTCAGTTCCTGACAAGGTGAGTTCTTCTCAAGCTGTCCCACATGGTACTATTTCCGAGCATAAGAGGGTGTTTCATACACTTTTATCTCTCTGCTGAGATTGCTAAGAAATGTCAACGGTTAAGAGCGGT